>NC_082668.1:37275000-37642500 GCF_025265405.1 Mesoplodon densirostris | reverse complement strand
ATTGAAAATCTCTATTTAGCTGAGTCACGAATTGCAGTGGCTTTTATTTTAACCACAGACATGCATTCTCACAGAAAAATATCTTCAACCACAACAGGTCATATAAATGGCATTTAAGACTTCTTAAATGACTCAGGATGCATTCTGCCTTAATGCACAGTAAATATGTATTTACTGCTCTGATACTACTTGTACAAAAATTTAAAAATCAAATGGATATGTCTTATCCACATTATTAAAAACATAGATATGTTCAAATCATTTAGTATCTGCCTGATTTTAATAATCATGCTGATTTCATATGGTTAGATCTTATGAAATATCTTTGTTCCTGGTATTCAACAGAATTAACCAGAAAAACCACCCAACAAACATCCAACTAAACTGTTGGTAATTCTGATCAGTTCCTGTACACAGAGGTAAAACTAATCTTTAAACATCTTTAAGTAGCTGTTGATTGACCTAACAGAATCATTTTAAAATAACTTACTTCACTTCTTCCTTAATTTTTCCTTAATTTCCTTAAAATGTTGTTCAGTAAATAGTAACATACCAATCATTTGGAATCTCAAAAACTGACGTAAAAAACCTCAAATCAATATTTATTAGGAAGTAATAACTAAAATCATGCATAATACTTCTTAGAGATCATTCTACATTTTTTATATGTATGAAATTATTTAATCCCACAATGATATGCAGCAAGAACTATTATTATTCCCATTTTATAGGTGAGAAAACTGAGGCTCTCAGAGGTCAAGTAATTTGCCCAAGGCCACACATGTAGTGAGTGATATAGCCGAGATTTTAACCCAAGCAGCTTGTCTCCAGAATCAATCACCTTAATTACTGCATTAACCTATAACCTGTAATCTTAAACTCTGGAGGAGGCAAAGTAGTAGAGAAAGAGTAAACAAATTCTTCACTTAATGAGTGAGACGAAGGTAGATTTTCTGCATAATGTCTAATGAGTCTAATTATTACTAGATATTGATCCATTCCCCCAAAAGAATATGGAACATTAACATCCTGACATAGGCAATTTCATTCTGCATTCAAAACAATCGAATGCAGTTTGGTCCTCAAAGAAAATTATTAAGAAAGACCACCTTGTTTTGCTATTTATGAAGTTAGTAGAGCATCAGTCTCTAATTCCACCTTCAACCTCTAACACACACATGCTTACACACATATGCACACACACGCACACATACACATTTCTGATCTATCTAGGTAGTTTGACGGTTCTGGAGACAGAAGGCAGCTGAGAAGAACAATATCCCTACTGTATAATGTGCTTCCCAGTTCTCTGTTTTCCTCATAAAGACCATAAGCAGGCGATATAATCTTCAGTAATTGACTGATGTGGCTTTGTGAGGTTTGGGAGGCAAAAAGACCAGGGTGAGAAGCCACCCCTTCCACTTACTCACTGGGTTACCGCGAACAATTTATTTAATTTCCCTGAGCTTTAGTTCCCTTGTCTAAAAGATGAGAATGATAATATCTACCTCATAAAGTTATTGTATGTAGGCCCGCCCAGGACAAAAATACAAATAGAGGCCCACATACCATATGTCTAAATATTTAAAAGTTATAAATCAAGCCAACAAACTGTTAAATAAAATATGTTCTATCCTCCTACCCTGACAAATATACCTTCATAATGACAAAATCCAAAACAATATATGTAAAGCTATGATTTTTATAGGACCAAAAGTTGGCAAATATCAAAGACCAGGCCTTCTGTTGATGGGCCAGCAGTTTTGGGATGAGTAATAAAATAAAAACTTATATAATGCAAATTATGATCCATTTATTCCATAACACTTTTTTGCCTTCATTTCAGCAACATGATTATGTTGTTAAAAGAATCAAGATTTTTACATATTTTCTATTGACTATAATGATCTAAAGACTCTTTAAAATTACATATAATTAAATTCAAAATATGTACCAAAAAACTAAAAAACAAAAAATATACAAACTTTAAATATATCTTATCAGACTGTATAACTTAAAATAAATATAAAAATCAAAATAAATACATTTCATGTTTTTGAAAAGTTATTGCCTTCTAATATTTGCTTATCAAAATTAATATTAATAAGTACCAAACTTATAAATAAAATTATTTAATAAATATAAACACTTTTATTTGTTTTAAATATAAATAAGTTTTATTAATAAACTTATTCATAAATTCCAGTGTTCAGTCCATCTAATTGCTAATATAAAGAATGACTATCATATTTATAATATGTTACATATATACACATACAAACAAGAGTAATATAGATTGTTTTCATAGCAAAATGTTTCCATATACAAGTGCTATAAAATCTGATGAGTACTGCTGTAACAACTAATCAGAACACACAAAGGAGGAAAAAATGAAGCTCAGTACTTCTGGGAAACAATGCTTGTTATGCAAGAACCTTTGCACTTATGATATTAAAGGAAGAATTTGACTAATTAATCATCTGGTCTTTTCTCTTACCAGAATCTTTCCATTGCTTGAATCCTCACCAAATCCAAATCCAAAGCAGTATTCATCTCTGAGGTCAGCAATAGCACTTGACATATTTACACAGCATTTGGAAATACTATCCTTCATTTCAGAGTCACAGAGCAAGAGATGTGGAAAAGCATTGCTCTGGGGTCATGAGAGCAGATGTTTAAGGTTAAGGGCTATATATTGTCCATGCTGAGTGCCTATCCTTGAAAAACTCACTTGCCAACCTAATGTTGAAAGTGCCAAAGAATCAAAAAATGTATGTTTTGTTGTTGTTTCTGTTGTTGCACTTGTGATATGTGGGCTCCCTAAAACATAGGACTCAAAGCCTGGGCCCCTCTTGCCCAGGTCTAAGGGATGTCTGGGTTATATGGATTAAATATGCAGATACTAGAGCATATCAGGTATGTAGCAAGTATTCACTAGATGGTAGTCATTGTAATGATGAGTTTTGTCAAGTTTAAAGTGTTTACTCAGACTGAATAATGTATATGTGCAATATTTTGTAAAACTTAATTAGACTATATCTTAAACATCCATAGTAGAATTAGGAGAAGCTTTTATTTCTATAATAATAATGATTAATTTTGAGATTTCCATTCATTCATTCTTTCATTAAACTAAAACTTACTAGGTACCTACTATATGCAAGGCGCTGTGTTTGGGATTCTGGTAATACAAAGATGTGGCCCCTGATCTGAACACATTCACAATTTAGAGGAGTGGTTTGCAAACAGAGGCAGTATGGGCCTTCAGGGGACATTTGGCAATGTCTGAAGACATTATTGTTTGTCACAACTGGGGAGAGATTAGGGGATGCTACTGGCATCTAGTGGGTAGAGCCCTGGGTTGCTGCTAATTTCCTGTAATACACAGGTCAGCTCCCAATGCTGACAACAATGAATTATCTGGCTCAAAATGTCCATAGTGCCAAGAATGAGAAACACTAGTCTAGTGTGAGAAATAAACTCTGTGGTAAGATATAATAGATGTGTACACAATGTGCATCTAAAATAAAGTTAAGGTAGCTCTAGGTTTCTCACTGAAGAGCTGTATTCAGTCTTTAACTTACTGGGTCTTCTTGGGCCTGTGTCTGAAGCATGATAGTTTCAGAGTATCATTCATTCCATTTGAATAATCATATCTGTAGATGTGTTGGTAAAATAATGGCACTTCAAAGATGTTCATATCTGAAACTCTACAATCTGCAAATATATTATTTAATATGGCATTGGGGAATTAAGATTGCCAATCAGCTGACCTTAAAACAGGAAGATTATCCTGGTTTACCTGTGTGTCACAGTGTAATCAAAAAGGTCCTGAAATGTGGAGGAGGAGGCAGAAGAGTCAGTGTCAGAGTGATGTTATGGGAGAAATACAAGACAGACATTATTGGTTTTAAAGATGGAAGGGGGCCATAAGTCAAAGAATGCAAGCAGCCTCAAGAAAGTGGAAAAGGTAAGAAAAAGGATTCTCCCCTCTAGCCTCTAGCAAGGAACTTAGCCCCACTAACACCTTGATTTTAGCACAGTAAGACCCATGTCAGACTTCTGACTGCCAGAGCTGTTAAGATAATAAATTTGTGCTCTTTTGAGCCACTAAGTTTGTGGAAATTCATTAGCAGCAAAAAACAAAACAAAACAAAAAAACCCACAGAATAAAACACTGACCAAACAACAACAAAAAACTAATACAGAAGAACATCTATATATCAATAGAATTTGAGAGAACAGAACACCAGTTATAATAGAACACCAGTTATCATGTGGGATGTTATTCATTCATTTGGTTATTCATTAAATTGGAATTTGTTGAACCATCCTCCTCATTCTGCCAGCCTGGGTAATGTAGAAACTCTACTGACTGGTACCATTTGGTAGCAGAATGGCTAATTGCATATACCTAATCTATGGGAGGTCATGAAAAAGAGAATGAGCCTACGTGTTTCTTCTATCCCCCTGAACGGAGGAGACATGTGTTAGAGTTCTCGCCACTCTGTTAATTGTCTGTATTATCTTGAACAAGTCTCCTTACCTCTCTGGACATTGGTTTTCTCAGCTGTAAATTAGGTGGTTGGACTGGTCAGTGAGCTTCATGAGGAAAAGACCCACATCCTGACCATATCAGTGTCAATCACAGTAGCCAACACAAAGAAAGTATATAATATTTGTTGAATAAATAAACCATCTTTATGTGTCCATAGTCATCATGTTATCTCTTCCAACAATACTTCAGTGGAGGGAGATCAAGCCTTGACATTTATGAAAGAGAGCTAGTCTAGGAAATTTTAATTCCATGGTTTGCCACCAATCACCCACAAATACTCACAGTTTAAGTGACCCTCACAAGGAGTTCAAAAAAAATCACAAGATTTTAGAAAGGTAAATGGAATTCTGCAACCCATTTTAAAGACATAAGAAAATGTAGATTTTTGCCTAGAAGTAAAAGGTAAACCCATTTTGATATGGATCTAATCCCTGACATATCATTTTAATAGAGAAAGAGAAATATAAACTATGTCCCAATAGAGAAAAATCAGTTGGAAAACAAAATAAAGCAAAACAGAAACACTAAATTGTGGAAATATCCATTACAAATATTAACTCCTATTTTTCTCTATTTTTTTAATCCTTCAATTAAATCCTAACTTATAATGAATGGTACAATTAAAACCCCTCAAAAAGCCTCCTTTGTTATTCAAACTCCAACTGAGCTTCTCTTTGAGTATTCTATATTAGGATCTGAGTTTTCAGGACTAAATATTTTGGCCATTAACTATTCTGTTTTCAAATTGCTCCAAATGCTCTGAATGAAAAATTTTAACTCCCTGATGCAGTTCTCTTGTCTTACATTTTTTACAAATTTCCTGCAAAACTTTCCATAGCCCTAAGCACATGAAAAATACCTTTTGGTTTAAAGGGAATATTAGTTAAACTGAGCACAGAGGCTTCTCAATATTTTTATCAAGTAGGCTTGGAGATTTGATTCCAATTCAGGTGAAACAGTAACAAATATTGAAAATTCAGAGAAAAATTAAGTGTCTATAAGTCCATTCGTCACTTTAAAGCAATCAAAACAAGTATCAGTGCAAACAAGACGAAAAAAAAGAAAGAAAGAAGAAAGGACCAAATTTCTAGCCTGTGTAAAGAGGAAAAGCCTGCTAAAAGGCATCCCCTGTAGATGAATGTGTCAGACTTGGTGTCACTGTACAGGTCCCACTGCCCTTGGTCTACATAGATGTCATAGATGTAAGAGCTGATGAATAATCCTTTAAACAATAAAGAAAGGCCATTCAGAAGCATATGCTTTCTGTGTTAGGCATTGTACAATTGAAAGCTTCTCTTAAGAGAGCCCTGAAACTTGAAAATAAACATGACCTGCATGTATACTGAAATAGATCTTATTTTAAAACATTTTACAGCCTAGGTTCACCAACTCTAACTGCCTTTTCTCCATAATACATGCCCACATGCATATGCTATTGCTCTTAGGAATTTCAACTTGAATCCAGCATGAATGGTAACTCTTCGTACTGTTAATCCAAATACCATCTAGAGACTGCAGTCATTAGCACTCCTGGTGCTAATGCTAACTCAACAAATGCTAACTTGTTAGCTTAATGCTAACTCTGGGCCATGCTAACTTGTTTTTGAGAAGCAAAGAAGATGATCTCAATTTATTTCATCTCATTTTGGGATGGTAAGTAGGAAATCAAATATATCAAATCTTTTCACAAACTTTAATTCTTAAAGTAATCATACTTAAAGTTTGAGGAATTTTCAAATCCAATAAATATATTTTAATCCATGATTTCCAAACATTGCCCTAAGTGTTTAATTCCTAGCTAAAATGAGAAAGAAAATGCATTTTATATCTTCTAAATTTCATTTTAAAATGAGTTTGCCTTTCCCCTTTATTTCTGTTCATTCCTAAAAGTCTTCAAAGTACATTTGGTACTCTGGTTGATTTGGTACACATTTAATGTTTTTACAAAAATTACTTTGTAAAATTCTACCAAGTTCATAAAACAATGGCAAATTAAGCATAACGTTGCAATGTAACAAAATTACATAAAAATAAGTGAGCCACTAAGTATCTAGTATTTACTCAGTAATGCTTGACAGTATTTGGAAATAATTATTATTGCCTTATATTCTTACCTGCTTTTAACATTTTTAATATACCTGCAACCATCTTCCAAACATATTATAGAAGAATAATCTGCTAAAATATTATTTTTTGTCCTGTTCTCTTTATTGTATGTAACTCAACTCACTAAAAACAATTTTTCCCTTATCCTCCATCCTGGAAGAATAGTCAAGCTTTCATTTCCTATATTCCTAAGTTTTCCTGGTCCCAAGGGAATTAGGTTTCCAAAGCAAAGGGATCCAAATTGTCTAAAAGGTGAGAGATCCAAAGTTTGAGGGAGGAGGATTTGCCCAAATATAGAGAGCAGGAATGTGATTTTTTTTTTCCATTTCAAGAGACATAGAACAAAGTCACACCTTCACAATAAGATATTCACTTCCACCTCAATGCACATTTACAACCACAACTCTATTTCTAGGAAACAGTCCATTATTTTCTCTAAGACAGATAATTAAGTGATTCTGGCTATACAAATGCCCAAACTCACTGTACTCAAGGTTTCTCTGCCTTGGTCCTGATTGCAATTAATGGCTCAGGTTATGCCCTCTAAAATAAGTTCACTAACTTCAGTATTATTTTACAAGGAGAAATTATTTTCTGATAAATTTCTTTTTTATTACTTAACTTTTAAATAGATATACAGAGGCAGTAGCCTTCTTACAACCTCTATCCACAATATAAATATCTTATTTTCTTCCTGGGATGAATACTCAAAAACAAAGAACAGGAATGAAATACATTCAGGTTTTTAGAAATCTCTTACATGGGTGGGATTACTTATAAGAAAGACAATTTTTTCAATGGGCATATTTCCTAGCATAAGACAATATTCCATAAAGCAAAATGGTACATGACAGCCCAAAGGAAAAAAAATATTTACTTGGAAAACCACAAATTAGTATTAATCATCTACCTCCTAGGTAAAGCATGTCTTTCAGGAAGAATTTAATGAGGACAAACGTAAGGTGCTGAGAAATGCCCTTTTACAAATATCTACAGAACAAATGTCTTTTGTGCTAACCTAATTTTTTTCCCCTAACTTTTCCTTATTTCCAAATAATGACCAATAACTGCCCTTGTTTTCCAGTGTTGAAACTGGATTAACTGATTCAACTGAATCAATTTTTACAAATAAATATATTTTTATTGTCTTCATTATTTCAAAAGAGAAGTCCAAATTTCCCTTCTATTTCTCAATTATCTAAACTGCATCGGTAAAGGCTGGCCTTTGCTAAATGTAAATAGACCCAAATATACAGTTAAGGAATTTTGTTTAACAAAGGCCGTTTATTTTTTAGATTTGAGGCAGCTTCTACTTAAAAGCTAAAGACCATATCAGCAAAACCAAAGTAATATGGCATTACTTTCCTTCCCAAATGGATCTAATTTATAAATTTATATGACTTTCCTCATAGCTCACAAACTTTTTAGACAAAATCTGTACCACAAATTCTCTCTGAAATAAAGGACAGCATGTGATGATTTATCATATCTCCTCAGGCTACAAAGTGTGGGTTTTACATGTTATATGATGTCCTTAGCTTAAGTAAAATATATACACTGATTGAACATACTATCTGAACTCCTCATACAACCTTATCAATTTACCACAAGTTATGTATTTTTAAAGAGAGTCATTTTATTTTTTAAGAATGTAGGAATTTTAAAGTTAAGAATGCCAAAAGACAAAGTTAAATATTCATTCAAACCATACTTTTTCCATGTCTCCACTCCACTCCAAAGTACATTCTTGGAGTACCCATTCTGAGAATTGCACAGTGCCTAAGTGCTTAGAGGTTTTTAATTCTAGGAAAACAAGTTGCTAACCTCACTGGTGTATGGTTTTAAATCATCACCTTATGTATTAATTTACTGCATTAAATTCACACAAGAGGGATGTATGATGTGATGTGAAATATAGAATTTAAAATTTAAAAGTTCCTCATTTATGTACATAAAATCATAAGCAATGTTGAACAAACAAAGGGGAGTTATGTACTTAATTATATTGACAGTCAAAAGCTTTATATATTGAGGTCGTCATTATATCTTTTTTCATTTTAAAAGATATTCTTCCAGCAATAAATTCTAGTATTCTTTAACACTACTTCACCCTTTTCAAAAAGTGAAGTCTATAAAGAAATCTGAAGGATCTATTTGTTGCTAAATATTACAGAGACATTCTATTTAGAAAAATATCCATTATATTCATGCTTTGTATCCAAGACTGCTTACTTGAATCCTCTCTGCATTGAGAAGTGAACAGTACTTGTTATCTCTTCGTCTATAGTGGGTGTTTAACAGTAGGAGTTCATCACTACCCAATTGTGTTAGCCTTTATTCACTCTCCTCTGCAGGTATAGCTGTCATCAGCAGAAAGTAGTGGATGGTGGGGAGAAGGGGAATCAGATTTTCAGTGACATTTATCCCCTAAAAAGAAAAATATTAATAAGAAAAACCATGCTTACATATAATGTATCTTCAGGAAATTGTTCAGTTTCTTTACTTGGTAGGGGGCTTTCTCCTTGCCTTCAAGAAAAGGATGAGAGACAGAAGCTTACTATGTGATATGACATCACAAAAAAGAGAGAGAGAGAGAAATAGAAGCTTTGGGTATTCTAGTTATTCCTAGAAACAAATAAATAATTTTGAATATATTCTAACTCAATAGCCAAATCTTCCAACACTAGAGATATGAGGCCAGAACAAAACAAAACTACCATTTAGTCAAATCAGTATTAAGAAATATTAAGATTCCAAAACCACTCAGCTTCACTTATAGGATGTGTAACATGTAAACATAAGAAAATATTTTAATGTTATAATAATTTCACCTTTTATCTTTTAAATCATATAGTTCATATAGAACCATTTGGATTGATCTTTATTAAATAAAGTTATTTTAAACTTTTAATGGAAAGTAGATTTTAAGAAGAGAACTATTTTGTAATCTCGTTGCAAAATTGTGAAAAACCCTAAGTCACATTGGTCATAATCAGAATTGATAAAAATAGAAAATATTTTTCCTAGATCCATGCTTGTAATACTGTTATAGCCTTCATTTTTTTATATTAACCTTTTATATAAAAAGTTCCCAGATTGGATTCCCATTTAAGACATTGGGATCTTGGGGAGTAGAAAAGTAGAGGTGATAATCAAATAATGCCAGATTTTGAGGACCCAGGAGGTAGAAAAACCTACAGTTTGAAGAGGACAAATAAACAACAACAACAACAAAAAACCAAGAGATCAGCAATAAAACAGGGTTTTTTAAAAAAATACATGATTAGAAGAAGCTGTAACCACACACCTATGATCAATTAATCTTCAGCAAAGAAGGCAAGAATATAAAATGGGAAAAAGACAGTCTCTTGAGCAAGTGGTGTTCAGAAAGTTGGACAGTTGCATGTAAATCAATGAAGTCAGAACACACCCTCACACCATGCACAAAAATAAACTCAAACTGGCTTAAAGATTTAAACATAAGACATGACACCATAAAACTCCTAGAAGAGATCATAGGCAAAACATTCTCTGACATAAATCATACCAGTGTTTTCTTAGGTCAGTCTCCCAAGGCAATAGAAATAAAATAAGTAAATAAACAAATGGGACCCAATCAAATTTACAAGTTTTGCACAGCAAAGGAAACCATAAACAAAACAAAAAGACAATGTACGGAATGGGAGAAAATATTTGCAAATGATGGGACAGACAAAGCTTAATTTCCAAAAAATACAAAGAGCTCATACAGCTCAACAACAAAAAAACAAAACACCCAATTGAAAAATGGGCAGACCAAAATAGACACTTCTTCAAAGAAGACATACAGATGGCCAATAGGTACATGTAAACATGCTCAACATTGCTAATTATTAGAGAAATGCAAATCAAAACTACAGTGAGGTACCACCTCACACTGGTCAGAATGGCCATCATTAAAAAGTCTACAAATAACAAATGCTGGAGAGGTTGTGGAGAAAAGGGAACCCTCCTACACTGTTGCTGGGAATATAAATTGGTGCAGCCATTATGGAAAACAGTATGGAGATTCCTTAAAAACCTAAAAATAGAGTTGCCATATGATCCAGCAGTCCCACTTCTGGGCATATATCCACACAAAACTATAATTCGAAAAGATACATGCACCCCTATGTTCATAGCAGCAATATTTATAATAGGTAAGACATGGAAACAACCTAAATGCCCATCAACATGAATGGATAAAGAAGATGTGGTATATACATATAATGGAACCCTACTCAGCCATTAACAAGAAAGAAATAATGCCATTTGCAGCAACATGCAACATGCATGATAGAAATTATCACACTAAGTGAA
Source organism: Mesoplodon densirostris (assembly GCF_025265405.1). NCBI lineage: Eukaryota > Metazoa > Chordata > Mammalia > Artiodactyla > Ziphiidae > Mesoplodon > Mesoplodon densirostris. The sequence goes on along the minus strand of NC_082668.1, from coordinate 37,631,498 downwards.
GTAAGTCAGAAATAGAAAGATAAATACTATATGATAGCACTTATATGTGGAGTCTAAAATATGACAAAAATGAACTTATCTACAAAACAGAAACAGACTCACAGACATAGTGAACAGACTTGTGGTTGCCAAGGGGGAGGGGCGGAGGGGAGTAAGGGATTGGGGATTTGGGATTAGCAGATGTAAACTATTATATATAGAATTGATAAACAATAAGGTCCTACTGTATAGCACAGGGAAATATATTCAACATCCTGTGATAAGCCATAATGGAAAAGAATACGAAAAAGAATATATATATATAGTTATAACTGAATCACTTTGCTGTATAGCAGAAATTAACACAACATTGTAAATCAACTATACTTCAATAAAATTTTAAAAATTAAAAAGAAAAAGTCAAAGTAGGTAACCTCAATGGAATAAATAAACAGAGAGCATTATAAGGCCTATGCAACTGAACTAAAATCAAAGGAAAGTTGTAGTTGACAGCAGGGTCATTTTCCTGCTTCCTCTTTCCATGTTGTGGTTCTACTATTTTCTACACCTTACACAATGTATCCATTCCAGCCAAACAGAAGGAGAAGAGAACATGGAGGGTTGTGCACAGTAGTTTAAAATGGTGCACATTACTTTCATCCACATTCCATTGGCCAGAAATTAGTCACATGGTCACATCAAACTGCAAGGGAACCTGGGATGTGTTGCTAGTTCCATGCCCAAAATGAAGAGAATATAGGTTTTGATAAATGCAAAACAGCTTCTTCCACAGGTCTATATTAAGAACAGCTAAGCCAGTCACACCTCTCCCCTACTCATTACCAAACAGGTTGAATTACCAAACAGTTACTCTATGATATAATCCAATAAATACCTTCTAAATATAAACCATTTGCCTGAGAAGAAACAATGTTCTAATGATATAAGAGCAACTGAAGGTAAAGCCAAGAGATATTAATAGGAAAAGACAGAAAGGAAAACTAGCTTTGCCCATAAGAGAAATACTCCAAATGGAGCTGAGCTCATCTTAGCAGGCAAGAAGAGCAGGAGGGCGGGGGTAGTTTGGTGCTTGCTTCTCTCTCTCACATATATCCTAAAAGTTAAACCTTTCTATTTACATATTCTTCTCACACAACTTCATAAAAACACTTAACTAATTTTAGATAGGCAAACATAGATTAGATAGATAGATAGATAGATACGCAGGCAGACAGGCATAATTTGGGGAGGATACTCTGTATCTCAATTCTCCAAATTGTTTTGGAGATTTTCCTTCTTGTGAGTCTAGGTGGAAGTTAAAATTTGAAGATGAAAGTTTATAAAACTCAATTTTTAAAACTCTTTATATCTATGAGGTAGTTGCAGTATGACCAGATGCCTAAGCAGAATAGCAGTGTTGAGAATAGCAGTATCTAGCATCCTGTGGCAGAAGTGCTCTGAGTGAGCTCGGATGAGTAATTTGTTTGTTTGTTTTTCCTGAATATGATGTCTCTGAAGCTAATTTTCTGCTCTCCTAGTATTTATATGAGCTTTCTAGCACCTTTTAATAAATTTCATTTTAGCATATATTAGCCAGAGTCAATTTCTATCTTGTAACTAAGAGCATCAGTACAAAAACTGCTTGTAGATGTAGTTGTAAATACAAACATTGAGATATTATTTGGGGTGGGAAGGACAAGATGTGATTGGTAGATGGAAATCTCAGATTGGTTATCTAGCCAAATTCGGATAAAATGAAAAATGCCAAATATTAAGAGATGAGACTCTGTAACAGATGGCATAAAGCTGTAAAATTTTTAGTATATTATCATCTGTGCAAAACTTTGGAGGGAACAAGGCCCACAGCCATAGAATAGCAGATACAGGCTAGAGAATCCAATGAGTGCAATAAGGTGGTCACTAATAGTACTGATAGCATAACATATAATATGAGTGATAATACTGAAGTTTTAAATTATCAGCTTAAGGTAAACAGTAAAACTAGAAACTCAGTGTTAAAAGAATCTCTTATTTGCTGTAGCTGAAAGTTGAAATGAAATGAAGGAAAATAAACATAAAAACTTGGTCAAATAGATTACTTAATTAAAAGCCTTGACCAGTCTCTTCTATGAAAGTAAGGACATCAATCAAGAAAAAGTGGAATGCTAAAAATTAAAATGGGGATATATTGAAGGATTCACAAGACTCAGACTAAATTCACATGCCCAACCTCACTATGCCTCCCTAGCCAGTTGAAGCAGTTCCTCATCCCCTGCCTATAGAAGCACTTTCTGCATTATTTAAGTTATGTATTAACTTTAGTCTGGGAGAGTTGTTTTGCTCAGGGATGTCATTTTTATTATATTTATTTCCACTCTTTTTAAGAATATTTTCATATTCCTTAATGTCTTCAAATCTTTAACCAGAGTGAGATCCCCGTACACAAATGCAAAGGCAGACCAAACACAAAGGCAGACCTCGAATAAAAAAGGCTTGCATACCAAAATAATTGCAAGATTTTGCTAATTTATATCAATAATATAATGAATTTGGGAGAGGGAGGGAGGACCAAAGAAGAAAATAAAGTAATTTTAGATAGTGCTGAAAATATCACTATATTATATATAAATATCAATATATTTTTATATCTATGTAAATATATAAAGAGAGAAATATGTAAACAATTAATATAAAAGATTCTGATTTCAGTGTGCTAGCTGAAGTAGCTGGGAGTGATTGTAACTGTCTGCTTGCTTGGTTGACTGAAATACAGACTCAACGGTGGCCCATACTAAATGAAGTTGAAATGGCAGCAATTTTTTCATATAATATACAGAAAGCATCCCCAAGACACAGAAAATAAAAATTTTGGTGTTTATTTATCAAGTGTGCTCCTCTTATGCATCCCTTAACCAAGTTCCCCAAGGACCCATCAAGGGTTTGAGAAAACCATTAGTCAAAGGAGTGTCAATATCTCTGTGAAAACTCTAAGGGGTGTACTCTGGGTGTCAGTAAAAGAAAATGCAGTAGAAATGGTTTTCCATGAATTCAGTGGTATACCAGAATCCAGTTTGGCAGAGATCAATTAGCAATACATAACTTCCTGAAGCAAAATGGACATGATTGCTATCCATAATGTACTAGACCACAAAGACAGTGTGGTAGTCAGAATAATGTGAAACGTCAGAATCTGAACCAAGAGGTATTTGGTTATGGAGTGACAAGGTCTAAAAGAGATGGGCAACCCACTAATGATCTATTTGATGTGTACAACTGAGTAAACTTTATTTCTGGGGGACAGACAAGTGACCTTGGCTGCCACAATGTAAAGTCATATTAAATCCCTATTCTAATTCCCATACCTAAGTGAATTCATAAACTCAGAGACTCTTAAAGCAGAAGCCAAGGATCCCTCAGGAAGTACCTCCTTACTTTCTCCAAGAGTGCCTGTAGCCAATTACAAGGATAGCTATACTTATAAATGGTAAATATCTAAATATTTAGGGATTATTCAGCATTAGCTACAAAGCAACAATAATTCCTGGACATACAGAACACAAACAAGTCCATGGGTCAGAGGGAAGCTCATGAGGGTCAGTTATGAAATGGTCATCTTTTATAATTAGAATATTCATGATAGGATCCGTATACCATACTTCTGTTATTTACCCAGATCCTAACTGTCTAGTTAGAATATATGTGTCCCAACAACTAGAAGCATCCCCACAGTGGATTCTTGACCCATGGACAAGTAATATGACACATGAGATATGACATTCAGTGTTTAGTACCTTGGAGCTACTCTGTCTACCAAAATAGTAAATAACAAAACAAAAAATACTGCATCCCTAAGAAAATCACAAAGAATAATGTCATCATCAAAGACAAATAATAAATTATACACCCAAAGGAATTATAAAAAGAACAAGAGCAATAAAAAAAAGCCTAGAGTTAGTTGAAAGAAGGAAATAATAAAATTCAGAGCAGAAATAAATAAAATAGAGATTAAAAAACAATAGAAAAGAGTAATTAAACTAAGAGCTGGTTCTCTGAAAACATAAACAAAATTGACAAACTTTAGCTAGACTCACAAAAAGAGAGGGGAGGAGTGAGGGCTCAAATTAATAAAATCAGAAATAAAATGAAAGAAGAGAAATTACAAATGATACCAAAGATATACAAAGAATCATAAGAGACTACTATGAACAATTATACTCCAACAAATTGGACAATCTAGAAAAAATGGATAAATTTCTAGAAACATACAATATTCCAACACTGAATCATTAAGAAATAGAAGACAAATAGACCAATTACTAGTAAGGTTATTGAATCAGTAATCAAAAAATCCCCCACCCCCCCCAAAAAAAAAATCCAGGACCAGAAAGCTTCACTGGTGAATGCTACCAAACATTCAAGGAAGATTTAATACCTACCTTCTAAAATGCTTTCAAAAACTTGAAAGAATGTACCCAAACTCATTTTATAAGATCAACATTGCCCTAATACCAAAACCAGACAAAGATACCACAAAAAATAGAATTATAGGACAATATCCCCAATGAACATAAATGCAAAAATTCTCAACAAAATATTAGTAACAATGCATTAAAAGGATCACACACCATGATAAAGTAGGATTTATTCCAGGAGTCCAAGGATGGTTCAACATCTTCAAATCAATGTGATACACCATATTAACAAAATGAAGTGTAAAAATCACATGGTCATCTCAATAGATGCATAAAAAGCATGTGACAAAATTCAACACCCATTTATATTTAAAAAAAAACTCTCAACGAAGTTAATATAGATGGAATGTACCTCAAAATAATAAAGGCCATATATGATAAGCCCACAGGTAACATCACACTCAACTGCAAAAAGCTGAAAGCTCTTCTTTTAAGATCAGGAATAAGACAGTGATGTCACTTTTATTCAATGTGGAATTGAAAGTGCTAGCCTGAGCAATTAGGGAGTAAAAATAAATAAAATTATCCAAATTGGAAAGGAAGAAATAAAGCTATCACTATTTGCAGAAAACATGATTATATATATATAGAAAACCCTAGAGACTCCACCAAAAAACTCTTAAAACTAATAAGGAAATTCAGTAAAGTTGCAGAGTACAAAATCAATATACAAAAATCTGTTTCATTTTTATACACTAACAATGAACCATCAGAAAGAGAAATTAAGAGAATACCATGTACAACTGCATCAAAAAGAATAAAATATCAATATCTAGGAATAAATTTAACCAAGGAGGTAAAAGACTTGTACACTGAAATCTATAAGACATTGACAAAAATATTGAAGACACAAATAAATAGAAAGGTATTTGCGCTCTTGGATCAGAAAAGTTAATATTGTAAAAATGTTCATGTCCATATTACCCACAGCAATCTACAGATTTGATGTGATCCCTATCAAAATACCAATGGCATTTTTTCACAGAAATAGAAAAAACAATCCTAAAATTTGTATGGAACCACAAAAGATCCTGAATAGCCAAAGCAATCTTGAGAAAGAAAAACAAAGCTAGAGGAATCATACTCTCTGATTTCAAACTATATTACAAAGCTACAGTAATCAAATGTTGGCAAAAGAACTGTAACATAGATCAAAGAAACAGAATATAGAGCCCAGAAATAAACCCAGGTGTATATGGTCAATGAATTTATGACAAAGGAGGCAAGAAGAAAAAATGGCGAAAGGACAGCCTCTTCAATATATGATGCTGGAAAAACTGGACAGCCACATGCAAAAGAATAAAACTAGACCACTATCTTACACCATAAACAAAAATTAACTCAAAATGAATTAAAGATGTATGTAAGACCAAAAACCATAGAACTCCTAAAAGAAATCATAGGCAGTAAGCTCCTTGACATCACTCTTGGAAATAATTTTTTTCAATCTAACTCCAAAGGCAATGGCAACAAAAGCAAAAATAAACAAATGGGACTACATCAAACTAAAAAACTTCTGCACAGCAAACTATCAACTGAATAAAAAGGCAACCTACTGAAGGGGAGAAGATATTTCACAATCATATATCAGACAAGGGGCTAATAGCCAAAATATATAAAGAACACATACAAGATGGCAGAGTAGGAGGACTCTGAGCTCATCTCCTCTCTTCCCCCAAAACACATCAGAAATACATCTACACGTGGAGCAATTCTCACTGAAAACAGGCTGGAGACTCGCAAAAAGACTCTTATACGACCAAGGATGCAAAGAAAGATCCAAACACAGTTGGGTAAGAATGGAAAAGAAGCAATCAGGTCAGAACCTGTGCCCCTAGGAGGGGATACAGAAGAGAAGGGAAGTTACAGGGGCTTGGAGATAACTCCCTGGTAAGTAAGCAGTGCAAATCACATATTGGGTACCCCAGCCTGGTGTCCAACACCAGGAAGATGAGTCCCCTTAGCTGGTTTGAAAACCAATGGGACTAACAGGTGGGCTATAAGAAACCTAGACTCCATTCATGAAAAGTATGTACATGCTTACTTACTCCTGGGAATAAGGTGGAAGAAGCAGATTGGAAATGCCGAAGACTCTAGCCAGTTTCCCACAACTGCCCCAGTACTCACCCAACCTATGCCCAGTGTCTGCTCTGGCCCCTCTATCTCCAGCACAACTCCACGCTATGACAAAAGGTATTGCTGCAGAGGAGAATACACAGATGGGGGTACAGAGCTGGCTCACAACCAGCACTGCATCTGAATGTGGGCTTGCAGAGGTGGCAGATCAAAAGTAGTCTGGAGCTCTGACTGGTGTGCCAGGACCACCCCAGGGCACACCCTGGCCCACACAAGGAGCCCACTTGCTCCAGTGCTACTCCTTCCTGGGGCAAAGGTGCCATTGCTGAGAAGAGGGAGAACACATACTCAGAGGGAATGGAACCAGTTTGGACCCAAATTTCAGGGTTTCTGCTCCAACACCTTAGGATCCAATCCCAACCCCAATAGGGTGGTGACAGTCACTGAGCACAGGAGAAGCCCTGGCTCACCCCTGGCTTTGGCTCTAGCACCTCCATCTCCAGCTCCACTTCCCACAAAGGGAACACCCTTGGGGAAGACGTGACCCATGCTCACTTCAAATCCAGCATCCATCAACAGATGAATGGATAAAGATGTTATGTGTATGTATATATATATATATATATATATATATATATGTATATATATATATATATACACACACACACACACACACACGCACACACATATACATATATGTATATGCATACAAACATACAATGAAGTATTTCTCAGCCATAAAAAAAGGAGGAAATTTTGCTATTTGCAACAACATGGATGGACCTGGAAGGTGTTACACTTAGTGAAAAAAGTCAGATGGAGAAAGACAAATATTGTATGTTATCACTTACACGTGAAATCTGAAAAATAAAACAAATGAATGAATATAACAAAGCAGAAAGAGGGTCGCAGATATATAGAACAAATAGTGGTAACCAGTGGGGAGAGGGAAGTGGAGAGAGGCAAGATAGGAGTAGGAGATTAAGAGATACAAACTACTGTGTATAAAATAAATAAGCTACAAGGATATATTGTACAGAACAGGGAATGTAGCCAATATTTTATAATAACTTTTAATGGAGTGCAATCTATAAAAATATTGAATCACTATGGTATACGCCTGAAACTAATATAATATTTTAAATCATCTATACTGCAAATAATAAATTTTAAAAGTATAAATATTATCCCAGAGCTGTGAAAATATTTTATATAAATAAATACAGAAAAATAATTAATGCATACAGCTCTATAACAATAAAACAAACAATCTGATTTTAAAATGGGTAGAGGATCTGAACAGATATTTTTCCAAAAAGACCTACAGGTGGCCAACAGGAACATGAGAAAAATGCTTAACATCACTAATCATCAGGGAAATGCAAATTAAAACCATAATAAAATGTCATCTCACACCTATCAGAATGGCTGTTATCAAAAAAACAAGAAATAACAAGTGTTGGTGAGGATGTAGAGAAAAGACAACCCTTGTGCACTGCTGGTGGGAATGTAAATTGGTCCATCCACTATGGAAAACAGTATGCAAGCTCCTTAAAATGTTAAGGACCATTGCTGCCATATGGTCCTGCAATTCTATTTCTGCATATTTATCTTAAGAAAATGAAAACATTAATTTGAAAAGATATATGTATCCTTATATTCATTGCAGTATTATTTACAATAGCCAAGATACAGAAACAACTAAAGTGTCTGCTGATAGATGAACAGACAAAGAAGATGTGAGATAGATAGATGATAGATAGATAAATAGATGATAGATAGATAGATGATAGATAGATAGATAGACATGTACACACACACACACACACACACACACACAGTGCAGTACTACTCAGCCATAAAAAAGAATGAATCTTACCGTTTACAACAACATGGGTAGACATTAAGACTATTATGCTAAATGAAGTAAGTCAGAGAAAGACAAATACTGTATGCTTTCACTCATGTGTAATCTATAAAACAAAACAAACAAAAGAAAAGAAACAACTCATAGGTACAAAAAATAGAATGATGGTTGCCAGAGTGGAGAGGGGTTTGGGTGGTGGTTGAAATGGGTGAAAGGGATCAAGAGGTACAGACTTCCAGATATAAAATAAGTGAGTCACTGGGATGTAATGTACATCCCACTGACTATAGTCAATAATACTGCATTTCAAATTTAAAAGTTGCTAAAAAAGCAAATCTTAAAAGGTCTCATCATAAGAAAAAAAATATTTTGTGTGACTTTGTATGGTGACAGATGGTAACTAGATTTACTGTAGTTATTTTGCAATGTAGGCAAATATTGAATCATTATGTTGTACACCTGAAACTAATATAATGTTGTATGTCAATTATACTTCAATAAAAAGAATGCAAGGTTACAAGGTCTTGCATTGTTCATATCACATCCCCATTTAATTCTCCAGTTTGACAAGTATAGAAAAGAAACGGGATTTGGGGAGTACTGGCACATTATATGAAATATAATCAGATTAGGATTCCAATCAACTGTTCAACCTAGGGTTCCGTCAATTGTTCCAGATATGATTCCTTTTGATATAGCAAATGGCCTCTTTTCCTAGTCCAAATAAACAGACAAAGCCAGAGGCAATTTGCTTTCTCTTGATAAGATAATAGTACACTTAACCGGAATTACATCAGAATTACATCACCATGTCCTCTCTCACAAGTTAAGCTGTAGATACCATGGTATTCTCATGAATACCATGAGATACCATCATGTATCATACAAGTCCACTACATTAACAACAGCTACAGAACCTTGAGAGTGCTGGGTAACATTTTCCTTAGACGCCTTGGTAAAACCTATGAGGGCTAGATGGCAGTGGATCATGTGGCCTGCTATCTCGGTAAAATTTCTGGGAATCCAGGAATTTGAAGCATATTGGGACACTCTCCAAAAAATTAAATAGAAATCACTACCATCTTGAGCACTGACCAATGAGATAAAGAATACTTGTCTTCATTGGATTTTGGAGACCCAAAATACTAAATTTGATGTGCTGCTCTGACTCTTTTGCCAGGTGGTCTCAAAGGTTGTCAGCTTGCGTGAGCCCCAAAATAAGAGAAAGAAATCTGTGTGGTCCAGTATGTAGAGAAAGCAGCTCTGCCATTTGATCTACCAGAAGCTACAATATTGCTTGAAGTGTTGATGGGCAGAAAGGATGCTATCTGCATACTGTGAATCCCTTAATAGGAAAATCACAGAAGACCTCAAGTTTCTAAAGCAGAGGTCAGCAAACTACAGCCTGCAAGCCAAATTCACCTTGCTGCCTGCTTTTGTAAATAAAGTTTTATGGGAACATAGCCACACAGATTCACTGACATACTATACATGACTGCTTTTGTGCTACAGCAACAGTTGAGTAGTTGTGACAGAAGACCACATGGCCCTCAAAATTTTAAATATTTACAATACGTCTCTTAACAAAAAGTTTGCCAGTCCCTTTTTAGGAGCAAAGTTATGCGCTTTTTATCACACAAATATTTTCCTCTTGAAAAATAACTCTTGGCTTACAAATTGGTCCTGGTAGATGCTGAATCTTGATCATTGGATATTGGATGACTGTGCAATTATAATTCCCATAATGAAACTGATTTATAGGACCTACCCGGTCATAAAGTCAAGAATGCCTAACAGAATTCCATCATTAAGTAGAAGTGGGACCCATTCCAAGGAGATCCTAAAGGCACAAATAAGTTTCATAAGCAAGTAGCTCATACTCTCAGTAGGTCTATGTCTACTGCACTGCCATCCTCCCTCAAACCACACCCATGGATTTATGGAGCATTCACTTGGATCAGTACACTAAGAGAAAATCAGTTGAGCATGGTTCGAAGGTTTTTCTGCCAGAAGCCTACTGCTGTAGCATTAAGCCCTATTTGGAGTGGCTCTAAAGGACAGTAGAGAAGAAATAGCCTTAAAATGAACATAATTTCAAGTGCTACATATTGACTTTGCCAGAGGGAGAATGTGCCTCTGGTTAGAATCTGCTTCATTTCATGGGCAGTGGCTGATCATTGTCAAATGATTAGAGACTTGAAATTAATAATATTGGAAGATTGATGAAAAGGAAGATTGAAGAAGAAATACATGGATGATTCTTTTGGAACCAGCCCAAGTCATTAGATATTTTTTCCATGCAAATGTTCACTAAAAGACTCTCACTACAAAAGGAAGTTATTAATAAGCACATGAAAATGATAACCTCTCAGTCAACCTTCTTCCTTATCTACTCCAGCTCACTTTCTAGATGAGATTATGAATAAAGCAGTCACAGTGGAAGTTTTGGAAGCTTTGCACAGGTTCAACAACATGCACATCTCCTCACAATAGAAATAGCTAATATTTTTTAATGCAATATTTTTGTAATAATCTTGCAATAATGAAATGCAGTATTGGTTTCCCACTCTTCTATAATAAGTTAATACAAACTGTCTTAAAATACAAATTTATTATTTTATAATTCTGGACATCAGAAGTCTGCAATGGATCTTACAGGGCTAAACTCAATATGTTAGCAGAGCTGTCTTCCTTCTGGAGGCTCTAGGAGAGAATTTGCTCCTTACCTTTTCCAGCTTCTAGAGGCTGCCTATATTCCTTGCATCTCATTGTCTCACATCACTAATCTCTGCTTCTGTCCTTACATCTCTATCTCTGGCTGACTCTCTTGTGTTTGTTTTATAAGGACTCTTATCATTACATTGGGCCCACCTCATAATCCAAGACAATCTCCCTATTCCAAAACCCTTAATTTAATCACATCTGCAAAGTCTTTTACACCATGTAAATTAATATATTCATAGCTTCCAGAGATTAAGATGTGGACATCTTTGGGAAGGGAGGACATTATTCAGCCTACCACAAGAAATAATTAAAATAGGGATCACATGCAGAATATATAAAGAACATCTACAAATGAATATGCTATATTCCTGGGCAACATTATCAAGTAACTCCAAATTAATTCATAAGTGTTTGCAAACTGATAAAGTCTCAAAGTACAAAATATACACAAATCCTCTAATAATCATTAAGCAAAGGCAATTTGGGAGAAAAAAATAAGTAAAGAATGTGAACAGCAGCTCAGAGAAAAATAATCACAAATACTGCATACCAAAGGATATTATATCTCACTGACATAACATCAGGTCATCAAGGAAATGCAAATTAAAACCACATTGCTTTTATTTTTATCCAATTGGATTGGGAAAAGTTGGTAAATGATAACACCCAGTGTCACTGAGGGTATGAAGAAACACACACACTTCAGATGGGAGTGAAACTTGGAACTGACTTTTAGAGTATAATTTGGAGGTTTCTATTAAAATATATACAAAGGGTACACACATACATCTATCTACTCTTTGATTTAAGAATTCTATTTCTAGTTATCCATTTTACAGAAATACTACTAAATTCACCTCAGTGATGTTCACTGCAATATTATAGATAGAAACAACCTATTATCAGAAAGAAATAATTAAACTCCTATGAAACACCAGTACTATGGAATCCTCTGCAAAAGTTAAAAATGAGATAATCTATAGATAATGACAGAAATATCTTTAAGATATTGTAAAGTTATAAAGGAAGGTACAGAATAATAAATACATTATGAGCCTATTTTTTAAAAAACGATAGGATAAATATATAGAACACATAGATATACATAAATGCTTAGAGAAGGGTTAAGAAAGATACTCAGCAAACTGTTAAGACTGGTTATCTTGAGGAGGGGAGTTACACTGGAAGAAGATGGTGATTAAAGCAGAACTCATTATATATTCAAAAGTTTAACAATGATAACAACAAAAGTATACTGAAGTAATATATACATTTTTTAAAGAAAAAAATATATTTTATGTGAATCCTGTGATTGAGAAACATTTTTGATGTGTGGAATGAGTTGTCCCCAGCAAAACCCAGGACACTGTCTCTCATTTTTTTGTTTTATTTTCAGCTTTATTCAAATATAATTGACATAAAATATTGTGTAAATTAAAGGTGTACAATGTGTTGAGTTGATACACATATATATTACAAAATTATTACCACCATAGCATTAACTAACACCTATATCACATCACCATTTCCTTTTTCTGGTGAGAATATTTAAGATCTACTCTCTTAGCAACTTCCAAGTATAAAATACAGCATAATCACTCCGCTGTACATTAGAGCCCCTGAACTTATTAATCTTATAACTGGAAGTTTGTACTCTTTGACCACTATCACCCCTTTACCCCCGCCCCCTAGACTCTGGTAACCACCATTCTAGTCTGTTTCTTTGAGTTTGGCATTCTTATATTCCACATTAAGTGATATCATATAGTATTTGTCTTTCTTTGTTTGACTTATTTTAATCAACATAATGCTTTCAAGACCCCCCACATGTCACAAACAACATGATGTCCTTCTTCCTCATGGCTGTATAATATATAATATTATATATAATATTTATTATGATTAATATTATAACATGGATATAACATAATATATATTATATATCTGTGTGTATATGTGTGTATATTTGTATTTGTATTTGTTTTTCTCTTTCTGACTTACTTCACTCTGTATGACAGACTCTAGGTCCATCCACCTCACTATAAATAATTCAACTCCATTTCTTTTTATGGCTGAATAATATTCCATTGTATATATGTGCCACATCTTCTTCATCCATTCATCTGTTGATGGACATCTAGGTTGGTTCTCTGTCCTGGTTATTTATACCCTGAGAAAACCATAATTCAAAAAGAGATTCTTTATCTTTTGTGTAGCTACTATAGGTTTTTGCTTTGTGGCTACCACGAGGCTTAGAGAAAACATATTCCATTTATAACAGTCAATTTTAAGCTGATAACAACTTAACTTCTAACATACACAGAAGCTCTACATTTATACACGTCCCTCCACCACATTTTATATTTTTTATGTTACAACTTACTTCTTTTTACATTGGTATCTGCTAACAAATTATTATAATTACAGTTGTTTGTAATACTTTTATATTTTAACCTTCATGCTACAGTTATAAGTGATTTATCCAACACCATTACATCAGAGTATTATGAATTTAATTATGCATTTACCTTTACCAGTGAGTTTTATACTTTAATATGTTTTCTTATTACCAATTAGCATCTTTTTTTGTTTCAGCTTGAAGAATTCCCTTTAGCATTTCTTGTAATGCCAGTCTAGAGGTGCTAACTCTTTTAGCTTTTCCTTATCTGGAAAACTCTTTATCTCTCCTTTAATTCTGAATGACAACTTTGTCAGGTAGAGTACTATTGGTTGGCAAGTTTTTTTGTTTGTTTTTTGTGGTTTTTTTGCAGCACTTTGAATATATCATGCCACTCACTTCTGGCCTGAAAAGTTTCTACTGAAAAGTCTGCTGATAGTGTTATGGAGGTTGCCTTGCTAAGTAAACATGTTATCTTTCTCTTGCTGATTTTAAGATTCTCTCCTTGTCTTTAAATTTTAACAACTGAATTATAATGTGTCTCATTGTTGGTCTCTTTGGATTTGTCTTTATTGGAAGTCTCTTGGGTTCCTGGTTCTGGGTTTTTTCTTTTTTTCCCCAGGTTAGGGAAGTTTTCAGGCATTATTTCATTGAATGAGCTTTCTGTTCCTGTCTCTCTCTCTCCTTCTGGGACCTCCATAATAGGTATATTCATCTGTTTTATATTATCCTATAAATCCCTTAAGCTAGCTTCACTATTTTTCATTTTTTTCTTTTTGTTCCTTTGAATTCCACTGACCAGCTACTGTAGCCATTAAGATCTGCTTTTTTGTTTGATAGAGTTCTGTGAGGCTCATGAATGCAAGCCCTATTGGCTATTAGTGCCACATGATTTGGGGGTCCATCCCTCAGTTAGCAGTACACAAACATACTAGATATCTTTACAAGCTTTTTCCACAGAGATATCAGTGAGTTGGAGCAGGCTAGAGAGAGAAGAGTAGGGAGGCATCTACAAGCTTCCCTGTTCTCTGGGGAGGATCTCAGAGATCCTAGAGACCCCCTAGATGCATGCTAACTTAGAAGCCTTACCCTCAGGCAGTAGCTTTTAAAATATGCAAATAAACCCTTTTCAGTGGAAGACTGAGAAATGGGCATTTTTTTGCCTGCTCACTCTGTGTTGAGACCTGAGGGGATGGCTGGTTGAGAACTACTTCTTTGTTTGCTACAGTCCTATGGGACTTGTGAATGCAAGCCCTCTTGGATATCAGAACCAGCAATCTGTGGACCTGTTCCTTAGGCAGCAACAACTAAAGCTGGGGCACAGGCATATGTACAAGTTCCTACCAAGGAGGTACTGGTGATTTAGAGTGGGTTAAAGGGAAAAGGAAGAGGAGGTATCTGCTAGCTTCCTCAGCCTTTAGGGAGGATGGCAGTCAGCCACTGGATGTGTGCTAAATTAGAAACGTAACCCTCAGACAGAAGCTTTTAATGTATGCAAACACACCATATTCAGGGAAAGATTGAGAGTTGGGCATTTTTTGTCTGTTCCCTCTGCACTCACCCTTGGGGGGATAGCCATGGTCAGTCCTCTAAAGCCCATTAAGAGTTGTTTCTTTTCTATATGAACACAAGCCCTGTTGGCTTTCAAAGGTGTTTGGAAGTCCCATCCCTCAGGTGGGAGTCTTACAAGTGGTGCCCCAGATGTGGGGTCCAAACCTTTCACTCCTCAGGGAAAAGTTGGAAGTTAAGAGTTACCTCCTGATTGTATGGCACTGTGCTGGGGGTGGAGAGTTTCCTTTTGACATGGGTATTTTCTTGTTTGACAGATATGTAGCAGTTACTTAGCTAGTTTCTGCATTTCTTTCAAAGAGAATTGCCCTGACTGTCTCTTATACTGTATTCTAGCTAAGGAGAATAACAGGCCCAGGCCCTATGAATACAGAGAGATTATTCCATATACCCAAAACTATTTCCAATTTAAAATTACAATCTTGTGACCAAACAATCTCACTTGGGACCCATGTGATTCTTTTTTAGGCTCTCCTCATGGATTTAAAATAAAAGCACAATATGTTTTAGAGATATTTCTTTATTTCTATTAATTCAGCTTTCCCAAGATAAATACACTGACTTTGGCTTTCTCTTGCCCCTTCTGTAAAGGCTGCTCTCAGGGAATTACCATCTTTCCTCTGGAAAGAACTGAATTTTAACAGTTCCTTTCAATCTTTATCATTAACATGCCTTTCAATCCAGCTAATGCTGATTCAGAATTGATAGTGAGCACAAGGATGGTTTCTGGATTAAAGAAATCCACCTCAAGAAACAGAAAAAATCTGAAACAACCTAAACTTACACCTAAAGCAATAAGAGAAAGAAGAACAAAAAACACCTGAAGTTAGCAGAAGGAAAGAAATCATAAAGATCAGATCAGAAAGAAATGAAAAAGAAATGAAGGAAACAACAGCAAAGATCAATAAAACTATAAGCTTGTTCTTTGAGCAGATAAATTGATAAACCATTAGCCAGACTCATCAGGAAAAAAGGGAGTAGATTCAAATCAACCAAATTAGAAACGAAAAAGGAGAAGTAACAAATGACATGGCAGAAATACAAAGGATCATGAGAGATTACTACAAGCAACTACATGCCAATAAAATGGACAACCTGGAAGAAATGGACAAATTCTTTGAAAAGCAAAACCTTCTGAGACTGAACCAGGAAGAAATCGAAAATATAAAAAGACCAGGCACATGCACTGAAATTGAAACTGTGATTAAAAATCTTCCAACAAACAAAAGCCCAGGACCAGATGGCTTCACAGGAAAATTCTATCAAACATTTAAAGAAGAGCTAAAACATATCTTTCTCAAACTCTTCCAAAATATACCAGAGGGAGGAACACTCCCAAACTCAATCTATGAGTCCACCATCACCCTGATACTGAAACCAGACAAAGATGTCACAAAAAAAGAAAACTACAGGCCAATATCTCTGATGAACATCAATGCAAAAACCTCAACAAAATACTAGCAAACAGAATCCAACAGCACATTAAAAGTGTCACACACCATGATCAAATAGGGTTTATCGCAGGAATCCAAGGATTTTTCAATATACACAAATCAATCAATGTGATATACCATATTAACAAACTGAAGGATAAAAACCATATGATAAACTCAATTGATACAGAGTTTTCGACAAAATTCAACACCTATTTATGATAAAAAACAATCCAGAAAGTAGGCATAAAGGGAACCTACCTCAACATGATAAACGACATATAAGACAAACCCACAGCCAACATCATTCTCAATGGTGAAAAACTGAAACCATTTCCTCTAAAATTAGGAACAAGACAATGTTGACCACTCTCACCATTATTATTCAACATAGTTTTGGAAGTTTTAGCCACAGCAATCAGAGAAGAAAAAGAAATAAAAGGAACCCAAATTGGAAAAGAAGTAAATCTGTCACTGTTTGCAGATGACATATTACACATAGAGAATCCTAAAGATGCTACCAGAAAACTACTAAAGCTAATCAATAAATTTAGCAAAGTAGCAGGATACAAAATTAATGCACAGAAATCTCTGGCATTGTTATAAACTAATGACAAAAAATCTGAAAGAGAATTTAAGAAGACACTCCCATTTACCACTGCAACAAGAAGAATAAAGTACCTAGGATAAACCTACCTAAGGAGACAAAAGACCTGTATGCAGAAAACTATAAGACACTGCTGAAAGAAATAAAAGACGATACAAACAGATGGAGAGATACACCATGTTCTTGGATTGGAAGAATCAATAATGTGAAAATGACTATACTACCCAAAGCAATCTACAGATTCAATGCAATCCCTATCAAACTACCACTGGAATTTTTCACAGAACTAGAACAAAAAATTTCACAATTTGTATGGAAACACAAAAGACCCCAAATACCCACAGCAATATTGAGAAAGAAAAATGGAGCTGGAGGAATCAGGCTCCCTGACTTCAGACTATACTACAAAGCTACAGTAATCAAGACAGTATGGTACTGGCACAAAAACAGAAAGATACATCAACGGAACAGGATGGAAAGCCCAGAGATAAACTCACACACCTATGGTCACCTTATCTTTGATAAAGGAGGCAGGAGTAAACAATGGAGAAAAGACAGCCTCTTCAATAAGTGGTGCTGGGAAAACTGGACAGCTACATGTAAAGGAATGAAATTAGAACACTCCCTAACACCATACACAAAAAATAAACTCAAAATGTCTTAAAGACCTAAATGTAAGGCCAGACACTATTAAACTCTTAGAGGAAAACATAGGCAGAACACTCTATGACATAAATCACAGCAAATTCCTTTTTTGACCCACCTCCTAGAGTAATGTAAATAAAAACAAAAATAAACAAATAGGACCTAATGAAACTTAAAAGCTTTTGCACAGCAAAGGAAACCATAAACAAGATGAAAAGACAACTCCCTCAGAATGGGAGAAAATATTTGCAAATGAAGCAACTGACAAAGGATTAATCTTCAAAATATACAAGCAGCTCATGCAGCTCAATATCAAAAAACCAAACAACCCAATCCAATAATGGGCAGAAGACCCAAACAGACATTTCTCCAAAGAATATATACAGATTGCCAACAAACACATGAAAGTGCTCAACATCACTAATCATTAGAGAAATGCAAATCAAAACCACAATGAGGTATCACCTCACACTGGTCAGAATGGCCATCATCAAAAAAAATCTACAAACAATAAATGCTGGAGAGGGTGTGGAGAAAAGGGAACCCTCTTGCACTGTTGGTGGGAATGTAAATTGATACAGCCACTATGGAGAACAGTATGGAGGTTCCTTAAAAAAACTAAAAATAGAACTACCATACGACCCAGCAATCCCACTACTGGGCACATACCCTGAGAAAACCATAATTCAAAAAGAGTCATGTACCACAATGTTCATAGCAGCACTATTTACAATAGCCAGGACCCGGAAGCAATCTAAGTGTCTATCGACAGATGAATGGATAAAGAAGATGTGGCACATATATACCATGGAATATTACTCAGTCATAAAAAGAAACGAAATTGAGTTATTTGTACTGAGGTGGATGGACCTAGAGTCTGTCATCCAGAGTGAATTAAGTCAGAGAGAAAAACAAATACTGTATGCTAACACATATATATGGAATCTAAAAAAAAAAAAAAAAAGGTTCTGTTGAATCTAGGGGCAGGACAGGAATAAAGAGGCTGATGTAGAGAATGGATTTGAGGACATGGGGAGGGGTAGGGTAAGCTGGGACGAAGTGAGAGAGTAGCATGGACATATACACACTACCAGATGTAAAATAGCTAGCTAGTGGGAAGCATCTGCATAGCACAGGGAGATCAGCTCCGTGCTTTGGGACCACCTAGAGGGGTGGGAGAGGGAGGGTGGGAGGGAGATGCAAGAGGGAGCAGATATGGGGATATATGTATACATATAGCTGATTCATTTTGTTATACAGCAGAAACTAACACAACATTGTAAGGCAATTATACTCCAATAAAATGTTAATAAAAAAGAAATCCCAAAACACCCAGAAAACAGAGCAACAAAACAAATGTATAAACGTCCCTTTAAATCTCTACCGTTGACTGTATTAGGAGGAAAGGAAAGGGATGAACTCTCAAGTCCATAATTGCTCTTTTAGACAATAAAAGATTTTCCTGACATTAGTACCATGTGCTGAAGATGGCATCTTCTTTTTTTCCCCCTATAACTGGAAATCAGTAGTTACACAGAGGCATTGGAATCTACATCAATTTATAGAAACCACCTTTTCACGGCTATTTTTTAAAACACTAAAATAAAAGTTTGCTGCTTTCACAGTTTTGATCATGGGCCCCAGACTCCCTGGTCTCTATTACCTTTGCTATATGCAGAAATTCACTTTGCCCATTTAGAAAAAAAAAAAAAAGTTTAAATTTTCTGGTGCAAGAATGCATATTTCCACAATATCAGTGCTCTCACTGAAACTGAGGGTAGTCACCAGTTAGATCCATTAAACCACAGCTTGCTTAATAAATAATAAACTATAACTTGCCTTCACTTATCAAGCTTGCTTTAATTGTTTTTACAAAAACTTGCAGGTCTTCCAAGCATCATGTAGTGTAAAAAATAAGATGTTTGGCCAAATTGTTTATCAGGAACTTGGAGTCTGCCATTATCCAGCTCGAGCTCAAGCTGGTTAAGACTGCTTGGGATCACAGACCAAATGAGCATGTGCAAGTGTCCGATCTGACCTTTTGATATCAGAGGACCAAAAACTCCACCCTCAGAACTTGTTAATGCCACCATTTTCTGAACATGCGTCCCATGCAAAAGCCTGTAGCTTAGTTTTGCCCAAGCAGAATGACAATTACCTCACCTTTTTCTTACCTCCAATTAACTTTCCACATGCTCCCCATACCTCAGACCACCCTGATTCTTTATCCCATAAGTATTCTGAGCCCCCTGAGTTCAAGGAGGTGGATTTGAGATTTGTTCTCCCATCTCTTCACTTGCCTGCTTCAAGAATAAACTCTTTTGCTGCTGCAATCCTTGGTGTTTCAACTTTAGGCTTGTTTCGCATAGGCAAACAAACCTAGTCCAGTAACATCACCATTTCTCCAGGTTAAGAATGGCTCTTCTACCCCAGATAAACCTCATTAATGCATACACTGATAACTCAGAATTTTTAGTAACTCAGATATGTTATGTACTCCTCTGTTAGAAATAAAAGTAAATTACATGCAAATGGATTAAGAATCAATGAGAATAGGTAAAGAACAGTAGCTGAATTTTATGTCTTTGAATTTTAAAACTCTTTTTGCCATTGACCAAAACCCATTTCTTAAATTGTAAAGAGAAATATAAGGCTTGCACATCAACAATTAAAGTGCTAAATAGATGTAACTCATATTTCCTATAATACACCAGTAAGGAAATTATAGGAATGAGGGCAGTACAGAGAGTCCCATAGAATCAAGGAATATAATTATCTTTCCTCTGAGCCCATAAGTGAAACCCCTGTAACCCATCAGCCCCCAAATTCCTCCTTCTCTTATCTCTAGAATTTCAAAGGCAGTTAAGATCAGAGTCTGGAATAGGATAGAGTATTAGAGTATTCAAGTCTTGCTTCTTCCTTAGGCAATTTACACAGCCTACCTAAGACTTAAGTACCTTATCTGCCAAATAACAATTACTTTGAGGATTAAAAGGAATAATGTACATGAGACCTAAACACAGCATCTGGTATATAAATTCTCTTAGTTGCTCCACTCTTTTCTCCCTTCTCTCACTCCAGTTCTCCTTTCTCTGTATTCCTATCAGTTCTTGTTGCATTGCTATCACTCTTCCTGGCTGTGGCTGTTGTACCAGGGGCTTCCTGAGGATCCACATGTAGTAAAATGGTGGCATCAGGATTCTTACCTGCTGCTACTATTTTACTACCAAGTGGATCCTGAATATAAAGGCAATGCAAGAAGATTTAGGCTTAGGAGGAAAGACCAAATGTTGGATTCCTGAGAGTCTCAGAAAAACTCCTTGTGTTTCATTGGTGCCAGTTTGGGTCCATGCCTATGTTTCTAATCAGTTGCTGTGGTCAGGGGACTGATATTATTAACTGGCTCAGATCTAAATCCCACATTCCACCCCTAGAGAAATTGGGAATGTTCTACCAAACCATATGGAACAAGTAAGGGAAGGAGTAGATCCCCAAATGACTGTTGCCAGAGGAGGGTGAATGGATGAAGAGGAGATACATCCTCATATCTTATATCTCCCCATACTCACTTCTCTTTAGTGGCTATGTAATGCTCTTACTCAAAGTCTTCTAAAAATTTCACAATACAAGTATTTATATATATAATCCAAAGTGTCTGCTGCCTGGATACTCTCAAGCCTTTTAGCATTGGGGGAACTCATTGCTTTCAAAATTAAATAAAAAGAATTAAGTCCCCATCCCGTGTCCTGGGGGAAGTCCAGAACGCTCCCAAAATATCTCACATATTCTGATGGGGAGATGGAATCTCCTCATCATCTCTCACTGGGGCAATACTCGTTCCTTACCTTCTCACTTTCTGCAGCTGCTATCTTCTTTCCATACCACTTGAGCTCTTGTCTTTTACTCCTCAAAACAGAATGTGGTTTGTAAATGTTATTAAAATTTTAGGTAGAATAGGAAAGGGTCTCAGAAATGTGTAGATCAAGGAATAATTCAAAACTGAATTTGAGAATTATTCTTAGAAGTTCCTTGGCCACATGCCAAAGTTGGATATTTCCCTCTATTCCACATTTTAATACTCAGAAAACTCTATCTGCCCAACCCATCAGGAAAATTTTTAAATATTCCTTCCCATTATATGCAGAGAAGTTTATCTCCACATCCCCATTCAGTGGAGTGTGTCTTTAATTCATTTGATAATATAAACCTGGTGTAGAATAATGGCAACTTTTTCAATATTTAATTTCCTTATGATGAATTTAATTCCTTAGGTCTAACACTCTACTAAAGCAGGAAACAAAGATATATTAAAACACATTTTATTGGCTCTTTGCAATTTCAAATTTTAAAATTAAAAGAACAATACAAAACACCTGCTACACAGTCCCATGATTCTGCAGCCACAGAAGTTGTTAGTGGATTTCTCCCATTGCTTTTATACATAAATTGTGTCTGCCAGTAAAGATTAATTCTCCATCTCAAGGCTTCACCAACTTAAAGAGTTAGAGTATATCCTTTGCCAATTCTGTCCCCATTAATCTCATAGCTGTTGTTCTGTTCCTCTTCTTCTGAGCCACAAAGTATTATCATCATATCCATGAAAGTTAGTATATTCTCTAAGAGGACACCTACTCCAGTGTCCTGCTTCCACACAGGAAGCTGTTAAATGTAATGCAATATTACTGTTCACATATATCGTAACTAAGATTCAGACATATAGTTGGCTTATAGTAAGTTGCAGGAGAAAGACAAGAACTTTATCTCCTGATTCCTGGCACTGTGCTTTGACTCAGTAGACTCAGTAGATTATAGCAAGCATGCCAATAGATGTGAGTTACGTCTTAGTGTTAGTGCTTCCCTCCTACATCTTGGTGTTACTGCTTCCCTCCCAGGTTTTGGCAGTCCTTCATTAATCACAGATGTGTTTCTATCTAGTACTTTCCCTCCACTGTACTTTCTGAAAGTCACAGTGTTTTTTTCTTTTGTTTCTGCACCCTGAGGCTGTGCTAAGGCTGGCATCATGGGTCCTAAAATAAATTTCAAGCCACTCTCCAGATGTCTTTCCTAAAAATTCTAAGCCAGTAAGAAAAGATAGTCAATGCCCGATCCACAGTAAACTTGACTGGCTATTTACCAGAAAATCCAAATGCTGCTGATCAATATATTGCTTCATATTTAAGGTTCTTTCACGAGTCCAGCAAATGCATTTTTTTCTCTTTACACTGATATTGGGTTTTTGTGTCTTGTATTTTTGTGGTTCTTGTATTCAATTGATTGCTCTCCTTCTTATACTTAAAAAAAAAAAACAACCTAGAGGTTCTGGGCTGTACTAGGTGCTAAGCAGTAGCTTACATAGAAGAAAGCATGACTTTCTACATGACTAGAAGCCCTTCCTATGGAGACAGCACAGTGGCTAAGCCAACTGACTTTCTAGTAGAGCTGCCTAAGTTCAAATCCCAATTCTACCACTTAGTAACTGTACAGCCCTGGCAACTCAATTTTCTCATCTTTTAGATTTGGGTTCACAGTACCTACCTCAAAAGACTGTAGAATTAAATGAGTTAATATACGACTTAAATGAGCTAATATATGAAAAAAGACTTAGGAGAGTGCCTTGGATACATAAGTCATCTTTGAGTGCTTACACCATTGATTCTTATTAACTGGGTTGAAACAACAACATAGGCTCAATACTACTTTTTAAAGTCTGAAATCATTTTCATTATAAAACACAAAACTTTGCCTCTTTTTTAGGGAAAAATATTCCGTATTTTTTTCAACTTTAATTCATTCATTTCACAAGTATATATTGAGCACCCAAGTACCATGCATTAGAAGATGTACCAGGGGTATTGTGCTGAACAAGAGAGCTAAGCTCCCATGAAGCATTAGTTCTAGGGGAGAAAATATAAATACATACACAAATAAAATGACCAAAATAATATCTGAAGTAATAGATCTGTGTAGAAAATAAAATGGGGTGATTCAATAGGTGGGTGTAGGGGGCAGGGTCATGGTGAGGGAGCTGAGATCTGAAGAAGATTGTTCTGTGAAGACTAGGTTGAGCACTTTGCAGCAGAGGGAAGAGCTAGTATCAAGGAGCAGAAAGAAGGCCAGTGTGGCTGGAGAGGAAAAAATGGGAGATGATGTCACAGATACGGTAAACAGCCAGATTATTTAGAACTTTATAGACACTGGTCGAGTTTACACTTTACCCTAAATGAGATGAGAAGCCATTGGAAGGTTAGCATGAGGAAGGATGTGATCTAATTTATAATTCTAAATGGTCACCTTGGCACCTGGGCAGAAAACGGATCACAGAAGAAAAAAAAGAGGAAGGTAGAGCTGCTGACAGGCTACTATAATCAGGTGAGAGATGATTCTAACAGTGGGAATGGGCAGATTCTGAATGTATTTTAGAGTTAGAGCTGCCAGGCTTGGAATGGATGTAAAAGTGGGGATGAGAGAGAGATGGAGATAAAGAATGACTCTGGGTTTTGGCTTGAGAAACTATACGGGTGCTGATTTATTTTTTATTTTTTTAACATCTTTATTGGAGTATAATTGCTTTACAATGGTGTGTTAGTTTCTGCTGTTCTATATGATAAAATGAATCAGCTATACATATACATACATCCCCGTATCTCCTTCCTCTTGTGTCTCCCTCCCACCCTCTCTATCCCACTCCTCTAGGTGGACACAAAGCACTGAGCTGATCTCCCTGTGCTAAGCGGCTGCTTCCGATGCTGATTTATTGAATTCAGAAGACCTAGGTATAAATATGGGGGAGAAAATCAAGTGTTCTTTTATGATATTTATTTTGACCACATGTACTGAACAAGTGACATTTATATCTTTCTAGCTTGAAAATATACTTTAAAATTCTGTTTTTAGTCTTCTGAAACTTAAACATTGACAAAACTAATTCTAACTGACCAAAGAGAAAAATTCACCTTCCCTTTACTATCTAAATTATGTGCTCCATCTGTACATCTATAACACTAAAATTTTAAGAATGTCTGCAATCCATTTTCCCCAAGAGCTTTCTGCTGAGTTTTAGGAAGCATGAACTCAAGAGAACTAAAAACCATACCTGCTTAACTTTCATGGTACCAAGCCCACAGCATGACTTAAAACAACATGGAATAAATGAATTTAATTGTGCTGATGACAATAGCAGGCAAAACATGTACTACACAGGAGCTAATAAAGTCTGGAACAGCTTATGAGCTGTTTTATACCATTTCTTAAACATTAAATAGTTTCCATTTCAAATGAGTCTTTCTTCTTCTATTTTAGATCTTCAAAAAGAGTACAGTCAGTTCTGCTATTGTCTGAAAAATGGGAGTTTGTTCCAATGCATTTGATATAGTAGACGATGCAAATTTAATGTTTGCTAATGCACCATTTCATCCATGAACAACATTAGATGAATGCAGAAAATGCACCCAATTGACCCAAACCACATAGGAATACACAAAACACTCATACTCGAACATCTGCCAGCCACCTCAGTTGACCAGCCTGGGTTATGAGACACACCCATCCACATCTGCTATTAGAACTTCCCATCTGATTTCAGATAACACTCATTCTACTACTTCACAGTAACTCACAGGCTGCAACCTTTCTGATGCCCACAGGAAAACATCAGGTTTGGTTCAAGGTAAAGTGCCATATTTATTGAAGTATTTATATATTTCCTAACCACTTAATACGCATAAAACAGTGCTACCACTTTATTCGGTTTCTAATTTTTTTATGTGTCACTGACATAGTTTTTGAGTGTTGTACCACTAAATGCTTTCTTCCATAAGCCCTGGAACACATATAGCAGAATTGGCTATATTGAAATATATATTTGAAATGTAAGTTCAGTCTTTCTGGGTTAAGTTTCTAAAACTAAGCAAACATCTAAATCATCAGGATGATTAGAGAAATCTAATTATAGTTTCTCTGAATCATAAAGTGTGTTTAGTAACAATGTTTACAATGAAAAAGCTTTTGCAGGCTTACGAAGCTCACAACCTTCTGACTGGATACTACATATCAGGTATTATTTCATTCACAAAAGTATGTTCATTTCTATATTATTTGAGTATTTAATTTTTGTACTCTCTTAATCTTTTTTTTTTACATGTCATACTTATAAAAGAGTAAAGAAGTAACTAAAGAGTTTTAGTTTTAAAAGAAATAGTCAATTTTGTGAAGTGTGTGTGTCTGTGTGTGTCTGTGTGTATTGGGGATAATGTTATTAGTGCAACCTAAATCTATCCTCAAAGAAAAGTGTGAATGTTTCCTAAATGTTGGATATTGATAGTGAATGGAAAAGAGAAAGGGAAGGGAAGGGAAGGGAAGAAATTTTACTCTTTC
Organism: Mesoplodon densirostris; assembly: GCF_025265405.1. Classification (NCBI taxonomy): domain Eukaryota; kingdom Metazoa; phylum Chordata; class Mammalia; order Artiodactyla; family Ziphiidae; genus Mesoplodon; species Mesoplodon densirostris. The sequence continues at coordinate 37,605,355 of NC_082668.1, read as the reverse complement.
AATCCCTAAGAAACTAAGAAAACCACTGCTTGAAAAAAAAAGTTGAGAGTGGAGTAGAAAAGTCTTAGTGTTCATTAAAATACTGTGAAGCTCCAATAAGCCAGACATACAAATGTGGCATATTTTATGAAAAAAAGATAAAAGAATAAAATATTAACATCAAGAGTCTTGAAGACTATTTCATTCTGAAGCCCTTGAGCTTTAAGCAGGTGTCCCTTCAAGCTGGACCGAACTAGTTCGGTGTGTGGGCGTGTACCAGAGACTCCTGTCCACTAGGGGCTAGACTTTCACCAATAAACTGCGTTTAATTACAGCACTTACATAAAGTCCTATTTAACCGGCATACAGTTAGAAAGATTTTTTTGTTAATCCTGAAATGTATTTATGTTCTGAGGTAATTTTTTACTGAGTTACAATTAACATACAATATTATATTAGTTTCAGGTATACAACCGAGTGATGTGATATTTTTATACATTACGAGGAGATCATCATGAAAGGTCTAGTTACCATCTGTCACCATACAGAATTATTATAATATTATTGACTATATTCCCTGTGCTGTACATTACATTCCTGTGACTTATTTATTTTATAGTTGGAAGTGTGTACCTCTTAATCTCACTTACCTATTTCATCCATCCTCTAACCCCCTCCTCTCTGGCAATCACCAGTTTGTTCCCTGTATCTATGAGTCTGTTTGTTTTGTTATTTAGATTCCACATATATATGAGATCATATAGTATTTGTCTTTCTCTATCTGACTTCTTTCACTTAGCATAATACCCTCTATGTCCATCCAAGCTGTTGCACATGGCAAAATTTCATTTTTTATGGCTAAGTAATATTTCAGTGTGTGTGTGCATCTGTATATACAGCACGTCTTTATCCATTCATCTATTGATGTACCTCAGATCAGTTTAATAGTTCCAAATGAATTTACTCAAATATGTATATTCTCAAATAAAATGCTACTTCAGGAAGTTTATATTGTGATATTAAAACATTTTCATCATTGAAGCATTTATTTTCCCTCTTTTTCACCTATCAGCTTTATGAGAACTAAAGACTATCATGCACTAGTCATGCTTAATTAACATCAAACAATCAAGTACTCTTGGTGTATCACTGTTATACAAATGTATTAGAAACAAAAGAAGACTATAAGTGTTTCTAAATTTTTTTGGAATTCACTCATTTATCAAATATTTATTCAGTTATTTCTGGATACTGTGATTTGGGAATGACTTATATTTTGTGGTTTTTTGGCCAGTTTTCTAAAATAGGGGGGTGAATTTTAAATCACAAAGGTAATTTTTAAATTTAAGATTTATTTATTGAGTGCCTAGGATCCTGCTCTAGCAGTATAAAGATGAAGAAGATAAGAATCCTATCTCAAGCTAGTCAGTCTCATTAGAGAGACAGACAGGTAAATAAACAAGGTCCTCAAAAAACAGTGACATTTCCTTTGCTATAAAAGGGGTGTGTAAAAGGCAGGAGTACCATATAACACAAGGTGTGCAACAGTTAAGATCCATGGCTATGGAGTCAGAGATACTGGCTCTGCTGCATGATTCTCAGTACATTTTTAGCCACCCTCAGTTTATCCACAGAGAATGAGGAATGGCAATTCCTACCTCACAGAGTTAACTGAAATAATGCATGTAGAACTTTAGTACAGCACTGGCACATACTAACTGTTGAAAAAATGGTATTTTTTGACAATCGAGCACTAGGGAAGCACAGAGTAGGGTACCAAGAACAAACATACCTACTGATCAGCATATGATGGACAAAGGAGGGTAGCTCCTCAGTGTACCAAGAGTCATCTACTTTGGATGTTCACCACATTAGAATCTTAGGGTTACACTGAGATAGATAAATATGTACGTGTGTGTGTATGTATGTATGTGTGTGTGTGCGTGTGTGTATATATATATATGTATGTGTGTGTGTGTGTGTGTGTATATATATATATATATATATATATCTGTAAGAAGCATAACCGCTTTATAGCATAGAGTCTATTTTGAAGCTATAAAACCAGTAATATCATAGAACACTCTCAGGAGGAATGAGTTGGTCAAGTTCTGCCAAGGAAGTTCTCACAACAAGGCATTATGAAATGTCTTTATTCCTCAGGACTTGACTTTAAAATGTTCCCACTGGAGTCCAGTGGAAGTTTTATGAGAGTAAAGGATAGAATTAGGTCTTGTATATTTTTAAAGGGTCATTCAAAAAGGCAAAGTCTAAATTTTTTACAGATGGCAGAATAAGGACTGATGCAGTTGGCCAAAACTGACCTTTTATGATTTTCAAAAGCAAATGTTTACTGAAAGAGAACTCTACTATACTAGCAATTGGGGAAAAAAATGCTGGATGCTTACATTGGACAACTCAGTACACATTCACTGCCAAACACATTTATACAAAATCAATAATAATATTTTCCATGGTACCTGTTTTCAACCTCCTCTCAAAAATTTTGTGCTGTAGTTGCTTTTTCTTAAATACAAATATGTTTCTGAGGAAAAACAACATTTTCGATGAGAATAGGCTGGTGAAAGGACATGCATTTTAGGAACCTTACTGTTAGCTTCACAGTCTCTAACACAATGGTGCAAGGCAAGGGTGAGGATGACCAATTTTGCCAGGTCTTCTGGATAGTGAATTCAGAACTGATTTTAAGTTCTTCCAGAATGGAACTCTTTTTAGCTTCTTTCAAAATACAACTCCCTTTTTTCAAAGAGGTAGAGGGGTTTCAGAAATTTTTATGCCCTTTTGGATGTTAAATAGAACTCTTAAAAAATAAAATTTTGATGAGTTGAGTGAAAAAGTTAGAAATATTAAAATCCATCAAATGTGGATGGGAAAAAAATAAAGTGGTTTGTCACAATATGTTTTGGGTTTGATAAATTTTAAAACTTTAGTAGGCAGCACATATACTAAAACTGGAATAGTACAGAGAAGATTATCATGGCCCCATGCCAGGGTGAAAAGCAAATTAGAGAGGTGTTCCATATTTTAAGAAGTTTTTAAAAACACATGTAATAACAATGGTTTTAAGACTACTACTTGCATCCTACTTGAGAAGAGTTTTGTTTTGTTTTGCTTTTTTGGGAATGGATGTGATATCCATTCTGTAATGAATTTAGAGAAGTGCCTAGAAACACATGTAATAAAGATTGTTGGGCTTCCCTGGTGGCGCAGTGGTTGAGAGTCCGCCTGCCGATGCAGGGGACACAGGTTTGTGCCCCGGTCCAGGAAGATCCCACACTAGGCCCGTGAATCATGGCCTATGAGCCTGCGCGTCCGGAGCCTGTGCTCCGCAACGGGAGAGGCCACAACAGTGAGAGGCCCGTGTACCGCAAAAAAAAAAAAAAAAAAGATTGTTATATAGTGCTATGTGCCCCCCCCCAAAAAAAAAAAAAAGTTGGGAGAAAAATTGAAACTGTGAACTCAAATGATAAGTAGGATTACTCATCCCCACAATAGCCATAGTTTGGAACTTTCTTATCTGCTTACTTATTAAGTGGGTTTCAATTATTCTTTTGATATGCAGATTTTTTAAACATTTTGTTCCATTGCTGATCATCAGAAAATCAGAAACACTGTGATTTTCTTTCTTAGGAGCAAATAAATATAATAGTTATTCAGAAACCACTTAATGTATACAAAGTGACACTGGCACCTAATCTAAGTTCCCCCAAATGGCCTTCTACTGTTAAGAATTGCGCAAGTCTGTACGGTTTTAAAAACAATAATAAGTGGATAGTTTGAAGTGTAAAATAGTACCCCCACTTTGGAGAAAGGTTTGACACTTTCTTATAAAGTTAAATATGCCCTTGTTCTCTGGTCTAGCAATTCCACCCCTAGATCTTTACCAAAAAAATAAAAACACATATCCACAAAGCTTTAGTCATAAGTGGCGAAAACTGGAAACTCAAATTCCATCAAGAGGAGAATGGACAAATTTTTTACCTTCATACAGTGGAATACTATTCAGCAGTAAAAAATATAGTAATATACACAACAACATGAATAAGTCTAACAGATGTTATGCTGAGCAAAATAAGCTGAACATAAAAGGGTACACAATTCCATTTATATGAAGGACAATATTAGACAAAACTAAGTCAACAGTTTTAAAAATTAGAAAAGTGTTTGCCTCTGGATAAAGGAGAGGATCAACTGGGAAAAGACGTGTAGGTACTTGCTGGGATGATGGCAATATCTGTTCTTCATAGGGGTGTAGGTTAATGGGAGCTACATGTATTTATCAAGTTGTACACTTAAAATGTGTGCATTTTACTATAGATTAAGTTTATGTTGAAAAAGAATAAATGTATATATTTTTAAAGATTTTTTTTAATACATGTCAGGAAAATCAATCAAAAGAAGTATGGCTTCTGTTATGTGCATTCCCATATCACTGTTTGTGAACTGAAGTGGTTCTAACAACAAAATGAACAGATTTAACTCTGCAACTGTGCAGCATTTTTCTAACTTGTCTATTTTCCAGAAGGCAAGAGCTTGTCTTTTTTTTTTTAATTTAAATTGTTTGTAATACAGCACATAAATTGCCATTAAACATGGCAATGCAATGAGAACCTCTAGAAGAAACAGGTGGGATCACTTCCCATTTTTTTTCCTTATGACTTTGAGAATAAATCTCCCCCAAATGACACCTTTCTCCTTCAAACACTTCAGTTGTATATTTTATAACTTTTACATATGTCATTTTTACATGACAGTCACAGCTCCCACCTGGAGTTTTGCAACACTGTCTGCATGTTACTTTTTTTTTAGAATATGCATGTTTTATTCTGAATAATTTTGCATAATAAAAGTGAAAGTACAAAATAATTAACACGAAATATTTTAAAAAGCTAAAATAAATCAAGAAAGGAAAAAGCAGAAATGCAATCCATGGCAGAGTCTCCAAAAGTCACATAAAAGTTTGAAAACATCCTTCCAGTTTCACTAATGGAAAGACTTCAAGGTCAAATTGAAATCCCAATATCAAGGGTCTAAAATAATATATATACTACATACTACCTAGGCAATTAATATTGATGTTGAGGTATACAGATTCAACAGATTTTTTAACATTATGTAAATGGTTTAATAGCCACAGAGATTATAACTAACAAGCTGAGAAAAACTTAAAGAATACTGAGATCCCTATTAGACATTTCAGAAACGATTGATCTTTTTTATTGACTTGCACATTCATTCATTCACTTGTTTGTTCATTCTATCAACAAATATTTATTGGGCATCTATTATGTACAGGAGGTTCTAAGGGTTTGGAATATGTAGGATAAAATTGTCAACTTTTCAATATGAGATAGAATGTTTGATATTATACTAAGGGTAAAAAGGAAGGGAAACGAGATATAAAGTTAAGGGAAGAGGACTGAAATCTTTAATAAAGTAACCAGGAAAAGCCTACTGGTAAAGGTGGATTTTGAGCAAGGAACTAAAAGAAATGAGAGAGCTAGATATGCCAATACCTGGGAAAGAGCAGCCCAAATAGCAAGAAAAGTAATGCAAAGGCCCTGAGATGGGACAACACCTGGCAAGTTTAAGAAGCTGAAAAGCAGCCCTTATAGCTGAAGCAAAGAGAAGAAGGAGAGAAAGGGAGAAGGTAAGAAAAGAAGCACTGTGAGCTAGATCAAACAGGGCTTTCCAGGCTGTTGTAAAGAGTGGTTTTTATAGTGCTTGGGATGGGGCCACTGAAGGTTGAAAGCAGAGAGATGACATGGTCTCACTTCCATTTTAACTAGATCCTTCTGGCTTCTCTTTAGAGGATAGAATGGGGGAGGGTCAAGGGTGAAAACAGGAAAATCATTTAAGAGGCTACTGCAATAATTCAGATAGAATAACATATGATAGTAACTTGGAACTGGGTGGAAGCAGTGGAGAGTGGAGAGAAATGGTCGAATTTTACATATATTTTGAAAGAAGAGTTAAGATCTGTTGGCAGGCCAAATATGGGGTGTGAAAAAAGGAATCAAAGATGAATGTAAGGTTTTTGGACTAAGCAAATGAAAGAATATTGATTTCTCAATTTGGGTTAAGTCCTTGGCATATTAATGGAATTATACCCACTTGACAAGAGGGGATTACAGTAGGAAAACCCTGTTACTAAGAATAAGACAAATTAAAACCCTTTCCCTATGTCTAGGATATTTCTGAAATTCTTTGACATAAGTGTTATTCCTCTATCTCGAGTCTTTGAATTGAATTAAATGTAAACTCCACGTGTTCTTCTTGATCTTTGCTAATACATGATTTTAAAAGTAGAGGAGAATGACATCACTGTATATAAGAGGATAAAGTTATAAAAGATAGTACTTCATTGGGAGGTAGAAGTTTTAAAGAGTCCACTTCAGAACTGGGTCTAAGTATAGGTGATGATCTGAAACATAAAATACAATAATCCTTATGCAATCAAATTGTGTTAAATATATCACTAATTTGTAGTGTTCATTATTCAATAAAATTGATATGGAGGTCAATCGTTAGCTCTGAGTCAGAGAGAACTAGGTTGAAATCCAAAGTCCACTGCTTTAAGCTGTGGATATTGTGCAAGTTATTTAACTTCTCTAGATCAGTTTCTTCACATCAAAACTAGATATACAAATACCAACTTAGGTTCTTGTTTGAATAATTTAAAATATCTGTCATCTTTTAGGTACCCAATAATAGTAGTTGTGATTATTATTTCCCATTGAGTCAAATTCTCTAACTTACTTTGGTAGTATTTGAATTATTTTAACCTGAGAATCTAGTATATTATTTAAAAAGGACAAATAATAAATATTTATTGTTGGATAAAAGTTATTTTGAGTATTTATTTACATGAATGATATTTAGAATATTTGAATTTAGTTTCAAGAACATTTCTTCTTTAGCATGTAACTTTGCTTACTACCAGTGGTAAAAGTTAATCTGTGGCAGTAGGCTCACTAAATATCATCCCAGTCATCTCTTCTCTTATCTTCTCTACCACAGAGGTTTCTGTTGCAGATAAAGGTAAAACATGGCATAGTTCTAACCAATAAAATGTAAGGAAATCTCCTGGGTAAGGCTTCCAGAATGGTTTTTGTTTTCCCAGTAAAAAAAGGGAGTCTCAGCTGATACATCTCTTTCCCTCTCCCCCTCCCTTTCCCCTTTACATCATTGTCTTTCCCCTTCATCCCTGCCTGAAATGTGGATAAAATGCCTTGACGTCTAGCAGCCATTTGGGAATTATTAGGTAATAACTACGAGAAGAAAATGCAACACTCTGTGCATGGCAGAACACAGAGATGAAAATAATATGTACCTCTGAAAATATCATTGAGATGTACTAATTGTGAACTATCAACCTACAGACATCCTATTTTGTGAGAAAAAATTAAAACATATTTAAGCCACAGTAGTCAAGTTTACTTTTACTTGTGGCCAAATACATTTCTAGCTGATTCACTACTTTTCCTTATATTAAGCAAGCAATATAGATGCCACTTTGTTCCTTTAAATTTTATCTTGACTTTTTTTTCTAGTAAAGTACACTATTATTACTTTCCCATTCTCCTATTTAAATCATGTAAGCTATTTTGGGGAAAAAATTTTTCTGAAAATACACCCATGTGTTTCTCACAGAATCTTAGTAAACTTACGTGAAATATATACATACATGTAACTACTGCTTCTAAATGAAGAAGAATTTTTAAACCAAATTAACATCACAATATAGGAATTTTTTAAGTATTCATGTAGTTTTTTAAAAAGCTAATAACTGCTCTCAGAGAATTGATAAATATTCCCTAAAGGTTGAAAACAGTTTTTCTCCATTTTAAAAAGGTGCTTTTTTAGTCTGTTTATCATAGAAGGAAATAAATGTAAAGTACACTCTTAACTTAGAGCTGTGTTTCTTCCTCTAAAGGAATAAATATGATGTCATTGGTAGCATTAAAGCATATCAAAATTGTTTCCTAAGAAAATCAAGCTTTGCCCCAAATGGCCACTTTCACTGGCTTTTTCTTTGCTTTCCTTCCTTCCTTTTCTTTCTTCTTTTCTTTTTGGCCTGCTACATGGCAATTGCAAAAAAAAAGGAATAAAAGCGGAGATGGAAAGTGACCTTAATTTGCCCACATTACATAAGGTTAGCAACCTATAAGTCCCATTTGCAGTAGTTTTATTTAAAGATAAATACTACATAGGAAGTGCATTTTATAGTGATAATACTGATGATGCAAGAGTAATATAGGTTGCCTAAGTGAAGAATCACTTTTCTTAAAAGAGGATACTTTAGGCAAAAATCTTTAGATATTAAATTATTTACACATTTCTATTTATAGATGGTCAAAATGGTTAAAATAGTTCATATGATAAGGAACTTCTGGAAAAGAATATTTCTGGCAGAAGCATCCCAAGTTAGCTATAATGATCAAGGTATTTGTTTACTTATTCTCTCCATTTGTTATCATCCTCTCAGGCCAAACATTCAACAGTCAAGACTATTAAACTTCATTATAAGAACTCAAATGCATATATCTGAGATTTGATTAAGTACCACAGCAAATGTATTGCTTTTCTCTCTCTCTCTCCCTCTCACACACACACACACACCCACACACACACCCACACACACACACACACAGTACTATTCGGCAGATTTCTATGTAGTCAAAAGGAATGGGAATGTGTGTATATATGTGTGTGAGAGAGACAGAGATATAAAATGAAAACCTGATGTAAATAAAATGCTAGAAAAAAAAAAACTCTTCCAAAAAATTTAAGAGAACACTTCCAAACTCATTTTATGTGGCCAGCATTACCCTGATACCAAAGCCAGACAACGACACCACAAGACAAGAAAACCACAGGCAAATATCCCTGATGAATATAAATGCAAAAATCTACAACAAAATACTAGAAAACCAAATCCAAACATATTAAAAGGGTTATATACCATGACTAAGTGGGATTTATCCTTGGGATGCAAGGATGGTTCAACATACAAAAAACAAGTAATGCGATACACCACATTAACAGAATAAAGGATAAATATCACATGATCATCTCAATAAATTCAGAAAAAGCATTTGGCAAAATTCAACACTCTTTCTCAACAAACTAGGTATAAAAGGAATGTACCTCTCTATATATTAAAGGCCATTAGGACAAAATCATGGCTAACATCTATCCCAATTGTAAAAAATTGGAAGCTTTTCCTCTAAAACATAGGAACATGGCAAGGATATCTACTCTTGCCACTTCTCTCTAACATAGTTCTTGAAGTTCTACTCAGAGTAATTAGTCAATAAGAAAAAACAGGCATCTTAATCATGAAGGAAGAAGCAAAATTTTCCCAGTTTTCAGATGACATGATCTTATATATAGAAAACCCTAAAGACTCCATTAAAAAAAATGTTAGAACTAATAAACAAATTCAGTAAACCTGCAGGATACAAAACCAACACACAAAAATCAGTTGAATTTCTATACACTAACAACGAACTATCTGAAAAGGAAATTAGGAAAACAATCCCATTTAAAAGAACACCAAAAAGAAAAAATACTTAGGAATAAACTTAACTAGGTAGGTAAAGATTTGTATACTGAAAACTATAAAACACTGATGAAAGAAATTAAAGAAGAGACAAATAAATGGAAAAACATCTCATGTTCATGGATTGGAAGACTTAGTTTTGTTAAAATGTCTATACTACACAAAATGATACACAGATTCAATTCAATCCCTATCAAAATCCCGAAGGCATTTTTCACAGAAATAGGAAAAAATTCTAAAATTCATATGGAACCACAAAAGACCACAAACAGCCAAATCGATCATGAGAGAGAACAGAGCTGGAGGTATCACACTTCCTGATTTCAAAATACGTTACAAAACTACAGTAATCAAAAAAAAAAAAAAAGCATCATACAGCTAAAGACATATAGACCAACAAAACAGAATTGAGAGCTCAGAAATAAATCCACACACATATGGTCATCTGATCATCGACAAGGGTGCCAATATACAATGAAGAAAGGACAGTCTCTCTTTTCAACAAACGGTGTTGGGAAAACTGAATACCACACACAAAAGAATGAAAGTGGACCCTTACACCATACACAAAAATCAACTCAAAATCAATTAAAGACTTAAGCATAAGACTCAAAGCTATAAAACTCCTAGAAGAAAACATACAGAAACAGTTTCATGACACTGGTATTGACAATGATTTCTTGGATGTGACACCAAAAGCACAGGCAACAAAAACAAAAATAAACAAGTGGGACTATATTAAACTAAAAAACCTCTGCATAGCAGACAATCAACAGAGTGAAAAGACTATGGAATGGGAGGAAATAGTTGAAAACCATATATCTTATAAAGAGTTGGTCTCCAAATTATGTAAGGAACTCATACAACTCAATAGTAAAACAACAACAATAACTAATAATAATCCCTTAAAAATGGGCTAAAGACTTGAATAGACATTTCTCCAGAGAAAGCATACAAATGAGAAACAGGTATATTAAAAGGTGTTTAACATCACTAATAATCAGGATAAGGCATATCAAAACCACAATGAGATATCCCCTCATACTTGTCAGGAAGGCTATTATCAGAAAACAAAAAGACAAGTATTGGTAAGGAAGTGGAAAGATTGGAACCCTTGCACAATGTTGGTGGGAATGCAAAATGGTGCAGCTGCTATGGAAAACAGTATGGAGTTTACTCAAAAACTTAAAATTAGAAATGCCATATGAATCAGCAAACCCACTTCTGGATATTTATCCAAAAGAATTACAATCAGGATCTTGAAGAGATATTTGCCCTCCTATGTTCATTGCAGCAGTATTCACAATAGCCAAGATAGTGAAATAACCTAAATGTCCATTGACAAATGAATGGACGAAGAAACTGTGGTATACACATACAATGGAATACTATTCAGCCTTAAAATAAGAAAAAAAGGAAATTCTGCAATATGCCACAACATAGAGTAACCTTGAGGACATTATGCTAAGTGAAACAAGCCAATTACAGAAAGATAAATAAGTGTATGATTCCACTTATATGAGATCTCTGAAACAGTCAAATTCATAGAATCAAAGAACGAAATGGTAGCTGCCAGGGAGTAGGTGGAAGAGGAAATGGGAAATTACTAATCAATGGGGATAAAGTGTCAGTTAAGCAGAATGAATAAGCTCTAGAAATCTGTTGTACAACATAGTACCTATACTCAGTAATAATATACTGTATACTTATAAAATTGTTGAGTAGATCTTATGTCAAATGTTCTTTCTAAAATAAACCATTTTTTTAATGAGATGCTCATCACCATCAAATTTTAAGACACATGGTGATTTCACATATATTCTTTGGAAATGTAAACAATCAAAAAGGATTTTTGCATAAAATTATAACTTAAGACATAGGGGCTGAGGCAAGTGTCACGACTTACTGCTAATAAGACAGGAGTAATTCTTTCCACTATGAATTCCTGTTAGAATTTGAGACAAAATGAAAATAACGCAATCCTAATAGATGAAAGTTTCAGAAAGCATAGGAAGCGTTTTTCCTATGGAGCTCTATAAGCAATGTCAGCTATTGTCAGACAAAAAGTAGAAAAGGTTAAAAGAAAAAGTAGAAAAGGTCATGAAAAAGGATCTAAAACCCTCATGCACTGACTATTTAATGCATGTTAGAAACTACATTCTAAAGTTAGTAACAGAAAACCAAGCTTATTTCTCTCTTACATAAAAGAAGTCCAGAAGTTAATAGACAGAGCTGGTATGGAGATTCCACAGTCATGAGTCTAGGGTCCTTCAGTCTTTCTCCTCCACCATTTTTGAGGTTGCTTCAGGATCCAAGAGGATTACTGGAGTTCTAGTCATCACATCCATATCCCAGGAAACACAAGAAAGGCAGATGGCTAGGGACAGAGAGTTTTCCCAGAAATCCCACCTAACAACTTCCACTAACATTTCATTGTTCATCCCTATCAACAAGGACAGCTGGGTGAGCAGTTTTTAAGTGTCCAAGATTAGTAAGGAAGAAAGAGTGGATGGATATTGAATAGTCCTTTATATGACACCAGTGTTGGAGGCAAAGATTAGTTATAAACTTTTGCCTAATAGAATATAAAATTATAACTGTAGTTGTTTTTCCTCATATATGATAATATTAAAAGCAAAGGCTAAATGTTTAGCACATGTCAGGTGATATTCTAATTAGTTACCTGTATTATTTAATTACTTGTATTAATTCATGTACTCTTTATAATAAGCCTATAAAATAGGTCTATTTTATCCCCATTTACAGTCAAGAAACTAAAGCACGGAGTTTAAAAAATTTGTTCAAATTAATAGAGCTGGTAAATGTCAGGGTCAGGATTTAAACCCAAGTAGTCTGCTTGATTCTACTGAACAAAAAAGTGTATTATAAGAGAAATAGTATTTTTAAACAAATAGAAACATACAAAAGTAATTCAGAAAGGTAAATCTGTCCTGAAAATTATAGTATTTCATAAATGTTAGCCATATTTTTTCTGAGTGGTGAGAATCTGGTATTTTCTTCTTTGAACTTTTCTGAATTCTCCAAAATCCCCATGATAGATATGCATTGCTTTTGTAGTAAGAAAGAGAAAATATTTCATAAAATTACAATATCACCAGTACCAAAAGGGGAAAAAGGTAGTTGCTAAGCATGGCAACAAATATGTAAAATATGAGGTTGAGGGAGCACAGCATTTTACTCTTCATAAATGCTGACCACACCCAACCATCAATGTGTACAGAACTATGTCTACTAATGCACTTAAATGTAATTCCTTCTAAAGGCAAACACTGTTGATCAACAAGCTTTCTGTAAATAGCCATCAACTTAAACTCACTATGTTTAAACAATGCACATTAAATTCATCTCAGCCAGGCACAAATTCTAATAACAATGTTTACTGGAAACACCACAGTGTGGTTCAACAATCCTTAAAAGATATTTTAATCAAATTGCCAAAGAATGATTGAAAAAAAGTCAAAAGGTGTGTGAGGGGGAGGGGAGTCTTCTGTGGTCAAAAAGACTAACTAAATGCTAACTTTGTATCACTCTCAATGTGATAATGTGATAAAGATAAAATCTTCATGCTAATGGAAAAGAAAAGAAAAAAGGTCTCGTTAACTATGAACAGGGCAGCTGACTAAGCATTGTACAAGAATACACTTTGTTTTATAGGTCTTTTATGCAGAGCCATTACAATATAATCTGTGACCATTCAACCTAAATTTGGGGTTTGGGTCTTTTACATCAACAGCAAAACAAGAGCAATAAAGCAAGTCATAAAAAAACCTTTCCAAGAATTGATTCTATTGCAAGACTTATTCAATTATAGGACTCTTAAGAGCTGAGAATGTTTTTAGAAAAAACAAACAATTCTACCTCACCCCCAAATTACAGACCTTTGAAAAAGAGAATTACCAACAACTGGGGAAATGAACAGAAAATGTTTAAATGCTAGTGGAGCATTCAAAATATGAGTTACAGCATTCTGTTAGGCTGGGTAGATGGAATTAGACGGAGAATAAGACTTGAATTGGAGAATGGGAAGTCAACTTGGTCATGAAAAGCCAATTTTCTTTTCCAAAGTACAGTGAAGGGACAAAGGGAGTTGAGAATGGGTAAATCTCAAAAAGTTCATAGTTCAGGCTCAGTAGGTCTAAGAAATAAAAGTACAGTTGCTTATCTGAATCTTCTATAGACCATTTGAGTTTACAAAACTGATCATGAGCATCTGCCAAAAATAATAGCTTTCTTAGGAGATTGCTGGTTCTTCCAACTCTCGTCCAGGCAGAACTACCAAATCTGAGCTTATCTGATGGTTTCTCTGGGCTGTCCTCCTCATCAGAAACCAGAAATCAAAACTTACTTTGATACTTTTCACCTATAAGAGATACTTGTAAAATACTTTGTTTTCTTAAACTGAAAGGTTTTGAAGAGAACTCTCAGTTTATTGTATTTCACTCAGGCTTACGAAGACAGAAGAAACAATATTCCTTTTTTATTTTGTCACATATTTTAATGAATGTCAAAGGGCCATATTTTCTAGGAAAATACTCAGTTGGCACCTAAAATTAATTCCATAGAATATTTTAAGCTAATTATGATATGTGGTTTCTATGCTCTTTTCATTTTCTTTCTTTAAAAGGAGATTTAATGAGAACATAAAATGTTTTTCTTCACTTTATTCTAATCAAATCCATTTTTGATATATATAACAAAGCATCATTTACTTTAGAGACTTCTGTGAGTAATTTTTCTATTTCTTTAGTATAGTATTATACTATACTATACTATACTATAGTATTATACTATAGTATAGTATAGTATAGTATTTAGTATAGTATATGACTGGTAGGGCAAAAATATTGCGTAGGAGGCATGAGGAGGTGTCTCTCTCTGTGTCAGAAGAACTAAGACCATAAATTTAAATCATTCATAAAAATCCACCTATATTTTCTAATTTTCATGTATTGTTCCATTTTCCTAACTTTTTTTGAGATAGTTATCTTATCCATTATGCACACATGACTCAAACTTCCCAAAAGGCAAGAAACACCCCACATACCTGGCTGTGTGGCTGACAGAGTCTTGGTGCTACAGCTGGGTGTCAGGCCTGTGCCTCTGAGGTGGGAGAGACAAGTTCAAGACATTGGTCCACCAGAGACCACCCAGATCCACATAATATCAAATGGCAAAAGCTCTCCCAGAGACCTCCATCTCAACGCTAAGACCCAGCTCCACTCAACGACCAGAAAGCAACAGTGCTGGACACCCTACACCAAACAACTAGAAATACAGGAACACAGGCTCACCCATTAGCAGAGAGGCTGCCTAAAATCATAAGGTCAGAGACACCCCAAAACATACCACTGGATGTGGTCCTGCCCACCAGAAAGACAAGATCCAGTCTTATCCACCAGAACACAGACAACAGTGGCCTACACCAGGAAGTTACACAACCCACTGGATGAACCTTACCCACTGGGGGCATATAACAAAAACAATGGGAACTATGAACCTGCAGCCTGTGAAAAGGAGACCCCAAACACAGTACATTAAACAAAATGAGAAGACAGAGAAACACACAGCATATGAAGGAGCAAGGCAAAAACCCACCAGACCAAACAAATGAAGAGAAAACAGGCAGTCTACCTGAAAAAGAATTCAGAGTAATGATAGTAAAGATGGTCCAAAATCTTCAAAATAGAATGGAGAAAATAAAAGAAATTTTTAAAAAGGACCTAGAAGAACTAAACAGCAAACAAATAATGATTAACAACAAAATACATGAAATTAAAAATTCTCTAGAAGGAATCAATAGCAAAATAACTGAGGTAGAAGAACGGATAAGTGACCTGGAAGATAAAATACTGGAAATAACTACCACAGAGCAGAATAAAGAAAAAAGAATTAAAAGAATGGAGGACAATCTCAGAGACCACTGGGATAACATTAAACACACCAACATTCGAATTATAGGGGTTCCAGAAGGAGAAGAGAAAAAGAAAGGGATGAGAAAATATTTGAAGAGATTATAGTTAAAAACTTCCCTAATATGGGAGAGGAAATACTCATTCAAGTCCAGAAAGTGCAGAGAGTCCCATACAGGATAAATCCAAGGAGAAACACACCAAGACACATATTGCTCAAACTATAAAAAATTAACTACAAAGAAAAAATATTAAAAGCAGCAAGGGAAAAACAACAAATAACATACAAGGGAATCCCTATAAGGTTAAGAGCTGATCTTTCAGCAGAAACTCTGCAAGCCAGAAGGGAGTAGCAAGACATATTTAAAGTGATGAAAGGGAAAAAGCTACAACCAATATTATTACTATACCCAGCAAGGATCTCATTAAGATTCGATGGAGAAATCAAAACCTTTACAGAGAAGAAAAACTAAGAGAATTCAACACCACCAAATCAGCTTTACAACAAATGCTAGAGAAACTTCTCTAGGCAGGAAACAGAAGAGAAGGAAAAGACCTACAATAACAAACCCAAAACAATTAAGAAAATGGTAGTAGGAACATATGTATTGATAACTACCTTAAATGTAAATGGATTAAATGCTCCAACCAAAAGACATAGACTGACTGAATGGATATAAACACAAGACCCGTGTAATGCTGTCTACAAGAGACCCACTTCAGGCCTAGGGACGCATACTATTTGAAAGTGAGGGGATGGAAAAGGATATCCCATGTAGACGGAAAGGAAAAGAAAGCTGGAGTAGAAACTCTCATATGAGAAAAAATAGACATTAAATAAAGACTATTAAAAGAGACAATGAAGGACACTACATAATGATCAACTGACCAATCCAAGGAGAAGGTATAACAATTGTAAATATTTATGCACCCAACATAGGAGCAGTTTAATACATTAGGCAAATGGTAACAGCCATAAAAGGGGAAATCGACAGCAACAAATAGTAGGGGATTTTAACACCATACTTTCACCAATAGACGGATAATACAAAATGAAAATAAATAAGGAAACAAAAGCTTTAAATGATACATTAAACAAGATGGACTTAATTGATATTTATAGGACATTCCATCCCCAAACAGCAGATTACACTTTCTTCTCAAGTGCTCCTGGAACATTCTCCAGGAAAGATCATATCTTGGGCACAAATCAAGCCTTGGTAAATTTAAGAATATTGAAAGTGTATCAAGTATCTTTTCCAACCATAAGGCTATGAGTCTGTATATCAATTACAGGAAAAAAATCTGTAAAAAATACAAACACACGGGCTTCCCTGGTGGTGCAGTGGTTGGGATTCTGCCTGCTAATGCGGGGTATGCAGGTTCATGTCCTGGTCTGGGAGGACCCCGCGTGCCACGGAGCGGCTGGGCCTGTGAGCCATGGCCACTGGGCCTGTGCGTCTGGAGCCTCAACAGGAGAGGCCGTAGGGGTGAGAGGCCTTCATACCACAAAACAAACAAACAAACAAACAAAAACACATGCAGGCTAAACAATACACTACTAACTAACCAAGAGATCAATGAAGAAATCAAATAAGAAATCATAAATACCTAGAAACAAATGAAAAGGAAAACATGACGACCCAAAACTGATGGGATGCATCAAAAGCACTGCTAAGAGGGAAGTCTATAGCAATACAATCCGACCTCAAGACACAAGAAACATCTCAAATAAACAACCTAACCTTACACCTAAAGCAATTAGAGAAAGAAGAACAAATAAACCTTAAAGTTAGCAGAAGGAAATAAATCATAAATATCAGATCAGAAATAAATGAAAAACAATGAAGGAAACAACAGCAAAGATCAATAAAATTAAAACATGGTTTTTTGAGAAGATAAACAAAATTGATAAACCATTAGCCAGACTCATCATGAGAAAAAGGGAGAAGATGCAAAACAATAGAATTAGAAATGAAAAAGGAGAAGTAACAACCGGCACTGCAGAAATACAAAGGATCATGAGAGATTACTATAAGCAGCTATATGCCAATAAAATGAACAACCTTGAAGAAATGGACAAATTCTTAGAAAAGCACAACCTTCTGAGACTGAACCAGGAAGAAATAGAAAATATAAACAGAACAATCACAAGCACTGAAATATAGACCGTGATTAAAAATCTTTCAAAAAGAAAGGCCAAGGACCAGACGGCTTAGAGGTGAATTCTATCAAACATTTAGAGAAGAGATAACACCTATCCTTCTCAAACTCTTCCAAAATATAGCAGAGGGAGGAACACTCCCAAACTCATTCTACAAGGCCACCATCACCCTGATACCAAAACCAGACAAAGATGTCACAAAGAAAGAAAACTACAGGCCAATATCACTGATGAACATAGATGCAAATATCCTCAACAAAATACTAGCAAACAGAATCCACTAGCACATTAAAAGGATCATACACCATGTTCAAGTGGGGTTTATCCCAGGAATGCAAGGATTCTTCAATGTATGCAAATCAATCAATGTGATACACTATATTAACAAAATGAGGGATAAAAACCATGTGATTATCTCAATACATGCAGAAAAAGCTTTTGACAAAATTCAATACCCATTTATGATAAATAGCCTCCAGAAAGAAGGCATAGAAGGAACTTACCTCAACATAATAAAGGCCATATATGACAAACCCACAGACAACATCATTCTCAATGGTGAAAAACTGAAACCATTTCTTCTAAGATCAGGAACCAGACAAGGTTGTCCACTGTCACCACTATTATTCAACATAGATTTGCAAGTTTTAGCTACAGAAATCAGAGAAGGAAAAGAAATAAAAAGAATCCAAATCAGAAAAAAAGAAATAAAGCTGTCACTGTTTGCAGATGACATGATACTATACATAGAGAATCTTGAAGATGCTACCAGAAAACTACTACAGCTAATCAATAAATTTGGTAAAGTAGCAGGATACAAAATTAATGCACATAAATCTCTTTCATTCCTATACACTAATGAAGAAATATCTGAAAGAGAAATTAAGGAAACATTCCCATTTACCATTGCAACAAAAAGAATAAAATACCTAGGAATAAACCTACCTAAGGAGACAAAAGACCTGTATGCAGAAAACGATAAGACACTGATGAAAGAAATTAAAGATGATATGAACAGAGGGAGAGATATACCATGTTCTTGGCTTGGAGGAATCAACATTGTGAAAATGACTATACTACCCAAAGCAATCTACAGATTCCATGCAATCCCTATCAAACTACCACTGGTATTTTTCACAGAACTAGAACAAAAAATTTCACAATTTGTATGGAAACACAAAAGACCCTGAATAGTCAAAGCAGTCTTGAGGGGGCCTCCCTGGTGGCGCAAGTGGTTGAGAGTCCGCCTGCCGATGCAGGGGATGCGGGTTTGTGCCCCGGTCTGGGAGGATCCCATATGCCGCGGAGCGGCTGGGCCCGTGAGCCATGGCCGCTGAGCCTGCGCGTCCGGAGCCTGCGTGTCCGGAGCCTGTGCTCCGCAACGGGGGAGGCCACAACAGTGAGAGGCCCGCATACCGCAAAAAAAAAAAAAAAAAAAAAAGCAGTCTTGAGAAAGAAAAATGGAACTGGAGGAATCAGGCTCCCTGACTTCAGACTATACTACAAAGCTACAGTAATCAAGACAGTATGGTACTGGCTCAAATACAGAAATACAGATCAATGGAACAGGATGGAAAGCCCAGGGATAAACCCACCCACCTATGGTCACCTTACTTTTGATAAAGGAGGCAAGAATATACAATGGAGAAAAGACAGCCTCTTCAATAAGTGGTTCTGGGAAAACTGGACAGCTACATGTAAAAGAATGAAATTAAAACACTCCCTAACACCACACACAAAAATAAACTTAAAATATCTTAAAGACCTAAATGCAAGGCCAGACACTATAAAACTGTTAGAGGAAAACATAGGCAGAACACTCTATGACATAAATCACAGCTAGATCCTTTTTGACCCATCTCCTAGAGAAATGGAAATAAAAACAAAAATAAATAAATGGGACGTAATGAAACTTAAAAGTTTTTGCACAGCAAAGGAAAACATAAACAAGACAAAAAGACAACCCTCTAAATGGGAGAAAATATTTGCAAACGAAGCAACTGACAAAGGATTAATCTCCAAAATATACAAGCAGCTCATGCAGCTCAATATCAAAAAAACAAACAACCCAATCCAAAATTGGGCAGAAGACCTAAATAGACATTTCTCCAAAGAAGATAAAGTTTGCCAACAAACACATGAAAGGATGCTCAATGTCACTAACCATCAGAGAAATGCAAATCAAAACCACAATGAGGTATCACCTCACACTGGTCAGTATGGCCATCATCAAAAAATCTACAAACAATAAATGCTGGAGAGAGTGTGGAGAAAAGGGAACCCTCTTGCACTGTTGGTGGGAATGTGAACTGATACAGCCACTATGGAGAACATTATGGATGTTCCTTAAAAAACTAAAAATAGAACTACCATACGACCCAGAAATCCCACTACTGGGCATATACTCTGATAAAATGGTAATTCAAAAAGAGTTATGTACCACAATGTTCATTGCAGCTCTATTTACAATAGCTAGGACATCGAAGCAACCTAAGTGTCCATCATCAGATGAATGGATAAAGGAGATGTGGCACATATATACAACGGAATATTACTCAGCCATAAGAAGAAACGAAATTGAGTTTTTGTAGTGAGGTGGATGGATCTAGAGACTGTCATACAGAGTGAAGTAAGTCAGAAAGAGAAAAACAAATACCATTTGTAACACATATATATGGAATCTAAAAAAAAAATAAGTTTCTGAAGAACCTAGGGGCAGGACAGGAATAAAGACGCAGCCATACAGAATGGACTTGAGGACACAGGGAGGGGGAAGGGTAAGCTGGGACGAAGTGACAGAGTGGCATGGACATATATACACTACCAATTGTAAAATAGATAGCTAGTGGGAAGCAGCCACATAGCACAGGGAGATCAGCTCGGTGCTTTGTGACCACGTAGAGTGGTGGGATGCGGGGGAGGGAGACGCAAGAGAGAGGAGATATGGCGATATATGTACATGTATAGCTGATTCACTTTGTTATAAAGCATAAACTAACACACCATTGTAAAGCAATTATACTCCAATAAAGATGTTAAAAAATAATAATAATGATAATAATCCCCAAGGTGTCCACACCTAGGTCAGTTCACCAATAACTCAGCTGCAGTATACTCTGTCCTCAACCTAATTTGATCTATAAATGAGAGTGCCCTGCTCTATGTAGTTAAAAAAAGAAAGAAAGAAAGAAAACATCACAGGTGCCTTTTAAGTTTCATCATCTTGCCCTTTGTTCATGAGGATGTTAGGTGAGGTGGAGGGCAGCAGAGACTGCTAGTTGTCCCCCCAAATATTTTCCCCCTTCTTCCATAATGATTGAAGTCTTCACCATGCAAATGGCTTCCGTGAAGGGAAGACTGTATTTCCTAGCCTCCCTTGTAGTGAAGTGAGGCAGGTTACTAAGTTTTGGCCAATGGCATATAAGCAGCCATTTGCCTTGGCAGCCTCTGTGAACCCTCCCTAAGATACAGCTACTGAGCATACTGTGCTGCTCTTTTGTTTGTTTGTTTTCCACTAAGCCTGGGCTTTAGAATGTAATTAGGGCCATCTTGGACTCAGGATAACGGCTAGTACCTAGAAATAGAGATGAACTATAAGAAGGCTGGATCCCTGAGGATTTGTGAAGAAGACCCACCTGGTAAAACTTCCAGATTTTCTATGGATATAAAAACATTTCACAGCATCTTCCATGCAGTTTTTTTGAACTTGCTAAGAATTCTCCTGTCTCAGATCTATTGCACTTTCTCTTCCCTATGCTTGTATCTCCTTCCCCAAACATATTCTTATGATTTGGGCCTTTATTCATATGTTCTTATTCAAATGTTCCTTCTCAGGGCAGTTTCCTGGCCACCCATTATATATCATAAACCTACTCCCGTTATCTCCTCTCCTCTTTCCCTGCTTTATTTCCTTGCCAGAATTTACTATCTAACATACCATATGTTTTCCTATTTATCTTATTTACTCTTTGTCTCTCCTACTAAAATGTATGATTCAGTGAGGGTGAAAAATTGTATCTGTTTTGTCCATTCATATCCCCAACACCTAAATCAATGACTCACACATTCCAGTAAATGTTTGTGGAATGAATGAAACCCGAGTCAGAAGTTCAGAGATATCAAAATGAAGGAGTGAGTGTGATGGTGTGAAATTAACCACATGAGTTTTTCTGATTCATATTAATCACACTAATGCTTTTTGAGCACTTAATCTGTGTCAAGTATTACCATGTTCTCTTCACATGTAACATCTCACATAGTCCCAACGAGAGCCTGCCTCAGTAGGTATTAATTAATGTCCCATCTTTACAAGGTAGGAACTTGAGGTATCAAGGAAGTTACTGAAGCAAGTAAGACAATAATTTTCAGAGAGGACAATGACCAGATCAGGTTGTCTCTACTTCATAAAAAGGCATGACATAGGTGAGGTAGGGAGAGAGGTATCTTCACCAGTGTCTAAATAATAATTAAATAAATAATAAGACATAAATGTTAAGGCAATTGCCTTGAAAGACGGCCCTTCTTCCCTCTATACTCCAGCTAAATAGGTAACCTGACTAAAGAAAATTCATACAAGTAAAGTTCGCATGATGATCCTTAGAAAACAGCAGTCACTAATAAAATATATAAACATATTATCTTAGTTTTAACAAGTGTGTCTAGACTAGTCTTGAAAATCACATAATAGCAGTTGTGCCCTCCATATCTCCACTGGTTAGTAATCTGCTAAACACGCATCTTCTAAGTGAAAATGAATCAAAGTGAGAAAACAAATTAATTTTCAAATTACCCTCGTGTCTTCAGTTACAATAGAACTAAATCATTTACATTTATCCAAAATTTGTAAGCAGTATATTATAAAACAGACATTTGTTGCTCTCTTTACATGAGTTCTTTACAAGTGCCTGTGAGTAGACATATCCATATAAAAGGAACAAAATGCTGATAGCCCTCTCCAATCAAATAAATAAAGTAATAGCTGAAATACTCATTTTATTATTAACATTATTTCAAAATTCTTCTCCAGTTTCTTTGGATAGGAGCAGAAGGTGTGAAAAGAGAAAAAAAATCAGTCTGAAGTGAATCCAAGTATCTGTTCCCTTATCTACTAGTGAAGTAATCAGAGGTAAATTATTCAGTCTCTACTGGTCAGTAGTTTCCCTACCAAAAACATTTTTAAAAAATTACTTGCAAGGATTGTTACAAGGAATAGAAATAACAATATATGTGAAGTGTCTGTACATGCCTAGCTCAGACTGGGCGCTCAACAAATATTAATCATCATTATAATAGTTCTGAAAAGTTAGCCCGTGAAACTTTATCTTATCCTTCTCCTTTCCTAGGTGGTCAATTATATTTTTCTTCCCCTTCAAATCCTTAGAAAAATAGAAAGAAAACCATATGTAACAGATTCTCCTGATTCAGACAACAGGTCGGTTCTTAGAATTTACTCTTCACAGTGCTTTATTTGGTACATTATTCAAGTCCAGCCTCCAGAAATATTAGCTCTTCTTCTTTCGATCAAAGAATCTAATCAACAGATTGTAACTCTATCAAAAGTTCTATAAAAACAAAAGTCGATGGGAAAGTGTACGGAACTTGGAATCTTTGAAAGCGCCTGATCACAGGAAATGTGAAGGCCTCCTTCATAAGCATATGTACTCCCTCACACTCTGAATAATGTTCCAGATGTTTTGGGGCAGCACTCCTCCAGTGCAGCTGCTCTCTGCAGCAGCCTACCTGAGATGTTCTGACACTTCAGACTTCTAAGAGATGTGCTAAGTAAAATTTCATACAAGATGTTCGTCTGGGCTATCCGCAGTTAGCTGATTAAAATGAAATGATTACTGGTAAATTTGAGATCTAGCCATTTGAATACGTGTTCATGGTATGTAAAAGAACAGTACCAGATATTAGTAAGAAACTTGTTTTTAAAGTGCCATTTGTTTTGAAAGTGCCACCATAGCAAAGAACTAAACTCCAAAGAAATTTATTAGATTACATTTGTAATTTGTTCTTTTGATAATGTAATCATCCTAGACTTTGCCTCAAATTTTCCTTTAACTAATGAGTTCTTGGCCAAATGGCCTGAGATTTAATTCCAAAGAACTAAGTAGTGAATTCAAGATGCAAATATTTTATACAATCTAAATAGAAAAGCTGTACTAATGAACATTACAGCATCTGTAAAATATTGATGTGAAGAGGCAGTTTCTAACTGCTAATTCCTCCACTTGTATACAAAATCCTTTTCTTTCCTATCCAAATATAATGATTCACTCTATCTCCTATATACTGTCAATGTTATTATATCTACTAGGACTTCCTATCAGCAGTTCAACTGGTTCAAGTCTCTGCCAACTTATTAAAAATAAAAACTTTTCTCAAACTTGTGATCCCACATCCCATGCCCCAGCCCCTCTCTTTAGTTCTATTTTCCTATCTAAATCTAACATCTTTAAAAGAAAGGCCTACACTCACTGTACCCATATATTCAGACCTCTATGGAAAATGTTACAACAAAGGTCACCAGAAACTTTTTGCTGTCACAAGCCAATGGACTCCTTCCACTCGACCTCTTATTTCTCACTATTGTTTATTCCCTTCAACTCAGAAACGCACTCTTCACTTAGTTGCCATGACAACACACCCTCCTGATTTCTATGCTAGTTCCTTGGATCTTTCTTTTCAGTCTAATTTTCAAGTGTTTCATCCTCCACCTGTTCCTCAGAGGTTGAGCCTTAGTCCTCTTCTGTACAACCCTTCTTGACAAATCATCCACCATTCCCATGGCAACAGTTAGTAATCCCCAGTCATCATTATTTACCACTCCACACCTTCTGTTCTCCCTGCATTTCCTATTTCAGGTAACAGCTTCATCAATCAACTGATCTGCTCAAGTTGGGAGTATTAGTTGCTTTGATTCTTTGCTCTCCCTTGTTCCCCTATAATCCAATAGATTCTACTGTTCCTATCTCCTAAATACCTCTTGAAACCATTTACTTCTTTTTTTAATCTCTTTATCCAGAATACTGTCCTCTCCCTCCTGAAAGACAGCAACAGACTAGTCTCCTTCTACTTTTGTTTTATCTCTATTCATTCTTCACACAGCAATGAGAAAAATCTTTCTAAAACACACAGTATTTCCAAAATCAAGTTACCACCCTGTTTGAAATGCTTCAATGGAAGCCTTTTGCCCTCATAATAAATTCTAAATTACCTATAGCATTTTTTATTAGACACTCAATGATCCAAGCCAGGTTTAACTCTCCAACCTCATCTCCTTTGCCTCCACAGTCCAGCCAGGCTGTGCTAAACTACTTGCAATTTCATCAGTATGACAGTTTCCTTTGTCTTTCAATGCAACACATGCTGTTCCTTCTGTTGGAATCTTCCTGCTTCCACTTTCTTCTCACCAGCATCTATTCTTTCTTTACTTAGATGCCACCTGTTCCCTTCTCTAACCACCTCCCTCCCAACCTAAGTTAGCTGTTCTTCCTGTGAACTTGCATATCTCCCTAGGCCTATAGCATAATACCACTTACCTTACTGTGTTTAATTATTTGTCACCTCCCTTTTCCACACCCCCCCAGATTGTAAGCTGTTTTAGGGCCAGTTCTTTCTTGCATCCCCAGCACACTGTACAGTGCCTGACACAAAGCAGATCCTTGATAATATTCACTGAGTGCATAAATCCTTAAATGACAGGACTGGACAGTTGGAAATTGGCCCCTAGCTTTATCATATTTCCCACTACTACTCTGTATCAACCCTCCCCCCAACCATAATCAACCAATCAAACAAATGAACAATGCCACTGTATAGTCATGACTTTCTCTGCCTTTTAATTATCTAAGATCTTTCAGCCCAAATCATATTCTATTTCCTTGAGTTCTAAGATGACCTCTCAAATCTAAAGTAGAATTTTAAGACTCCTTATAATGTTTATCGACCCTTTGCCACTTCTTTCAATCTACTTGGATATATAAACATGTTAGTGATATATATTGACACATATTCTGCCCCCCTAACAGCTAGACCAGAAGTCTTTCAAGGACAAGAACTCAGATTAATCAGAACTTAATAAAATTACACTGCATCTAACACCACAGCATACATGAGCACTAAATAAACATTTATGATTTTTTTTCATTTAATCGGAAGATAATTATTGTGGCAGATGACAGATGGCCACATATTTTTGGATACTCCTCCAGTTGAGTGGTGTAGTCTACCTTCCCTCCCCTCAAATCAGTAAGGCTCTATGAATGCTTTGACCAATGGAATATGGCAGAAGAGAAACTATACCAGTTTCTGGGCCCAGATCTTAAGAGGCTGGCATCTTTCACTTCCTTTATCCTGAAACACTCATTCTTAAAGCCTTGAGTCACCATATAAGAAGTCCAACCATCTGACAGTAGTATCCTATATACCCTAACATTACATGGAGAGGGAAACCAGCCCAACTCAGTCCAGCTTCTAGCCATCATCATCAAGGCACCAGGGAAGCCATTTTGGTCCCTCCACAGCTGGACTATCCACCAGTCAACAAGTGACCCAGTCTATGCTATGTGGGCAGCACAATCACCACAAAGTCATGCCCAAATTCCTGACTAATAGATTATGAGTATAATAAAATAATTGTTATATTAAGTCATCAAGTTTGGGGTGACTTGTTACATAGTAACAGACAACCAGAAACATTTATGGAGTGCCTGCTAGCTTCTAAGCATTTCTTCTAGCACATTCTTCTACATTCTTCGACTTCCTTCACATCACACTTTTAATTTTTGGCAGTCTGACTGCTGGGAAGTGGTACATGCATTCTTCTTACCATGAGGTTAATCTCCTTTTCACATGTTTGTTGCCATTCAGGCTCACTCTTCAGTGAATTTCTTGTTCATTATTTGTGCCCATTTTTCTATTTTGTTGTTTGCTTTGATCCTAATGGTTCATGGGAGTCTGTTATACAATATTATTGGACACCAGTCCTTTATAGGTTGCATATATTATAAAGACCTTTCCTCAATTTGTGCTTTGACCTTTCCCTTTCTTTATATTTTCTTTTGATGAAGTTTTATTGTAGTCAAATTTATCAGTCTTTCTTTTAAAGTTCATGCTTCTTCTACTTCAAGGAATTCTTCCATAACCTGAGCTCATAAAAACAGTCTCCTATATTTTCTGCTCTGAATTCTGAAGTTTTGCCTTTGATATTTAACTCTTGATCCACCTCAAATTTACTTATTCATTCACTCATTTTGATATGGTTTGACGCAGGAATTCTTTTTTTTTTTAACCAAGAAGAAAACCATTTGTCCCAACACCAATGTATTGATTAGACTGCCCTGTCCCCAATGATCTCAAGTGCCAGTTCTCCCAAGTATCAGGTATCCATAGATACATGGCTCTGTTTCTGGGTTCCCTATGCTATCTTACTGGTTGACTTGATTATTCCTGTGCCAATATCAAATTTTTTAATAATTTTAGTAGTAATTTTTGACATTAGGTAAGGGAAGCTGCCTCATCTGCATGAGTGTCTTAGTATCTTGGTCCTTTGCTCTTTCATGTGAATTTTAGAATCTGCTTGCCAAGTTTGAGGTAAAATCTTCTTGGAACTTGGGTTTGTTTATGTGTAGGAATGCAATTGATTTGCATAAATTTATTAAACTTATTAACACTAATAGATTGTCTGTCAATTGTTTAGGGTTTCCAATGTGGACAACTATCTCATCTGCAAATGAATGAATCAAAGTTTTGTTTCTGCCTTACCAATCTGTATGCTTTTTCTGTGTGTGTCTTTTGTACAAACTAGAACCTCAAGGACAATGCTGACTGGACCTCAAGTACAATGTGATAGTAGTAATCTTGCCTTGTTCATTAAAAGAGAATGCTTTTAATGTTTCTTTATTGGTGTAATATTTATTCTAGGTTTTTTGTGGATGTCATTATCAGATTAAGAAATTCCCCTTTTATTTTTAATTTTCTATGAATTTTATCATAAAAGGTAATTGAACTTAATTGAATGCTGTGTCTATATATAATGAAACGTTCATCTTTTCTTTAATCTGTTAATTTTGGTAATTTAGTAATAGATTTTCTAAAGTTGAACTAACATTTCTGAAATAAACTCAAAGTTTATGTTTTAATCATGTCTGGATTCATTTTTTAAATATGTTCTTTAGAATTTTACCCTCTATGTTCAAGAGTGATATCAACCTGTAATTTTCTTTCTTCATACTATTCATTTCTGGTTCTGATATCAAGGTTACACTGGGCATATAATATTACTTTGTGTAAAATAAACATAATCTGATTTTGAGCCCAAGAGATCGCAGGTAAAATTATCTGGAACTGATGTTTTCTCTATAAGATGATATTTGTTTTCCAATTAAAAATGTCAATGGTCATAGACTATTAAGTTTTCCACTTATCTTTGAATCACTTTTGTTCATTTTTTACTATTCTAGAAATTTACTTATTTTACCTATGTTCCAAATGTATTATAAAGTTTTCCATAGTACTCTCTTCCTTTTTAATATCTTGTACATCTATAGTTGTATCTGCTTTATTATTCATAATATTGCTATTTCTTCTCTCTTTTAAAACTCCATTTTCCTGGAGAGAGTTAACTATATTTTCCTACCCAAATAAGCTTTGTTGATTTTGTATCTTTTTTTTTTCATTTCATACATTTCTGCTCCTATCTTAACTCTTTTCTTTCATATATACTCTCTGAAATTATATTGTAGTATTTTGTGTTTGGATGCACAGTTTACTTTCAGATTTTTTTAAATAGAATATTAAAAGCTATTAATTTATTACAAAGTGTTGCTTTAACTGCATCTCATGAGTTCTAATACGTAATATTTTTATTGTTGTAGAATCCAAACATTTTTTCTAAATTCCATTATGATTTTTTATACATGAGTCATGTAGAAATATATTTCTCAATTTCCAAAAATATTTTCAGAGGTATGCAATGGATTCCTAACTTTACTGAATAATGGTCAGTGAAAATGACTGGTAAGAAATTGATTTTCTATAATTTTTTGAGATTTGCATTATGGTGTAGTATATAATCAGTTTGGTTTTTTTTAATCTCCATATGCTTGAAAATTATATGTATTGCTTGTCAGGGAAACCTTCTAAATATAAATATTAAATTAAGCATTTATCATAATTTTTTATCAACATGATCTATCAACTTCTGACATGGATTTGTTAAAATCTCATCATGATGGCGTACTTGTCACTTCATTCTGGTTTTCTCAACTTTTCTTAATATGTTTGATAATATAATATTAATTGCATAATCTTACTCATGAACTCAAACTTTAATCAATAGTTAATCAACATTAGATCTAGCAACATTTCTCGCCCTTCAAAATGTAAATTGTTTGGTATTAATGTAATTATACCAGCTTTCTTTTGACCAGTATTTACCTAGTATAGTTTTCCTCCATCCTTTTACATTCTACATTCCTGTGTTGCTGCATTTTATGCATGTTTCTTATAGAATATAGCTAAGTTTTGTTCTTTTTAATCGGTCTGACAAACTTCGTTAACTAGAGTACTTAATCCACTTACTTTGATTGTGATTACGTTCTGATTGAAATAATTTCTCTTAATTTATCATATACACTCTATTTCATTCTATTTGGCCTTTTTCTGGATTTTTTTAGACTAAGATTTCTTCGTCTTTCCTTTATCTCCCATTAATAGCTTGAGTGTTATATGCTCTTGCTTGTCTTCCTTTAATGGTTACCCTATAATGTTTAACGTTTTCATTTGACATTTTTACTTTAATGAACTCTAAAATTAATCATTTTTATTATTTTTCTGGTAAACAATAAAAACTTTAGAACACTAGAGGATCTCCCCTTCTTATTTTATATGCAATCAGCATTCAGCATTCTAGTTTTTAATCTTGATCTGTAACTCTACACGGTAGATATTATTTTTACTGTTTAATAAAGTCAATTATTTTTATTACAAATCTACCATTTTCTTTACTCACCATTCCTTCTTGTGTCCAATTTTCATTATGGGATTATTTTTCTCCTAAGTCCACTGTTAAAATTTCCTAACTGAAGATCTTTTTAAAATAAATACTCTTGATCTTATATTTTGCTTCCATTCCTGAAATGTTATTCCACTGGGTGTAGAACTCTAGTATAATATTTATTT
Source organism: Mesoplodon densirostris (assembly GCF_025265405.1). Lineage (NCBI taxonomy): Eukaryota > Metazoa > Chordata > Mammalia > Artiodactyla > Ziphiidae > Mesoplodon > Mesoplodon densirostris. Next base: position 37,575,510 of record NC_082668.1, on the reverse strand, counting down.
CTCTCAGTATTTGAAGATATTACTCCACTGATTTCTAACTTCCATTGATGCTGTTGAAAAGTCAGTTGTCAATATCAATCAACCTCACTCATTTGTTAATATTTATCTTTTCTCTCTGGCTGCTCTTAAGATCTTTTCTTTATACTTGGTGTCATACATATTTACTACAAAAAGATTAGGTGATTTCTTTTCATGACATGGCTTAGGATTCATTTGGTTTCCTGAATCTAAGAACTTTAATAAAGTTCTGGATATTTTTCAGACATTATCTCTTTGATCATTGGTAACCAATATTCTCTTTCAAAGGGATGCTGGAGTATATATATGTTGGACCTTCTAACTCTGTCTTTCAAGTTCCCTAACCTTCTTCTATATTTCTCAGGTTTTTTCCCCTGTGTTGCAGTCTGAGTAATTCTGACCTATCATCTGATATACAAATTATCTATATTACTCCATTTTTATTGCCAAATAAAACACATACAATGAAGTGTATATGAAGTGTATAAAATGTAATGAACAATTCTAAAGCTTGAACCCCACATAGGACAAGATATAATATTGATAGCACCATGTATTTCTCCCCAATCATAACCTACTCCCTATTCTCTAAAGACAACTGCCATCCTGACATTTTTGGTACTTTTTTTTTTCTAGAATCCTCAAAATATACATCCTTAAACACTGGATTAAGTTTTGCCTCTACTGAACTTTAGGTAAATTGAATCATACAGCATGGATTATTTTGTATCTACCTCATTTACAATACTACTAACTGTGATATATATACATCTTATCATGCATATTTTCATATTCATTTTCACTCTGTAATAAAAATGCCTTAGGCTAAGCCAGCACCAAATATCCATCTCACTTTCTGGGTTTCACTTTCTTCTAATTTTTGACTCAGTGATCTTATTCTACCTGTTTGCTCTTCAATGCCTTCAAGCAGATGCATTATAAAAAATAGCCTGTCTGGTTTTTCTAGTTTTTCAAACTACATTGATTAGTCCAAATTATTTAATGAGCCACAACTAAATAAGAAGTTTCTTATTTCTTCTACTGTATCCCATCCATTGAGTTTATAAATTCAATTATTATATTCTTTATTTCTAGAAGTTAATTTTGTTCATTTTCAAGTCTTTATGGTAATATTTCATAGGCTTTTGTTTCCTTAGTATACATGCTTTTGCCTTTTGAAAATTATTTTAAATATATGTATACATTTATTTAATACTCTGTATCTTTGATTCTTTCACTTGCTGTTTCTATTGACTCTCTGATAGAGGTTCATCGCTTTATACATGCAATTTTATTTTTAATGTCTTTATTGGAGTAAATTGCTTTACAACAGTGTGTTAGTTTCTGCTGTATAACAAAGTGAATCAGCTATACATATACATACATCCTCATATCTCCTCCCTCTTGTGTTTTGCTCCCACCCCTCCCTATCTGACCCCTCTAGGTGGACAAAAAGAACCGAGCTGATCTCCTTGGGCTCTGCGGCTGATCCCCACTAGCTATCTATTTTATATTTGGTAGGGTATATGTGTCCATGCCACTCACTAAGTCCCAGCTTACATTTCCCCCTCTCCGAGTCCTCAAGTCCATTCTCTATGTCTGTGTCTTTGCTGCTGTCCTGCCCCTAGATTCTTCAGAAACTTTATTTTTAGACTCCATATATATGTATTACCATATGGTATTTGATTTTCTCTTTCTGGCGGCCTTCACTCTGTAGGCCAGTCTCTAGGTCCATCCACTTCACTACAAATAACTCAATTTCATTTCTTTTTATGGCTGAGTAATATTCCATTGTATATATGTGCCACATCTTCTTTATCCATTCATCTGTCGATGGACACTTAGGTTGCTTCCATGTCCTGACTATTGTAAATAGAGCTGCAATGAACATTGTGGTACGTGACTCTTTTTGATTGATGGTTTTCTCAGGGTATATGCCCAGTAGTGGGAGTGCTGAGTCATATGGTAGTTCTATTTTTAGATTTATAAGGAACCTCCATACTGTTCTCAATAGTGGCTGTATCAATTTACATTCCTACCAACAGTGCAAGAGGGTTCCCTTTTCTCCACACCCTCTCCAGCATTTATTGATTGTAGATTTTTTGATGATGGCCATACTGACCAGTGTGAGGTGATACTTCATTGTAGTTTTGATTTGCAGTTCTCTAATGATTAGTCATGTTGAGCATCCTTTCATGTGTTTGTTAGCAATCACTATATCTTCTTTGGAGAAATGTCTGTTTAGATCTTCTGCCCATTTTTTGAATTGAGTTGTTGGTTTTTTTGATAATGAGCTGCATGAGCTGCTGGTATATTTTGGAGATAAATCCTTTTTCAGTTGTTTCATTTGCAAATATTTCTCCCATTCTGAGGGTTGTCTTTTCATCTTGTTTATGGCTTCCTTTGCTGTGCAAAAGCTTTTAACTTTCACTAGGTACCATATGTTTATTTTTGTTTTTATATCCATTTCTCAAGGAGGTGGGTCAAAAAGGATCTTGCTGTCATTTCTGTTATAGAGTGTTCTGCCTATGTTTTCCTCTAAGAGTTTGATAGTGTCTGGCCTTACATTTAGGTCTTTAATCAATTTTGAGTTTATTTTTATGTATGGTGTTAGGGAGTGTTATAATTTCATTCTTTACATGTAGCTGTCCAGTTTTCCCAGCACCACTTATTGAAGAGGCAGTCTTTTCTCCATTGTATATTCCTGCCTCCTTTATCAAAGATAAGGTGACCATAGGTGCGTGGGTTTACCTCTGGGCTTTCTATCCTGTTCCCTTGATCTAAATTTCTGTTTTTGTGCCAGTACCATACTGTCTTGATTACTGTAGCTTTGTAGTATAGTCTGAAGTCAGGGAGCCTGATTCCTCCAGCTCCATTTTTCTTCCTCAAGATTGCTTTGGCTATTCGGGGTCTTTTGTGTTTCCATACAAATTGTGAAATTTTTTGTTCTGCTTCTGTGAAAAATGCCATTGGTACTCTGATAGGGATTGCATTGAATCTGTAGACTGCGTTGGGTAATATAGTCATTTTCACAATATTGATTCTTCCAATCTAAGAACATGGTATATCTCTCCATCTGTTTGTATCATCTTTAATTTCTTTCATCACTGTCTTAAAGTTTTCTGTATACAGGTCTTTTGTCTCCTTAAGTAGCTTTACACTTAGGTATTTTATTCTTTTTGTTGCAGTGATAAATGGGAGTGTTTCCTTAATTTTCTTTCAGATTTTTCATCATTAGTGTATAGGAAAGCAAGAGATTTCTGTGCATTAACTGTGTATCCTGCTACTTTACCAAATTCATTGATTAGCTCTAGTAGTTTTCTGGTAGCATCCTTAGGATTCTGTATGTATAGTATCATGTCATCTGCAAACAGTGACAGTTTTACTTCTTTTTACTTCTTTTCCAATTTGGATTCCTTTTATTTCTTTTTCTTCTGTGATTGCTGTGGCTAAAACTTCCAAAACTATGTTGAATAATAGTGGTGAGAGTGGGCAACCTTTTCTTATTCCTAATCTTAGTGGAAATGGTCTCAGTTTTTCACCATTGAAAATGATGTTGGCTGAGGGTTTGTCATATATGGCCTTTATTATGTTGAGGTAAGTTCCCTCTATGCCTACTTTCTGGAGGTTTTTTTTTATCATAAATAGGTGTTGAATTTTGTCAAAAGCTTTTTCTACATCTATTGATATGATCATATGGTTTTTCTCCTTCAATTTGTTAATACGGTGTATCACATTGATTGATTTACATATATTGAAGAATCTTTGCATTCCTGGGATAAACCCCACTTGATCATGAAGTATGATCCTTTTAATGTGCTATTGGATACTGTCTGCCAGTATTTTGTTGAGGATTTTTGCATCTATGTTCCTCAGTGATATTGGCCTGTAGTTTTCTTTTTTTTTATGGCATCTTTGTCTGGTTTTGATATATGGGTGATGGTGGCCTCGTAGAATGAGTTTGAGAGTGTTCCTCCCTCTGCTATATTTTGGAAGAGTTTGAGAAGGATAGGTGTTAGATCTTCTCTAATTGTTTGATAGAATTCATCAATTGGCTCCTGGGCTTTTGTGTGTTGGAAGACTTTTAATCACCATCTCTATTTCAGTGCTTGTGATTGGTCTGTTTATGTATTCTATTTCTTACAGGTTCAGGATCAGAGTGTTGTGCTTTTCTAAGAATTTGTCCATTTCTTCCAGGTTGTCCATTTTATTGGCATAGAGTTGCTTGTAGTAATCTCTCATGATCCTTTGTATTTCTGCAGAATCAGTTGTTACTTCTCCTTTTCCACTTCTAATTCTATTGATTTCAGTCTTCTCCCTTTTTTTTTCTTGATGAGTCTGGCTAATGGTTTCTGATTTTTGTTTATCTTCTCAAAGAACCAGCTTTTAGTTTTAATGATCTTTGCTGTTGTTTCCTTCATTTAAAAAAAATTATTTCTGATCTGATCTTTATGATTTCTTTCCTTCTGCTAACTTTGGGTTTTTTCTGTTCTTCTTTCTCTAATTGCTTTAGGTATAAGGTTAGGTTGTTTATTTGAGATTTTTCTTGTTCCTTGAGGTAGGACTGTATTGCTATAAACATCCCTCTTAGAACTGCTGTTGCTGCATCCCATAGGTTTGGGTCATCGTGTTTTCATTGTCATTTGTTTCTAGGTATTTTTTGTTTTCTGCTTTGATTTCGTCAGTGATCTCTTGGTTATTTAGTAGTGTATTGTTTAGCCTCCATGTGTTTGTAATTTTGAAAGATTTTTTCCTGTAATTGATATCTAGTCTCATAGCATTGTGGTCGGAAAAGATACTTGATAGGATTTCAATTTTCTTCAATTTACTAAGGGTTGATTTGTGACCCAAGATATGATCTATCCTGGAGAATGTTCCATGAGCCCTTGAGAAGAAAGTGTAATCTGCTGTTTTGGGATGGAATGTCCTCTAAATATCAATTAGGTCCACCTTGTTTAATGCATCATTTAAAGCTTGTCTTTCCTTATTTATTTTCAATTTAGGTGATCTGTCCATTGGTGAGCGTGGGGTGTTAAGATCCCCTACTATGATTGTGCTACTGTCAGTTTCCCCTTTTATGGCTGTTAGTATTTGCCTTATGTATTGAGGTGCTCCGATGTTGGGTGCATAAATATTTACAATTGTTATATCTTCTTCTTGGATTGATCGCTTGATCATTATGTAGTATCCTTCTTTGTCTCTTGTAATAGTCTTTATTTTAAAGTCTATTATGTCTGTTATGAGAATTGCTACTCCAGCTTTCTTTTGATTTCCATTTGCATGGAATATCTTTTTCCATCCTCTCACTTTCAGTCTGTATGTGTTCCTAGGTCTGAAGTGGGTCTGTTGTAGACAGCATATATATGGGTATTGTTTTTGTATACATTCAGCCAGTCTGTGTCTTTTCTTGTAGCATTTAATCCATTTACATTTAAGGTAGTTTTCGATATGTATGTTCTTATCACCATTTTCTTCATTGTTTTGGGTTTGTTATTGTAGGTCTTTTCCTTCTCTTGTGTTTCCTGCCTAGAGAACTTCCTTTAGCATTTGCTGTAAAGCTTGTTTGGTGGTGCTGAATTCTCTTAACTTTTGCTTGTGTGTAAAGGTTTTAATTTCTCCATCGAACCTGAATGAGATCCTTTCTGAGTAATCTTGGCTGTAGGTTTTCCATTTCATCACTTTAAATATGTCCTGCCACTCTCTTCTGGCTTGCAGAGTTTCTGCTGAAAGATCAGCTGTTATCCTTATGAGGTTTCCCTTGTATGTTAATTGTTGCTTTTTCCTTGTCGCGTTAATATTTTTCTTTTTATTTAATTTTTGATAGTTTGATTAATATCTGTCTTGGTGTGTTTCTCCTTGATTTATTCTGTATGGGAGTCTCTGTGCTTCCTGGACTTGTTGAATATTTCCTTACCCATATTAGGGAAGTTTTCTACTATAATCTCTTCAAATGTTTTCTCAGTCCCTTTCTTTTTCTATTCTTCTTCTGGGACCCATATAGTTAGAATGTTGGTGCATTTACTGTTCTCCCAGAGCTCTCTGAGGATGTCCTCAATTCTTTTAATTCGTTTTTCTTTATTCTGCTTTGTGGTAGTTATTTCCACTATTTTATCTTCCACGTCACTTATCTGTTCTTCTGCATTAGTTATTCTATTGATTCCTTCTACAGAGTTTTTAATTTCATGTATTTTGTTGTTCATCATTGTTTGTTTGCTCTTTAGTTCTTCTAGTTCCTTGTTAAATGTTTCTTGTATTTTGTCCATTATATTTCCAAGATTTTGGATCATCTTTACTATCATTACTCTGAATTCTTTTTCAGGGAGATACCCTATTTCCTCTTCATTTGTTTGGTATGGTGGGTTTTTACCTTGCTTCTTCATCTGCTGTGTGTTTCTCTGTCTTCTCATTTTGCTTAACTTGATGTGTTTGGGGTCTCTGTTTCACCGGCTGCAGGTTTGTAGTTCCCATTGTTTTTGGTGTCCACTCCCAGTGGGTAAGGTTGATTCAGTGTGTTGTGTAGGCTTCCTGGTGGAGGGGACTGGTGCCTGTGTTCTTGTGGATGAGACTGGATCTTGTCTTCTGGTGGGCAGGACCATGTCTGGTGGTGTGTTTTGGGGTGTCTGTGAATGTATTCTGATTTAGGCAGCCTCTCTTCTAATGGGTGTGTTTGTGTTCCTGTCTTGCTAGTTCTTTGTCATAGGGTGTCCAGCACTGTAACTTGCTGGTCGTTGAGTGGAGCTGGGTCTTAGCATTGAGATGGAGATCTCTGGGAGAGCTTTTGCCATTTGATATTACATGGGGCTCAGAGGTATCTAGTGGACCAATGTCCTGTTCTCGGCTCTCCCACCTCAGAGGCTGAGGCCTGACACCTGCCCAGAATACCAAGACCCTGTCAGCAACACAGCCCAGGAGAAAAGGAAGAAAAAGAAAAAGAAAGAAAGAAGATAAATTAATTAAATAAAGTATTAAAATAGAAAAATATTGGGCTTCCCTGGTGGCACAGTGGTTGAGAGTCTGCCTGCCAATGCAGGGGACATGGGTTCATGCCCCAGTCCGGGAAGATTCCACATGCCACGGAGCAGCTAGGCCCGTGAGCCATGGCTGCTCAGCTTGTGTGTCCGGAGCCTGTGCTCTGCAATGGGAGAGGCCACAACAGTGAGAGCCCCGTGTACCACAAAAAAAATATATATATATATATATATATATATATATATATATATATATATATATATATATATATATATATATATATAAAGTAATACAAACTAGAAAGAAGAGCAACTAAACCAAAAAACAAATTCACCAATGATAACAAGCAGTAAAAACTATATTAAAAAAAAAAGGACAGTCAGAACCCTAGGACACTTGGCAAAAGCTAAGCTATACAGACAAAATCACACAAAGAAGCATACACATACATACTCACAAAAAATTATATATATATATATATATATATATATATATATATATATATATATGTTTTAAAGAGGAAGAGAGCAACCAAATCAATAAAGAAATCTACTAATGATTACAAGCTCTAAATACTAAATTAAGATAAACATAAAGCCGAAAACAAATTAGATGTAGAAAGCAAACCCCAAGTCTACAGTTGCTCCTGAAATCCACCGCCTCAATTTTGGGATGATTTGTGTATTCAAGTATCCCACAGATGCAGGGTACATCACGTTGATTGTGGAGATTTAATCTGCTGCTCCTGAGGCTGCTGTAAGAGATTTCCCTTCCTCTTCTTTGTTCGCATAGCTCCCGGGGTTCAGCTTTGGATTTGGCCCCGGCTCTGCGTGTAGGTCACCTGAGGGCATCTGTTCCCCCCCAAGACAGGACAGGGTTAAAGGAGCAGCTGATTAGTGGGCTCTGGCTCACTCAGGCCCGGGTGAGGAAGGGGTATGCAATGCAGGTTGAGCCTGCTGCGGCAGAGGCCAGCATGACATTGCAACTGCCTGAGGGCACGCCGTGTGTTCTCCAGGGGAAGTTGTCTCAGGATCACAGGACACTGGCAGTGGTGAGCTGCACAGGCTCCCAGGAGGGGAGGTGTGGATAGTGACCTGTGCTTGCACACAGGCTTCTTGTTGGCTGTAGCAGCAGCTGCCTTAGCATTTCATGCCTGTCTCTGGCATCCAAGCTGAGCTTGCACCTGTCTCTGGAGTCATTTAGATGGTGCTCTACCTTCTGTGGGCACACTGGGAAGGTATTGCCCTCTCCTCACTCACCTGGAATCAAGGGTCCCTTGCCTCTCTGGCAGGTCCGGACTTTTTTCTGGACTCTGTCCTGGCTACCTGTGGCACACTAGCCCCCTTCAGGCTGTGTTCACGTAGCCAATCCCAGTCCTCTCCTGGGATCTGACCTCTGAAGCCCAAGCCTCAGCTCCCAGCCCCCACCCGCCCCAGCAGGTGAGCAGACAAGCTTCTCAGGCTGGTAAGTGCTGGTCAGCACTGATCCTCTGTGCAGGAATCTCTCCGCTTTGCCCTCTGCACCCCTATTCTTGCACTCTCCTCCATGACTCCGAAGCTTCCCCCCCACCGACACCTCGTCCCCACCAGTGAAGGGGCTTCACAGTGTGTGGAAACTTTTTCTCCTTCACAGCTCCCTCCCAGAGGTGCAGGTCCCGTCCCTATTCTTTTGTCTCTGTTTTTCCTTTTTTCCTTTGCCCTACTCAGGCATGTGGATAGTTTCCTGCCTTTTGGGAAGTCTGATGTCTTCTGCCAGCTTTCAGTAGGTGTTCTGTAGGAGTTGTTCCACATGTAAATGTAGTTTTGATGCATTTGTGGGTGGAAGGTAATCTCCACGTCTTACTCCTCCGCCATCTTGAAGGCGCCCCTCCATATTTAATTTTTGCTGTATCTGTTTTACTAAATCCATGTTCTTGGCATTTTATCTGTGGAAAATATTTGAGTCCTGTGTTTAACATGTCGTGTTTCCTCCAACAGAAGATTTGTGTTTGCTTCTTCCAGGTGTTTGAGGGCATAACCAACCTGGGATACTTTAAATGTGAATTTTAGCTCCATATTTTGGTTTTTTTCACTTTGTAATCACACAGCAATACAAATTTCTGCCCCAATTTGGATCAGTTCAAATTTGGAAGCAGAAAAGTCTCCTCTGAGCATTCTTAATTCTCAGAGCCAAGGCTTAAACAGGTATGTTCTTCACTGTCTCTTTTCAAGGAATGTTTTCTTCCAATTTCACTCTCTGAAAGTGTCATTCTTAGATGAGCCCAGCTTTATGAGAGGTGCCTGGTCTGACATCATAATCTACTGCTTGGTCCTCAGGTTAGGTCACCTGACACCTTCATATGACCCAATTAAAGCCAATGTTATGCTATCAATGATAGCAGGTACCCCTGGGTCAATTGCCAGCTCCAGGGCCCACTAATTCTACTGATTTATATTTATGTATCATTTCTGGTCTCTGAAGATTTCCTCTTTTTTTTGGCCAAGTTGGCTACTGTTGTAAAATATTATTTTGTATTTATTTCAGCATTTTAGTTTTGTTATACCTGACATAGTTTCTCTGAATGTTTAAATCATAATAATGCAGAAATTAGCATTTAAAAGGATATCTTTAGTATGGGTATGGATTTCTGCTGATTCAGTGACACTTCTTACCTGTAACACCTTTGCAAGATGACTGACCAGATGTTAAAAAGAAAATGTGTGACTGTGGAACAGAGCAGTTTTCTACAAGTCAATTTTCCCACAGATTCTCAGGCCCATGGATTTTGAGCCTCTACAATGTTGTTTTAACCAATTCAATTAACCAGTTTGTGCTTTAAATGACAAATCAAAAATATTTCACATTATCATGATAGATTATTGCTTAATTTATTGCAGGAAACATTCCAAGGCCCTAAAACAACAGTTATTTAGAATCCAAGCAATTAGAATATTTGCCGTAATGCGTATTAGTTCTTTGTGGTTGATTAGAACTTCTCTCACAACCACAATGAAAGAAAAAGGAGAGACTCTGCGTTGCTAGGGCAGGTGAAGCAGAAACACAGAAGGTAAACATCTTGGGGACTATTTTCAGAAGGTGATACATTCTTGCAGTGACACCAAGACTGTGGCAGAGTATACAACAACTGACTCCTTGGCATAATGTTTGAGATTTTTCAATGCATTCTAATTTTTGCTGCAAGCATATTAAGGAGATATATGACAATTTTTTAATTGCATGCTGAACTTTTCATGATGGCTCAGTTCAATAATTTTTTTTAAATTTTAGTTTAATTTAGGTTTAGTTGAAACTCATGTCTCTGAAAATAAATTTATTTTAGTGAAAGAACTTAAGAGTAGAGATTGGGATCACATATAATACATTCAAAGGATAGTGTTCTTATAACTTTTCTCCATATAAATTTTGTTCAATATATGTATTCTTTGATCAAACCAATGTTAAACTCAAGTCATTAATTTTTTTATTACTCATAGTTTAGTTCAAGTGAAATCCTTTTTAAAAATCTCTTAGATGCTACATTTTTAATATTTGCATAAATTTTTCTTCTGTTTTTAGAAATATTTTTCGGAAAAGATATTTTAGCAATTATAATGCAGATACAATGTAAAAAACATACAGAGAAGTACAAAATCACAGTAAAAACCACTCAGATTTCTACCATCCATGTACAACATCTGTTGACATTTGCTACATTTTCACATTTATTTATGTTTATTTATTTTCAAGTTGCTTTACAAAATTGGTCATTCTATATATAATGTTTTATGTCCAGTTATTTTCACATTAAATTCTACTCTTGTCATTAGATATTTTTCCCATGAAAAGTAGATATGTCACAGATGTATTTAATTTTTAATTTACTCTTTATTATTTAGGTTTTGCAATTTTTAGTATTATAAATTATGCTGTGATTAAATCCTTAAATTTAGTTCTTTGTCTTCATTCACTGTTATTTCCTAAGATAAATTCCTTGAAGTTTAATAATTAGATCAAAAACACTACTTCTCTTAAATGTTATTTAAATATTTTAATTCATATACATATATATATATGTGAATATAAATTTTAATATTGTGTGCAAGGATCATTTATTCCCTGATGCCTCATAATGTTAGAAGGAACTGTGGGTGAAATATTTATTCTTCATGTTAAATATTAATAAGCTCCCTAAGACTTTTATCACCTTATTTTCCTTCTCCTTTTGTACATTTAGTTCATACACAAATTAAAATACCAACAGAGATCTCCCTGTGGGATAATTGAAATGGTATTTCTTTTATTCACCAGTCTCGAAACCAAAGCACTTTTCATGATCACTTTTCATTATTTTATGGCAGGAGGTATGCAGTGCAGGCTATTACCCAACAACCAGTCAATATTAATATACAAAAAGCTTGGCTGGCCAGCTCAAACCCTATGATAAGAATACTTGAATTACAAATTATGTGTATATAAAATACAAACACAAGATATGAACACTGATGATAGTTTTGTCCAAAATAAATACATATTGCAGCTCTTTTTCTTTGAACTTCCCAAATTAATTAGAAAACTTGTGATAATTTTCCTCATTGCAAATCCCACAATGCCCTCTTCATTCACTATACCATTAAAGCCTTTTTGAGGGATTAGAGAGTGTGCATACTAACCAAGCACACACAATGCAGGTGCAAATTATCAGTAAATTAGCATTTCTCATATACAGAACTCATTTATCTACTTTATGGCATTGAACCAGAAAATAAGAAAAAAAAAAGTCATACACACAATCATAATAGATTTTACCTAATCTCATCTAATCAAATGCACACATTTCATGCAAAGACCTCAGATCCTCACTCAGAGCATATTTAGTATTATTTTGGTTAAAATCTAACTAGGGTAGTAATCATATTTTCCAGTGAGTCGCAGATTAGATGAGGCAAATTAGAAGTGCCAGGAGAGTATCAGTACTGGCCTAGAGGTACCTGAGATCATTTAATGCATTTAGTGTTGGAGGAAACACCCCCCCATGTAGACCTCAGCACAGACCCACTGGTTACATACAATGGAGTTCATACATTGACTCAAAGTCACCATGAAATGCTAAATTATACTCAGTAGTCTTTAAGAGGCACAGAAAATATGTAATCTGTTTCAGAAAGAATTTCGTCAAAACGGTTTGAAGTAATTTTAGGCATCTAAGGACTTGTATGGATCTTATTAACTCATGCTGTGTATGTTTTAATGTCTAACCTATAATATCTGTTTTTAAATCTTCAATGGCATGGTAAATATTCATTAACATTTAGAAATTCTGGCTCTCTGTCTAGTCTTCATCTTAAATGTCTTTCCTAAATCAGAGCTGTTTGTGGCTAAAGTTCTGTAATAAAAAGTATCCAAATGACTTCAGGAGCTAAGTCCAATCACCCATATAGGAAATAGGCATCATTTTCCAGCTCACAGGTTATTTTCCCAGAGTAACCTTACTGGGTTACACCAATTAACCTCAGATCACAGGAGAAGGTATATTTAATGCTACTCACTATATATTTGTTTAATATATAGTCAACAATATCTGTCCATGACAATGTAGTATCATTTTAGATTATTATTCTGTAGAGAATACAAATTATGAATTTTAAACTCAGTCTGTACATTGTTGTACACAGATGCTTAAGAATAAAATTTTTGACATGAATTGGTGGATGTATGACATTGAGTACAGTTGAAGATAAAGTCGTATTTTTTGTCAGTATGGCCATGTCACAATAGTGACATGGTTATTATAAATTTGTGCTATCAAATTTCATCTGGGTCCTTACTGTTTCTCAGTTAGTGTTTTATTCATTCCTTGTTGATTCTCCAAGTTGGATTCCTAGAGACAAACCTTTATTTTCCTTAGGTTCACAGTGCTCCCAACCTGTCTTCTTTCTTCCTCAACCTCCTCTAATTTACCTCTTGCTTTTGTAAAAAAAAGTATTACATCCTGAGGCCTTCTGAGTTCCAACAGATTTAGTTAACAACTCCTGATTTTACCAGGAAAATTTCCTCTGAAAATCCTATTCAGTGTCAATTGCTATTCACAATGTTTCTAAAAACTAAGACTAACCTGTTGTCAAATGTAGGGGGAAAAGAGTCTACCGTGATTAGTAAGGCGACGCTGAAAAAAAAAAAAGAAAAACAGAATTTTTATTATTAACTCACCCTGTGTACGTTTTCATTTCTGACCTATAATAATAATACTTATTTTTAAATCCTCAAGAAAATGGTAAATATTCATTAATATTCAACATTTCTGGCTATTAACCTAGTCTTCACCTTAACTGCCTTTCATAGATCAAAGTTATTACTAACTCTAATTAGGAGCTCTAGGATCTGTATTACCACTACCCTAAAAAATTAGAAATTCAGCATTCCATTTTGTGGACACTGGTTTTCTAGGCTGTCAGGGTCTTCTTAAACTTTTACCTCCCAAACCTCCACTATCACCAATGTCATATTCATAAATTAGGCGTTCTCTTTCTGTAGCTCTTCAATAACATATTGCTCATTCACAACCTTCAAAAAGGAAGCAAGATATATAGATCCTGCATGATGCAGTTGCTATATGTAATGCATTTGATTGAGTCACAGCAGAAACAGGAGAGAGGCTGAAAGCAGCACAGGTCTGAGATAATAGCTTTTCATGTCCTTTACCTGGTCTAAGATTCAGAGAACCTAGCAGAGAGGATAGAAATATTCACTTTAGTCCAGCAGAGCACAATGTGAAAGCCTATTAGACACTGGGAACTTGAGCTATGGTCCTCCACTTCTCATTCCAAAAATTTCTCAAAAATATTGTTTATATTAATTAACTTTACTTCACCTTTTCCTTTAGCCCCATATAATCTGTCTTTAATCTGTACTGTCCTTTTCCAACAATACCCTCAAAAAAATCAACAATGACTTCTTAACAAACCCAATGGCCTATTTTGAAGTCTTTATTCTCCATGACTTCTTGGCAACACATCATTGTTGAAAATTCCTCCCTTGACATTCTTTCCACTCTTATTTTTAGTCTCTCTACACTGGCATTTTCTAAAGTGTTTTCTTCAAATCAGTGGTCCAAAAGATGAAATTCAAAAGAATATTTATGGGCAATTAATTTTGCCAAACACTGCTCCCTTGGAAGTTCCATAATCCTTATTACCACATTAAAGTCTCTGTGAAGTCTGATAGTAAAAGAAACTTGCACAACTGTGGTAATTACATGATTTCCAAACTTTCTGGATTATGGAGCCCATTTCATCAAAATACGTATCTTATTTCATCATGTCTAAGACATACATGTTTATCATATTTTAACATCTTTGATAGTAGCCTGTATCTAATAACCAATAGCATTTTTAAATCATTGCTGGCTGGTAACAGTCATGATGTAGTAGGTAATGGTCATTTCCTGAGCATATACAAACATGGTTATAACTGTTCATGTTTTCATCGTAGCAATTGAGTTGTGTGTTTTGTTGGTACTACATAGCTAGTTTTCATTGCCTGGTAAAATGTCTCCAAAAAGATTACACTGAATTCAGCATTAAAACAAAAAACTTGTTTTGTAAGCAGAAAGACATGGAAATACAGCACTGGGGTATAAATTGAGTTTTGGGAAGCAAATATGTGTCACTGGAAATAACTTCAATTGCTAAGTTTTCTTACAAAACATCAACCAATTTGCTTTATGGGACAATAGGAAGGAACTATCTATACGCAGATGAGTTGTTTTATTACTGAGAAATTAATAAATACTTCTTATGACATACCAAGCAGTTTAATTGAAAATGGAGAAATTGCTCAATTTCTCAAAATAGATCAAAGAAATTTCAAGAAAAAGGGGTCTGGTCTCACAGGACTATTGTTAGTGTTGGCAATGTATCATAGTTTAATTGCTATCTTTTTGTTTTTCACTTAGAGTCACATAAAATAATGTTCATCTTACAACTGATGATATCTTAGGTTCTCTAAAACATGGCGTGAACATGCTGTGAAACTACTTTTCTTTACTTATGAAATGCTGCTCTAAGTTTCCTTATAGCCCAGGCTTTTCCTAATTCATACCCTTTCTACCACTCCCCTAAATATCTGTGACCCCTCCCCTAGGCTGATTTAGTCATTACCTTGCTTTACTTTTCCTATATACAAAATTACTAGATCCCATCTGTCTTCTGAGTTTAATAAGATTAACAATCTCCCAGATATCCACATGTAAGGTATCATGATTATGGAGGCAAAAGATACCAAAGACAAATTCATTATTCCCAAAGAGTCCACCTCAAATTTATGGATAATCCAAATCCTCTGCATAGGCTTCACATTCTCCTACAGAATAGGACACTACTTCTCTGATAGTAATCAGAGAAGAACACTGAATGTTCCCAAGTAAATAAGATTGTTCTTCCAGGATAAGAGCTTTCTCTCATCAATTGTGGACTCTTAAGTGCTAAGATGTGTCTTCTGACAGGTGAACCAAATCAAGTAGTAGAAACGGAAACCTCTAGGTTGCAAAGAGTAGCAAAGAAGTCTTTGTGAGGGGATTCCAGTCAAACCTACTTCTTTTCTTGTCTGCAACCATGACATACCTTGATTCTAACCCTGGCAGGATGTAAACAAAGGAAATAAGGGGAAAGAGATAATAACTAACTTTTATAGTAGGTTCCCACATATCTCAATTTATCTATATGGCATATACTACTTTGAGAGTTATTAATACTCTCATTTTACAGATGAAAAACATCTTCTGGAAATTTAAGTCATGTTCAGAGAATCATAGAGATTTTCAATCACTCAGTGAGTACTCTACACTTGATATTCTTGAGGTAAATCATACATCTGATTTATTTTATAGCAAACACTCAGGACAATATCCAATCTGTGCCTAAACACTTCCTGTGATAGAAAAAAAAATTTCCCAGGTAGCTCAGTCCATCTTTAGACAGGTCATAACGTACATGGGAGCCTGATCCTCAGAAGCCCTGGGAACTCAGTAGGCAAGGTAAGTGAGCAGAGGGAGAAAAAGGAAGGGAATGTGGAAAATTGATCAAGCTATAACTTACATCTCTGAATTGGTGGTCAGCTGTCCAATTTGCCACACTCAAAATTTGGCATACTTTTTTATGCTTTGGCCTGCCAGTGATATTCAAAAAGGTCTAATTCAGAGGGTGATGTCAAGGGGCTAAAAGTAGGAACGGCAGGCTTTATTTGATATCCAGCAAGTCATCTTTGTCACAATCAGGGCCTGATTCCATAGTTAACAGGATAGAGGTGCAAGATTGATCCCTGAGAAGGTATCAGAGGGAATGAAAGCAGAGAGAGAAAACAAACAGTTATCAGGAGCCTAACGAAGTGGATGGAGTTCAAGACAGCATATGACTCGGTAGGAGTCAGTTAACCACAGCAGCAGATGATTAGAAATAGGGTCTGGGCCAACCCTGCAGGGACTGAGGGAAATTTTACCATAGAGGACACTGTAGATTTAGGCTTAAGCAAGACCTTATCAATAGGTGAGTCCAAGACTCAAAAGACTAGGCCAAAACTGCCTTAAGAACTGAGACTACTCTGTAAAGAAATAGCATCCTTCATGATTCAGGTAGGCTATGAGCAAGAGAGCTTGTTCAACTGCTAAAACCCCACAATTAGCACAAGATCTAGTACCCAGTAGAGGCTCCATAAATACTTTTTACATAACTAAATGGATGTTAAAAGTACAACTCATACAACAAATGCTAAAGGAACTTCTCTAAGTGGGAAACACAAGAGAAGAAAAGGACCTACAAAAACAAACTCAAAACAATTAAGAAAATGGTCATAGGAATGTAAATATCGATAATTACCTTAAACGTGAATGGATTAAATGCTCCAACCAAAAGACACAGTCTTCCTGAATGGATACAAAAACAAGACCCATATATATGTTGTCTACAAGAGACCCACTTCAGACCTAGGGACACATTCAGACTGAAAGTGAGGGGATGGAAAAAGATATTCCATGCAAATGGAAATCAAAAGAAAGCTGGAGTAGCAATACCCATATCAGATAAAATAGACTTAAAAAAAAGAAGTTTACAAGAGACAAGGAAGGACACTACATAATGATCAAGGGATCAATCCAAGAAGATATAACAATTATAAATATATATGCATCCAACATAGGAGCACCTCAATACATAAGGCAACTACTGACAACTCTAAAAGAGGAAATCAACAGTAAAACAATAATAGTGGGGGACTTTAACACCTCACTTACACCAATGGACAGATCATCCAAACAGAAAATTAATAAGGAAACACAAGCTTTAAATGACACAATAGACCAGATACATTTAATTGATATTTATAGGACATTCCATCCAAAAACAGCAGGTTACACTTTCTTCTCAAGTGTGCATGGAACATTCTCCAGGACAGATCACATCTTGGGTCACAAAACAAGATTCAAAATTTCCAGTGGCATTTTTTACAGAACTAGAACAAAAAATCTTAAAATTTGTATGGAGACACAAAAGACCCCAAATAGCCAAAGCAGTCTTGAGGGGAAAAAATGGAGCTGGAGGAATCAGACTCCCTGACTTCAGACTATACTACAAAGCTACAGTAATCAAGACTATATGATACTGGCACAAAAACAGAAATATAGATCAATGGAACGGGATAGAAAGCCCAGAGGTAAACCCACGCACCTATGGTCAATTAATCCATGACAAAGGTGGTAAGAATATACAATGGACAAAAGACAGTCTCTTCAATAAGTGGTGCTGGGAAAACTGGACAACTATGTGTAAAAAAATGAAATTAGAACACTCCCGAACACCATACACAAAAATAAACTCAAAATGGGTTCCAGACCTAAATGTAAGACTGGGCACCATAAAACTCTTAGCGGAAAACATAGGAAGAACACTCTTTGACATAAATCACAGCAAGATCTTTTTTGATCCACCTCCTAGAGTAATGGAAATAAAAACAAAACTAAACAAATGGGACCTAATGAAACTTAAAATCTTTGCTCAGCAAAGGAAACCATAAACAAGATGAAAATACAACCCTCAGAATGGGAGAAAATATTTGCAATGAATCATCGGACAAAGGATTAATCTCCAAAATATATAAACAGCTCATGCAGCTCAATATTAAAAAAAAAAAAACCCAATCCAAAAAATGGGCAGAAGACCTAAATAGACATTTCTCCAACAAAGACATACAGATGGCCAAGAAGCACATGAAAAGCTGCTCAACATCACTAATTATTAGAGAAATGCAAATCAAAACTACAATGAGGTATCACCTCACACTAGTTAGAATGGGCATCATCAGAAAATCTACAAACAGTAAGTGCTGGAAAGGATGTGGAGAAAAGGGAACCTTCTTGCACTGTTGGTGGGCATGTTAATTGATACAGCCACTATGGAGAACAGTATGGAGTTTCCTTAAAGAACTAAAAATTACCATATGACCCAGCAATCCCACTACTGGGCATATACCCAGAGAAAAACATAAATCAAAAACACACATGCACCCCAATGTTCACTGCAGCATTTTTTACAATAGCCAGGTCGAGGAAGCAACCTAAATGCCCATTGACAGACAAATGGATAAAGAAGATGTGGCACATATATACAATGGAATATTACTCAGCCATAAAAAGGAACGAAATTGGGTCATTTGTAAAGACGTGGATGCATCTAGAGACTGTCATACAGAGTGAAGTAAGTCAGAAAGAGAAAAACAAGTATCATATATTAACTCATATATGTGGAACCTAGAAAATGGTACAAATGAACTGGTTTGCAGAGCAGAAATTGAGACACAGAAGTAGAGAAAAAATGTATGGACACCAAAGGGGGAAAGTGGCAGGGGGTGGGGGTGGTGGGATGGAGATTGGGATTGACAGTTATACACTGATGTGTATAAAATGGATGACTAATAAGAAAAACATACAACTCACATTCACCTAAAGACATGTAGAAAGATGAATGAAATACTACATATCAACTAATATGAACAGACTACACAGCAGCAAGGCTAAATCTCACTGACATAATGTTGAACAAAAGAACATGAAACAAATATTACATATTGCATGATTCCTTTTATATGACACTTAAGACAAAGGCAGAGTTTGTCTATGGTGATAGAAGTCAGAATAGCGGCTACCTTTGAGTAAGGGTATTGATTTTGGAAATGTTCTGTACCTTTTTCTGGGTGGTGGTTTCACAGATGCACATTTATGTAAGAATTCTTTGAATAGTACAATTACAATTTGTATACTTTACTAGATGGGGGTTGTGTCACAAAAAGGAAAAATGTGTTAAATACAATCAATATTTTTGTGCAATTTTTCTTTACATTGAATAAAATGTGTTAACTTGTAGTTTCTATCTATTATTGATAATTTTACCCAGTAGGACATCAGAGAACAAACATATACTTTTTAAGTATTTAATATATGCAAAGTCTCCATCTACTTGTCTCCAAGGATGTGCTCCTCTAGCAGACTATCCCAGTTCCTTCAACCAAGATATCAAGCCCTTCACTTGATTTATTGGTCCTAAATGTAGAGAATCCCAAATATTTTTTGACAAAGAAATGACGTCCTGACCTCTTGGATAAAAGGGGCTGAACACGCTAGTCATGGCTCTAGGGAAAACTTTCTGGAGCATAATTTGCCCCCCACAATTTTGTACCTCTCTCTCACAGTCAATAAAGCAGCAGTGTTCTAGCTCACAATGACCATTCTAAGACACAGCTTTGAAAAACACAGTCCAGGCCTGTAAAGAAGACTCTTTTCTCACAAAGGGACACAATTTTTAAAACTGGTATATTGTTTTACACTCCTACATCTGTAGTCAATTCTGAGAGCTGTGAAAAGAAATATGGATCTAAGAATGGAAAGTAAGCAACTCATTTTTCAAACTCAACTCTTCTACTTCAGTTAAACTGTAACTCACTTATATTAGTTCTATAACTAGACTAATTTGGTCTGAGGTCTTGAAATAAAATTTAGCACATTGCTTTCCATTGGCCAGGGTTTCTCAACCCTAGCATTACTGACATTTGGATGGGATAATGCTTTGTTGTAGGGGATTTTCCTGTGCATTGAAGGACAGTATCTCTGGCTTCTACCCACTCAATGCCAGCAGCATCCCCTTCCCCAACCATGACAAAGGAAAATGTCTCCAAACATTGCCAAATGCCCCACTATCCACATTAAGAATCACTGTGTCAAGCCATTCATTAAAATAATATTTAAATTTTATGATATATATTTTTAGCAATCTAATTTTTAAGAAGTGTAGCATATTGCTCTCCACTTATATAAATTAAGAATTTCCTAAATAATACTATTATTTTGCCATTCCATGTATGAAAGCCCTAAAAATGAGTAGTTTTAATATCTATTATTTATTGTCTCACTAGCCTCTCTTTGCATGCTGAGATCCTGTGATAGTGAAATAAAGAAGCTTGGCTTTAATTATAATTATTCATGGAATTCTACCAGGTTCTTCTGTCAATACCAACACCAACACCTTCTGAAATCCCAACCCAGAAATGGTACACCCACCTGAGCAGCCCACTCTAGGTACAACAAGGTGGAAGGCATGTAGATTCAGTCAGTTTGGTGGAAAATAAAGCCATGCAGGGGGAATCTGTGAAGGTGGAGAAGGAGATTAGAAGGACTGACTCAGAGAAGGAATGGAATGTGAAGACTGGTCAGTGAGTCAGAATTTCCCCTTTGTTCTCAAACTAAAAGACATGTACTTTCTACTAGAAACTGTGTTCAAATCAGCACCTCCAAAGAACACTTAGTTCTCTGGTACTTCTACTTTCTGGCTTAAATAGTGTGCTGGCTTATATAGGGAGCTGAAACAACACTTCTCATGTTGTTTAACTGAAGAATGGAATTCCATGTACCAAGTAACTTATTTGCAAAAGAACTCATAGAACATAATTTACTCCTAAATTCAGAGCCTTGCATGAATGTGAAACATGAAAAGATGGCATTCTTTTCCAGCACAGTTATTACACTCCATTTGCAGGTTCGATAACTCAGAGAAACCACAGCAGTACCTGTAATGTCAACGTCATATAGTTTGACTTTGTGATCCTTTAGGGAAAACAAGAACGCTTCATACATTTTAGCATCTGCATGGCAGAAAACAATATAATATTGTGTGTTTTGAACATCGTTTTTCACAAAAAATGGGGCTCCAAAATTTTTCTAAGCTAAATTGGTAACATCTTGACAGAATTGACTTCTAACTAAGATGATATACTTTGTGTGTGGTCATACTCAAAACTTGGATAACTGAAGGAAGGGAAGTAAGTTTCATTTGCATCCCTTCCCAACAAACTTCTCTTAGCCTCAGTTTCCTACGTGTAAATGGGAGTATTTATAGTTACCAGAAGGAGTCAATCAAATCTCACAGTGACTAATGCACAGTAGGAATCCAATTAATTTTATTCCTTCCTCATTCCTATCCCAGCACCCATGAGATACCATGAGCTTTTGTTTTGCTGGAAAGAGAATGAAAGAGAGAGAGAGAGAAAACGTGAGTAGAGAAACAGAAAGCACACAGCACACAGAGTGTTCAGTCACTGAGAAACAAAATAAAGACAACTGATTCACTCTCTGGCACTTCAAGAAAGACTATAATAAATATTTTAATATGATACTGAAAATTTGAGTTTTTTCCCCTCTGTGATAAAGTTTTCTTGAGAATAACTTATTTTTTAATGTAGACAAGGATTTGTAAGAAATGAACCCTCCCTTCTATTGTAGCTAAGAATATGTATTGAAAACTCTAAACTTTGAAGTTGATTCTTCCTATAGCCCCCTGTAATCATGGAATTCAGAAGACACTGCAACCCAAATACTTGGAACCAGAAGTAAACATAAACTACGCCTTCATCATCAGTCCAATGACAAGGTTTCGTACCCTTCTCACTTTTGCCTTTCACACTTGCCTTTCTGCCAAGGTTGCATAGTTGTAAAGTGGTGAGCTTTCAAAATCTAAACTATAATAAACTCAAATAATATTAGGCTTGATTCATTCACCAGATGAAGCAGAATTCAATTATTATTAATTAGTGTACTTACGATTATCAATTTATAATAGACATTATTCAAAGGCTAATCTCATATATACAGTTGAAATGTTAACCAAGACTGCTGATAACATAAAGGATATATTCAGTTGTAATCTTCACCTAGATTCCTGAGTTCATAAAGCTGGTAATATAAATTTATTTTCATCTTCATCATTATTAAAAAAAATTATACACAAATCCTTAAAAAATGTTTGTTTATATTTCCTGAAATACTAATATTTGCTATAATTATGAATGGTACCATTATTTGTCTTGTAAAGGTATTTTGGGGTAGGTTTATTTTAAATAAAAACTATATTTTTCTCAAGGAAAACTTAATATATAGGCATTAAAATAGCTTGAGTTGATATCTTTAATAAGCCATGACCAGAAAATTAGGACTATAAAGGATTAATTTTTCTCTTACTTTTTCAAAAAGCAGATGTAAAAGTACAAAACCCACTGTTAAATTTTTGTTTACAGTTCTAATGGTAGATTTATAAAGTAATGTGTTTAGCAACAGTTTCTCTATCATGTTTCTTTTTCTTTTGACAGAATTGAAAACCCTCTTTCTTTTTCAAGCTTAATGTTGAAGATTCCATGGTAACTGCCTCTTTATTTGGTTTCCTTTCTTAGTCTTTGTTGTTCTTTGCTTTTAAGTTGGAAAAATATTTTGCTTAAAAATACAGTACAAGAAAATCAACAAGCTACTTTTCAGTGTATAAGTAACTCCTAAGACTTTTCATTTAAAGAAAAAATAAACTTCTCTAAAAGTTTTGTATTAAGTCACAATACTGAAAAGCATTAAACTGGAATCATAGGAATGGAACAGGATTTACTGTCTGAAATACTACATTGAAAAATTCAGTGTTCCAATTCCTTACACTGTTCTACATTTTTAATTTTCTTAATGTTTGTAATCTACCATTAGTTTGTAAAAATTAATTATAGAGAGGCACTGAAAGTTGTGAGAATTACCAATTCCTTTTAAATTGTAACAATAGCCCACTTATATTCCACGGATCTAACTTATTCTATCAATAAAATGAAACCAAGAATGCTTCCCACCTCTTATCATTTCAACAAATAAAGTGATCATTAATAAACCTGGGTCTGCAAGGCATTTGGAGCTGTTCTCCTCTGCATGAAATAGCATTATAAATAATCCATAAATAAAATTAACATTTTTCTATACATATTTTCTGCTTTCATTTTATATTTTAATGAATTTATTGATGACTTTGAACTGAAAAATTCAGGTTAAATGCCTCCAATAACATTTCACTTTTTTCAAACTGCCAACAGATATAAAGAGCTACAAAAATGTAATTTTTTTCCATCCTCGAAAGTTAAATGAGTTAAAGGTGAGTTTTTTTTTTTTTTTTTTTTTTTTTTGCTGTACGCGGGCCTCTCACTGCTGTGGCCTCTCCCATTGCGGAGCACAGGCTCCGGACACACAGGCTCCGCGGCCACGGCTCACGGGCCCAGCCGCTCCGCGGCATGTGGGATCTTCCGGGATCGGGGCACGAACCCGTGTCCCCTGCATCGGCAGGCGAACTCTCAACCACTGCGCCACCAGGGAAGCCCTAAAGGTGAGTTTTAATGTAACTCTTTTATATAAAATTTTTAATTGAAATAATTTTTAAATGATGTTTATTAATGATTTATCAGACCTCTATGAGGAAGGTCAGGATTATAAATTTACTTTAAAAGTTAGTGAATGGGGGGGTGCCTTCAAGATGGCAGAGGAGTAAGATGTGGAGATCACCGTCCTCCCCACAAAATATATCAAAACGACATCTACATATGGAACAACTCCTACAGAACACCTACTGAACGCTGGGAGAAGACCTCAGACTTCCCAAAAGGCAAAAAACTCCCCACGTACCTGAGTAGGGCAAAAGGAAAAACAGAGACAAAAGAATAGGGTGGGAACTGCACCTCTGTGAGGGAGCTGTGAAAGAGGAAAAGTTTCCACACACTAGGAAGCCCCCTCACTGGCAGAGATAGGGGGTGGGTGGGGGCAAAGCTTTGGAGCGATGGAGGAGAGCACAGCAATAGGGGTGCAGAGGGCAAAGTGGAGAGATTCCTGCACAGAGGATCAGTGCCGACCAGCACTCAGCAGCCTGAGAGGGTTGTCTGCTCACCTGCCAGGACGAGTGGGAGCTGGGAGCTGAGGCTCAGGCTTCAGAGGTCAGATCCCAGGGAGAGGACTGGGGTTGGCTGCGTGAACACAGCCTGAAGGAGGCTAGTGTGCCACAGCTAGCTGGAGGGAGACCACAAAAATGTCTGGAACTGCCTAAGAGGCAAGAAACCATTGTTTCAGGGTGCACAAGGAGAGGGAATACAGAGCACTGCCTAAACAAGCTCCAGAGATGGGCACGATACACAGGTATCAGCACGGACACCAGAGACAAGCATGAAATGCTAAGGCTGCTGCTGCAGCCACCAAGAAGCCTGTGTGCAAGCACAGGTCACTATCCACACCTCAGCTCCCAGAAGGCTGTGCAGCCCACCACTGCCAGGGTCCCGTGATCCAGGGACAACTTCCCTGGGAGAACACACGGCATTCCTCAGGCTGTAGCAACATCACATTGGCCTCTGCTGCTGCAGGCTTGTCCCGCATTCTGTATCCCTCCCTCCCCCGGCCTGAGTGAGCCAGAGCTCCCTTATCAGCTGCTACATTAATCCTGTCCTGTCTGAGCAAAGAACAGATGCCCTCAGGTGATCTACCTGCAGAGGCAGGGCCAAATCCAAAGCTGAATGCCAGGAGCTGTGTGAAAAAACAAGAGGAAGGGAAATTTCTCCCAGAAGCCTCTGGAGCAGCACATTAAATCTCCACAATCAACTTGATGTACCCTGTATCTGTGGAATACCTGAAGAGACAACAAATCATCCCAAAATTGAGGTGGGGGACTTCAGGAGCAACTGTAGATTTGGGGTTTGCTTTGTGCATCTAATTTGTTTTTGATTTTATATTTATCTTGGTTTAGTATTTAGTGCTTATTATCATTGGTAGATTTCTTTATTGATTTGGTTGCTCTCTTTTTTATTTTATATGTATTTTATTTTATATGTATATATATCTTTTTCCCTTTTCTCTTTTTTTGAGTGTGTATGTGTAAGCTTCTTTCTGTATTTTGTCTGTATAGCTTTGCTTTCGCCATTTGTCCTAGGATTCTCACTGTCAGTATTTTTTGTGTTTTTTTTTTTTTACTAGAGTTTCTAGTGCTTGTTATCATTGGTGGATTTGTTTTTTGGTTGGTTGCCCTCTTCTTTCCTTCTTTCTCTCTTTTCTTTTATTACTTTTTAATTTTTTTATTTTTGACAACTTTTTTCTATTTTAATAACTTTATTTTATTTAATTGCTTCTTTCTTTCATTCTATCTTTCTTCTCTCCCTTTCCTTCTGAGCTGTGCGGCTAACAGGCTCTTGGTGCTCTGGCCAGGTCTCAGGCCTGAGCCCCTGAGGTGGGAGAACCGAGTTCAGGACATAGGTCCATAAGCGACCACCAGTCCCATGTAATATTAAATGGTGAAAGCTCTCCCAGAGATGTCCATCTCAAAGCTAAGACCCAACTCCACGCAACAACCAGCAAGCTACACTGGTGGACACCATATGCCAAACAACTAGCAAGACAGGAACACAAACACACCCATTAGCAGAGAGGCTGCCTAAAGTCATAATAAGTTAACAGACACCCCAAAACACACCACTGGATGTGGTCCTACCCACCAGAAAAACAAGATCCACTCTGATCCACCAGAACACAGGCACTAGTCCACTCCACCAGGAAGTCTACACAACCCACTGAACGAACCTTAGCCACTGAGAGCAGACACCAAAAAAAATGGGAACTACGAACCTCCAGCCTGTGAAACGGAGACCCCAAACACAGTAAGTTAAGCAAAATGAGAAGACAGGCAAATACAGAGCAGACGAAGCAGCAAGGTAAAAACACACCAGACCAAAAAAATGAAGAGGAAATAGGCAGTCTACCTGAAAAAGAATTCAGAATAATGACGGTAAAGATGATCAAAATCTTGGAATAGAATGGAGAAAATACAAGAAATGCTTATAAAGGACTTAGAAGAACTAAACAGCAAATGAACAATGATGAACAACACAATAAATGAAATAAAAAATTCTCTACAAGGAATCAATAGCAGAATAAATGAGGCAGAAGAATGGATAAGTGAACTGGAAGATAAAATAGTGGAAATAACTACTGCAGAGCCAAATAAAGAAAAAGAGAATGAAAAGAATTGAGGACAATCTCAGAGACCTCTGGGACAACATTAAATGCACCAACATTCAAATTATAGGAGTCCTAGAGGAAGAAGAGAAAAAGAGAGGGACTGAGAAAGTATTTGAAGAGATTATAGTAGAAAACTTCCCTAATATGGGAGAGGAAATATTCAGTCAAGAACAGGAAGCACAGGGAGTTCCAAAAAGGATAAATCCAAGGAGAAACACACCAAGACACATGTTAGTCAAACTATCAAAAAATAAATACAAAGAAAAATATTAATAGCAGCAAGGGAAAAGCAACAATTAACATACAAGGGAATCCCCATAAGGTTAACAGCTGATCTTTCAGCAGAAACTCTGCAAGCCAGCAGGGAGTGGCAGGACATATTTAAAGTGATGAAAGGGAAAAACCTACAAACAAGATTACTATAACCAGTAATGATCTCATTCAGATTCGATGGAGAAATTAAAACTTTACAGACAAGCAAAAGCTAAGAGAATTCAGCACCACCAAACAACCTCTACAACGAATGTTAGAGGAAATTCTCTAGGCAGGAAACACAAGAGAAGGAAGAGAGTTACAATAACAAACCCAAAACAATTAAGAAAATGGTAAAAGGAACATACATATCAATAACTACCTTAAAAGTAAATGGATTAAGTGCTCCAAAAAATGACACAGACTGGCTGAATGTATACAAAAACAGTACCCATACATAAGATCTCTACAAGAGACCCACTTCAGACCTAGGGACACATACAGACTGAAAGTGAGGGGAATGAAAAAGATATTCCATGCAAATGGAAATCCGAAAAAATCTGGAGTAGCAATTTTCATATCAGACATAATAGACTTTAAAATAAAGACTATTACAAGAGACAAAGAAGGACACTAAATAATGATCAAGGGATCAATCCAAAGAGAAGATATAACAATTATAAATATTTATGCAACCAACATAGGAGCACCTCAATACATAAGGGAAAGGCTAACAGCCATAAAAGGGGAAATCAACAGTAACACAATCATAGTAGGGGACTTTAATACCCCACTTTCACCAAAGGACAGATCATCCAAAATGAAAATAAATACGGAAATACAAGCTTTAAATGATACATTAAACAATATAGACTTAATTGATTTTTATAGGACATGCCATCCAAAAACAGCAGAATACACTTTATTTTCAAGTGCTCATGGAACATTCTCCAGGATAGATCATACCTTGTGTCACAAATCAACCCTCAGTAAATTTCAGAAAACTGAAATCATATCAAGTATCTTTTCCAACCACAGCGCTATGAGAATAGATATCAATTACAGGAAAAAATCTGTAAAAAAAAAAAAAAACCCACAAACACATGGAGGCTAAACAATACACTACTAAATCACCAAGAGATCACTGAAGAAATCAAAGAGGAGATCAAAATATACCTAGAAACAAATAACAATGAAAACACGACAACCCAAAACTATGGGATGCAGCCAAAGCAGTTCTACGAGAGAAGTTTATAGCAATATAACCCTACCTCAAGAAACAAGAAATATCTCAAACAATCTAACCTTATGCCTAAGGCAATTAGAGAAAGAAAAACAAACAAACCCCAAAGTTAGCAGAAGGAAAGAAATCATAAAATTCAGATCAGAAATAAATGAAAAAGAAATGAAGGAAACAATAGCAAAGATCAATAAAACTGAAAGCTGCTTCTTTAAGAAGATACACAAAATTGATAAACCATTAGCCAGACTCATCAGGAAAAAAAGGGAGAAGACTAAAATCAATAGAATTAGAAATGAAAAAGGAGAAATAACAAGTGAGACTGCAGAAATACAAAGGATTGTGAGAGATTACTACAAGCAAATATATGCCAATAAAATGGAAAACCAGGAAGAAATGGACAGATTCTTAAAAAATCACAACCTTCCAAGACTGAACCAAACCAGACAAAGATGCTATAAAAAAAGAAAACGACAGGCCAATATCACTGATGAACATAGATGCAAAGATCCTCAACAAAATAGTAGCAAACAGAATCCAACAGCACATTAAAAGGATCATGCAACATGATGAAGAGGGGTTTATCCCAGGAATGCAAGTATTCTTCAGTATATGCAAATCAATCAATGTGATGAACCATATTAACAGTTTGAAGGAGAAAAACCATATCATCTCAATAGAGGCAGAAAAATCTTTCAATGAAATTCAACACTCATTTATGATAAAAACCCTCCAGAAAGTAGGCATAGAGGGAACTTACCTCAACATAATAAAGGCCATATATGACAAATCCACAGCCTACATCATTCTCAATGGTGAAAAACTGAAACCATTTCCACTAAGACCAGGAACAAGACAAGGTTGCCCACTCTCACCACTGTTATTCAACATAGTTTTGGAAGTTTTAGGCAGAGCAATCAGAGAAGAAAAAGAAATAAAAGGAATACAAATTGGAAAAGAAGAAGTAACACTGTCACTGTTTGCAGATGACATGATACTATACATAGAGAATCCTAAAGATGTAACCAGAAAACTACTAGAGCTAATCAATGAATTTGGTAAAGTAGCAGGATACAAAATTAATGCACAGAAATCTCTTGCATTCCTATACACGAATGCAGAAATATCTGAAAGAGAAATTAAGGGAGCACTCCCATTTACCATTGCAACAAAAAGAATTAAAAACCTAAGAATAAACCTACCTAAGGAGAAAAAAGGTCTGCATGCAGAAAACTATAAGACACTGATGAAAGAAATTAAAGATGATGCCTACAGATGGAGAGATATACTATGTTCTTGGATTGGAAGAATCAATATTGTGAAAATGACTATACTACCCAAAGCAATCTACGGATTCAATGCAATCCCTATCAAATTACCAATGGCATTTTTTACAGAACTAGAACAAAAACTCTTAAAATTTGTATGGAGACACAAAAGACCCCGAATAGCCAAAGCAGTCTTGAGGGGAAAAAACGGAACTGGAGGATCAGACTCCCTGACTTCAGACTATACTACAAAGCTACAGTAGTCAAGACAATATGGTACTGGCACAAAAACAGAAATATAGATCAATGGAACAGGATAGAAAGCCCAAAGATAAACCCATGCACCTATGGTGAACTAATCTATGACAAAGGAGGCAAGGATATACAATGGAAAATAGCCAGTCTCTTCAATAATTGGTGCTGGGAAAACTGGACAGCTACATGTAAAAGAATGAAATTAGAACACTCCCTAACACCATACAAAAAAATAAACTCAAAATTGATTAGAGACCTAAATGTAAGACCAGGCACTATAGAACTCTTAGAGGAAAACATAAGAAGAACACTCTCTGACATAAATTACAGCAAGATATTTTTTGGTCCACCTCCTAGAAAAATGGAAACAAAAACAAAGATAAACAAATGGGACCGAATGAAACTTAAAAGCTTTTGCACAGCAAAGGAAACCATAAACAAGATGAAAAGACAACCCTCAGAATGGGAGAAAGTATTTGTAAATGCAGCAACTAACAAAGGATTAATCTCCAAAATATACAAGCAGCTCATGCAGCTCAATATCAAAAAACAAACAACCCAATCAAAAAATTGCCAGAAAACCTAAATAGACATTTCTCCAAAGAAGATATACAGATTGCCAACAAACACATGAAAGAATGCTCAACATAACTAATCATTAGAGAAATGCAAATCAAAACTACAATGAGGTATTACCTCACACTGGTCAGAATGGCCATCATCAAGAAATCTAAAAACAATAAATGCTGGAGAGTGTGGAGAAAAGGGAACCCTCTTGCACTGTTGGTGGGAATGTAAATTAATACAGCCATTATGGAGAACAGTATGGAGGTTCCTCAGAAAACTAAAAATAGAACTACCATATGACCCAGCAATCACTACTACTGGGCGTATACCCTGAGAAAACCATAATTCAAAAAGAGTTATGTACCACAATGTTCACTGCAGCTCTATTTACAATAGCCAGGATATGGAAGCAACCTAAGTGTCCATCGACAGATGAATGGATAAAGAAGATGTGGCACATATATACAATGGAATATTACTCAGCCATAAAAAGAAAGAAAATTGTGTTATTTGTAGTGAAGTGGATGGACCTAAAGAGACTGTCATACAGAGTGAAGGAAGTCAGAAAGAGAAAAACAAATACCGTATGCTAACACATATATATGGAATCTACAAAAAAAAAATGGTGCTGAAGAACCTAGGGGCAGGACAGGAATAAAGATGCAGACATAGAGAATGGACTTGAGGACACAGGGAGGGGGAAGGGTAAGCTGGGATGAAGTGAGAGAGTGGCATGGACATATATACACTACCAAATGTAAAACAGCTAGCTAGTGGGAAGCAACCTCATAGCACAGGGAGATCAGCTTGGTGCTTTGTGTCCATCTAGATGGGTGGGATATGGAGTGTAGGAGGGAGATGCAAGAGGGAGGAGATATGGGGATGTATAGCTGATTCGCTTTGGTATACAGCAGAGACTAACACACCATTGTAAAGCAATTATACTCCAATAAAGATGTTAAAAATAAATATTTTTTTTAAAAAAGTTAGTGAATACCGCTTGGTTACCGATAATTGATAGCAGAAAATCTGCAAAAATATAGAACTGAATACATCAACCACAGGGTCTAATTGACATATACAGAACTCTCTACCTAATAATTGTAGAGTACACATTATTTGCAAGTGCTCATGCAACATTTACCAAGATATCCTTCGTCAAAAACCAATGTTAACATATTTAAGGAACTGATATCCTACAGAGTATTTCTCTGACTATAATTCAACTATAATGGATTCAACAGAAGGAAAATCTTCAAGGGCTTGCAACTAAGAATACATGTTTAATTAATCCATTGGTCAAAGAAGAATTAGCCATAAAAATATGTAGAATTAAATGAAAGTGAAAATACAGCACGTAAATTTTAGGATATACCTAAAGCAGTACTGAGAGGTAAGTTTACAGTGCTAAATGCTTAGAGACAAAGAAGTGTTTCAAATCAATAATTTAAGTTTCTATATGAATAAGAAAAAGAAAATCAAAATAAATCCAAAGAAAGTAGAAAAATAAATAATAAACAAAAGAACAGAAATCAATAAAATTGAAATCAGGAAAATAATAAAGAAATTTAATAAAGCAAATCCCAGTTCTTCAAAAGAACTCAATAAAACTGATAATTCTCTAGCAAGATTGACAAAGATAAAAAGAGATAAAACACAAATCTCCAATATCAAATTAAATAGGGGATTATCGCAAGAGATCCTGTAGCACAAAGGAACAAGGGAATACTACAACTTTATTCTCATAAATTTAACTTAGAAGAAATAGACGAATTCCTCAAAAACTACAAACTATCATATCTCAGTCAAGATGAAATAAGTAACCTGAAGAGTTCCATAACTGTTAAATAAATTAAATTCATAATTAAAAAGCTCACAAACACACACAGAAATGGTATCTTCAAGCCCAGATGGTTTCACTGGAGATTTTTACCAAATATTCCAAGAAGGATTAACTCCAATTTTACACAATCTCTTCCATAAAATTAGGAAAAAGAAGAAACAGTTCCAAACTCATTTTACAAGGCCAGTATTATCCTGATACAAAAACCAGATGAAGAAAACAAAAATGACAGAGCAGTATCTCTCAAATTTAAATGCAAAAATCCTCAACAGAAAATTAGCAAACTGAATCAAGCAATGTATAAAAAGAATTATACACCATAACCAAGTGGAGTTTATACCAGTTATTAAAAACTGGTCCAATATTTGAAAATCAAGAAATGCAAGACATCATATCAACTACTAGAGGAAAAAAATCACATGATCAAATCATTTGATGCAGATAAAGCATTTGACAAAATTTAACATCCATTAATGATAAGAATCCTAAGAGTAAAGTCAGTACCCTAAGAATAAAGAAGCACCTCCTATATAGCCAATATTTTATAATATATAAATCTATTAAATACCAAATCATTATGTTGTACACCTGAAACTAATATAGTAAGTCAACTGCACTTCAATTAAAAGTGGGGAAGCGGGGCAATTCTTAAATCTCATAAAAAGCATTTACAAGAAAACCTATAGC
Source organism: Mesoplodon densirostris (assembly GCF_025265405.1). Classification (NCBI taxonomy): domain Eukaryota; kingdom Metazoa; phylum Chordata; class Mammalia; order Artiodactyla; family Ziphiidae; genus Mesoplodon; species Mesoplodon densirostris. The sequence goes on along the minus strand of NC_082668.1, from coordinate 37,543,051 downwards.
TCACATCATATTTAAGGATGAAAGACTGGGAACAAGAAAAAATATTCGTTCTCACCTTTATTATTCAGCAAATTGCTGAAAGTTCTAGCCATTGCAATAAAATGTCCTGTACGGAAAAGAAAAAACTATCTATATTTGCAGATACCATGACTGTCTACACAGGGAGGAAGGAAGGAAGGAACGAACGAATGAATGAAAGGAGGGAGGGAGGAAGGAAGGAAGGATGGATGGGAGGGAGGAAGCAAGGAAGGAAGGAGAAAGAAAACCTCAAAAATGTCCTGGAACTAATAACTGAGTTCAGAAAGTTCACAGAAACCAAAGTCAAAAATGCAATACCATTTACAAACGCTCCAAAGAAAATTTAAAAATTAGGTATAAATCTAACAAAACATATATAAAATCTGTATAACAAAAGTTATAAGAAGCTAATGAAAGAAATAAAGGAAGACTTAGAAACATCATGTTCACAGATTAGAAGACTCAACATAATAAAAATATCAATTCTCCCTAAACTGATATATAGGTTTAATGAAATCACTATCTAAATCTCAGTAAGGTTTTTTATAAACATAGACAAGCTTATTCTAAAATATTTATGGAAATTGGAAGGCTCTAGAATAGCCAGAACAATTTTGAAAAGAAGAATAAAGATGGAGAAATTCCTTCTCCTAATGTCAAGACTTACAATCTAGCTATAGTAATCAAGACAGATTGGTAATGGTGGAGTGATAAACACATATATCAATGGAACAGAATGAAAAACTCATAAATAGATCCATGTAAATATGCCCAATTAATTTTTGGCAAAGGTGCAAAATCAGTACAATGAAGAAGGGATAGCCTTTTCAATAAATAGTGCTGGATCAATTGGATATACATAGGCAAATACATGAATCTCAACCTAAACCTCACACTTTGTACAAAAATTAACTCAGTGTAAAACATTAAACTACAAAAGATCTCAAAAAAAAAAAAGAGAAAACATTCAAGGCCTAGAACTAATAAGCAGAGTTCCCCAACTTGACACTAAAAGCACGATCCAAAAGAAGAAAAGTTGATGAATCATACTTCATTCAAATTAAAAACCTTTTGCTCTGTGAAAGACTCAGTTGAGAGGATGAAAAATAAATTACAAACTGGGAGAAAATATTTTCGAATCACATATCCAATAAAGAACGAGTATCTAAAATATATAAAGAACTCTCAAAATTCAAAATTAAACAATCCATTTAGAAAGTGTATAAAAGACACGCAAGACATTTTCCAAAAAGGATATACAGATGATGTGCAAATAAGCACATGAAAAGGTCGCAGCATTATTAGTCATTAGGAAAATGCAAATTAAAACTACAGTGAGGGTTTCCCTGGTGGCGCAGTGGTTGAGAGTCTGCCTGCCGATGCAGGGGACACGGGTTCGTGCCCTGGTCCAGGAAGATCCCACATGCCATGGAGCGGCTGGGCCCGTGAGCCATGGCCGCTGAGCCTGCGCGTCCAGAGCCTGTGCTCTGCAACAGGAAAGGCCACAGCAGTGAGAGGCCCGCGTACCACAAAAAAAAAAAAAAAAAACTACAGTGAGATGTCACTTTATACCTATCAGAATGGCTAAAATGAAAAATAGTGATAAAACCATATACGGGCTAGAGTGTGGAGAAACCAGATCACACATACATTGCTGGTGGGAATGTATAATGATACAGTTACTCTGGAAAACAGTTTTGCAGTTCTTTCTGAAATTAACAATGGAACTTACTGTATCACCCAGCAATTACAGTCTTGGGCACATGTCCCAGAGAAATAAAAACTCATTTTCATGCAGAAACTTCTACACAAATGTTTATAGCAGCTTTAATAATAGCTAAAAACTGGAAACTATCCAAATGGCCTTCAATGATGAATGGTTAAACAAACTGTGGTATATCCATACCATGGATTACCAACCAACAATAAAAAGGAATAAACTATTGACAAATGCAACAACTTGGATGCATCTCAAGGAAATTATGTGGAGTAAAAGAAGCCAATGTCGGGCCTCCCTGGTGGCGCAAGTGGTTGAGAGTCCGCCTGCCGATGCAGGGGATACGGGTTCGTGCCCTGGTCTGGGAGGATCCCATATGCCGCGGAGCGGCTGGGCCCGTGAACCATGGCCGCTGAGCCTGCGCGTCCGGAGCCTGTGCTCCGCAACGGGGGAGGCCACAACAGTGAGAGGCCCGCATACCGCAAAAAAAAAAAAAAAAAAAAAAAAAAAGCCAATGTCATAAATATACATACTGTATGATTCCATTTATATACATTCATGAAATAACACAAATGTAGACATGGAGAACTTAATAGTAGTTAATGTGGATTAAGGAAAAGGGAGGAGAGGGTGAGTCAAGCTCATCCTCTTGATGAGTGTAGCATGAGTGTTGGTTCAGTTAAGTATTGTGATTGTGGTTATACAAAGCTACATGTGATAAAATTGTCAGAGCTATTCAAACATAGATACGTACACGTATGCACACGAGTACATGTATAACTGGTAAAATCTGAATAACCTCAATGGATTGAACAAATGTTAATTTCCTGAGTTTGATATTGTACTCCAGTTATACAAAATATTAACATTGGGGGAGGCTAGGTGAAGGGTGCCCTGGATTTCCCTATAAATTTCTTTGCACATCCCTATGAATATATAATTATTTTAAAGTAAAAAGTTTTACAGAAAAGTAAATGAAACACGTCAATTGAGTCTAAGATGCATTCAAAGTCGAGGCCAAATACAGATCCTCTAGAATATTATTTTACAAAAGGATAATATTTTTAAAGTCATCATATATCACTTTCTGATTAATAATGAAATAAACAAACTTGGTCCCATGCTTGTCTAAATCCATAATCATCAATTTCATTTGTCTTTAATCACTTTTCCCTTTAATAAGTTGTGAATTTTTTAAAAAATCATTATAGTTTATTTGCCTATGTTATAAACCCCTTCATTTTTCAGCATTTTCTATAATCTGGGCCATAGGAATACCTTAATTTAGATTAACTTGTCTCAGAAAAACTAGGAAGGCTAGGAAGTCATTTAGAGGTGACATGAAAGAGTCACACTTTCTTCCTTTTAAAAGCGTTTTTACAGCGAATTCCATGGATAGTTTCAAAACAATTCACTTCGAAATGATAAGGGATTGTGTCTTTTAAGCTTTAAAGGGCAATTGAAAAAGATTTGGTCATTTTTTTGTATACCTCTTGTTTTAACAAAAAATACTTAACTTAAAAAAGAATGACCTTTTGAGACTGTTTTTAAGATTCTTGAAAAATGAAATATTTTAGGATATTAGCAGAGTGAAATTTCTGGAATGGAAAGTGTTGTTTTCTACAGTTACTGTCAACAAATCACCATAAGCTTAGTGGCTTAGAAAAACAGAAATTTATTTTCTTATAGTTCTAGAGGACAGAACCCTAAACCATTATCATTGAACCAAAATCAAGGTGTCATAGGGCTGTGTTTCCTGCAGCAGCTCTAAGGAAGAATCCATTCTAGTTTCTGATGGGTGCCAGCATTCCTTGACTTGTTGCTACATCATTCCAACCTCTGCCTCCATGGTCACATTGCTTCATCCTCCTCTGTGCAGATTAAATCTCTCTTGGCTTCTCAAAGACATTTGGGAATGAATTTATAACCCACCCACATAATCCAGGATAATCTCTGCATGTTGAGATCTTTAATTAAATCCCATCTGCAAAGATCTTTTTTCCTTATAAAGTAATATTTACAGGTTCCAGGTATTAGGACATGCTCTCTTTTGAGTGGACATTATTCAGCATACTATAGGGAGTCATTAGTGTGCCATGGTTGTGATTTTTCTCAATTTCTGCTTAGTGTAAACATTCAATAAATAGCTAAATGTATTTATATATTGTTTTTAACTGTTAGTGCATTTTAGAGTATTTTAATAGACTTTTTCTACTAAAAAATCTCATAGGTCTTTTTCAATTGAGAGACACTTTAACAAAAAGATATGGATGTATCCAGTGTTGTTTATAAATTAAAACACATACAACAGCTAAGTGCAAATGAGTTATACTACTAAAGATTCCAAATTCATTTTTCTATCAACATCCATGTGCATATGAGAAATAAAAAAGCAGAGAAAAAACTCAATTTCGTTTCTTTTATGGTTGAGTAATATTCCATTGTATATATGTGCCACATCTTCTTTATCCATTGATCTGTCGATGGACACTTAGGTTGCTTCCATGTCCTGGCTATTGTAAATAGTGTTGCAATGAACATTGTGGTACATGTCTCCTTTTGAATTATGGCTTTCTCAGGGTATACGCCCAGTAGTGGGATTGCTGGGTCATATGGTAGTTCTATGTTTAGTTTTTTTTTTTTTTTTTTTTTTTTTGTGGTATGCGGGCCTCTCACTGTTGTGGCCTCCCCCGTTGCGGAGCACAGGCTCCGGATGCGCAGGCTCTGGATGCGCAGGCCCAGCGGCCATGGCTCACGGGCCCAGCCGCTCCGCGGCATATGGGATCCTCCCAGACCGGGGCACGAACCCGTATCCCCTGCATCGGCAGGTGGACTCTCAACCACTGCGCCACCAGGGAGGCCCTATGTTTAGTTTTTGAAGGAACCTCCAAACTGTTCTCCATAGTGGCTGTATCAATTTACATTCCCACCAACAGTGCAAGAGGGTTCCCTTTACTCCACACTCTCTCCAGCATTTATTGTTTGTAGATTTTTTGATGATGACCATTCTGACTGGTGTGAGGTGATACCTCATTGTAGTTTTGATTTGCATTTCTCTAATGATTAGTGATGTTGAGCATCATTTCATGTGTTGGTTGGCAATCTGTATATCTTCTTTGGAGAAATGTCTATTTATGTCTTCCACCCATTTTTAGACTGGGTTGTTTGTTTTTTTGATATTGAGCTGCATGAGCTGCTTGTATATGTGGCACATATATACAATGGAATATTACTCAGCCATAAAAAGAAACAAAATTGAGTTATTTGTAGTGAGGTGGATGGACCTAGAGTCTGTCATACAGAGTGAAGTAAGTCAGAAAGAGAAAAACAAATACCATATGCTAACACATATATATGGAATCTTAAAAAAAAATGGTTCTGATGAACCAAGGGGCAGGGCAGGAATAAAGATTCAGACACGGAGAATGAACTTGAGGACATGGGGTGGGGGGAGGGTATGCTGGGATGAAGTGAGAGAGTAGCACTGACATATATACACTACCAAATGTAAAATAGATAGCTAGTGGGAAGCAGCTGCATAGCACAGGGAGATCAGCTCGGTGCTTTGTGACCACCTAGAGGTGTGGGATAGGGAGGGTGGGAGGGAGACGCAAGAGGGAGGGGATATGAGGATATACGTATACATATAGCTGATTCACTTTGTTATACAGCAGAAACTGACACAACATTGCAAAGCAATTATACTCCAAAAAAGATGTTAAAAAAAAAGCAGAGAAAAGATAGCCAGTAGTCTTAGAAAATATTCAGCCTCACTACTGATTAAAGAAACACACATAAAATCTGTTTGATCCCACTTTTTCTCTTTAATACTAAATAAGACAATAAATATCCAACCAGTTTTTAAAATCTTAGTATGTTGTCATATTAGCTTTAAATATTTTTTGAAAGATATACCACAGGTGCAATGGAAACACATTGAATATCACCTCATTGATTCCATTCCCCTCTCCTCCTGTCCCAGAAGTAACAACCGTCTTGAGTTTGGTACTTTATCATAGCTACATTTTTCTTCATACCCTTACTACATATATGTGTGCTTTCCATACATTTACTTCTTGTATGTATTTATTAAGCAATCAGAATTGTCTGCATGTTTTAAAGTTAAAATTTTTTTCACTCAAATTTATGGTTTGCTACTTTTCCATGTTAAAACACGTAGATTCAATTCATGCATTTAAACTGCTAAATTAAGTTCCTTGTGTGGCTATATCCATGTTTACTTATCTATTTTCCTTTTGATGGAAATGTTTCCAATGTTTTATTATTATACAAAATGCTTCAATGGAGATAACATTTTTCATGTCTCAAAATGACAAGAGATTTTAAATTAAAATACTCAATGATGAAGAGAATTACTGGTAGGAATGCAATTTGATACAGTCTTTCTGGAAAACAATTTGGCAACATGTGCCAAGACCTTAAAAAATATGCATACTCATTAACCCTATAACATTACTTCTAAAAATATACCATATCCGTGGTTCTCAAACTGTGGTCCCCAGATCAGCAGCATCAGCACAAGCAAATTCTCAGGGCCCTACCTCAAACCTACCTGACCAGAAGCTTTGAGGATGGGAATAAGCAATCCATGGTTTACCAAGCCCAACAGGTGATTCTAACTCATGCCAAAGCTTAGGAAACAACTGCTCTAGATAACAGATTAGAAAGTCTCAAGGATATTCACCGCAGAATCACTTTTAAGAGAAAAGGTGGGATTCACCCTCAATGTCTTCATAAATCTTCAAAAAAAAAGTTGATATAAATAATGAAACAAATATAGCATGAAAATTAAATTATGTGGGAAAACAGCTTTGCTATTATGCTATAAGAAAATGGCATGACCTAAAGTCATGTATAAGTGATATCACACAGTATTCATCTTTTTCTGTCTGACTTATTTCATATGTAGAATCTAAAAAATATAACAAACTAGTGAATAAAACAAAAAAAGAAGCAGACTAACAGACACAGAGAACAAACTAGTGGTTACCAGTGGGGAGAGGGAAGGGGGAAGGGGCAATATAGGAGTAGGGGAGTTTAAAAAAAAAAGGGTTATTGTGAGATTATAAGAAATTGGGACTCCCCTGGTGGCACAGTGGTTAAGAATGTGCCCGCAAATTCAAGGGACACAGGTTCGATCCCTGGTCCAGGGAGATCCCACATGAGATGGAGCAACTAAGCCCATGAGCCACAACTACTGAGCCTATGCTCTAGAGCCCTCAAGCCACAACTACTGAGCCACATGCCTAGAGCCCATGCTCTGCAACAAGAGAAGCCACTGCAATGAGAAGCCTGCACACCCAAACGAAGAGTAACCCTGCTCGCCGCAACTAGAGAAAGCCTGCATGCAGCAACGAAGACCCAACGCAGCCAAAAAAAAATCATCTGTGTGAAACTTTTGAAAATTGAAAATCACTATATAATTTAAAGAATCTTTTATTCAATAAAAAAGTTTTTAAAAATTAGAGAAAAAATAAAGTTGTACATAGAGCAAAATCATAACTTTTTTATGGTATATATCCAAAGGTAGTAAATAAGAATTTTCACATATATGTACACATACATATAGTCTGAATTAATGTATTTACATTTAGTTTATATATCACTCATTTATGCTATCATTTGTGACCTCACTAGTTGTATTTATTAACTATTAAAAATGATAAATAAAGCTTATGATTTTATGAACATAAATAATAGCTACTGGGGTTTTTTAACTCCAAATACCATGATGCTTTGATGTGCAAATAGGTTTCCAACAAGGTAAACTGAGTTTTAAAAAGATGTCATCTTGATATCTAAGGAAGATGGCGGAAGAGTAAGACGCGGAGATCACCTTCCTCCCCACAGATACATCAGAAATTCATCTACACGTGGAACAACTCCTACAGAACACCTACTGAACGCTGACAGAAGACCTCAGACCCCCCAAAAGGCAAGAAACTCCCCACATACCTGGGTAGGGCAAAAGAAAAAAAGAATAAACAGAGACAATAGGATAGGGACGGGACCTGCACCAGTGGGAGGGAGCCATGAAGGAGGGAAGGTTTCTACACACTACAAGCCCCTTCGCGGGCGGAGACTGCAGGTGGCGGAGGGGGAAAGCTTCGGAGTAGCGGAGGAGAGCACAGCAACAGGGGTGTGGAGGGCAAAGCGGAGAGATTCTGGCACAGAGGACCGGTGCCCTCAGGCACACACCAGCCCGAGAGGCTTGTCTGCTTGGGGCTGGGAGCTGAGGCTCGGGTATCAGCTTTCAGTCGGAGCGCAGGGAGAGGACTGGGGCTGGCGGCAGGAAGAGAGCCTAAAGGGGTTAGTGCACCACGGCTAGCCCGGAGGGAGTCCGGGGAAAGGGTCTGGAGCTGCTGAAGAGGCAAGAGACTTTTTTCCCTTTTGTTTCCTGGTGCGCGAGGAGAGGGCATTAAGAGGGCTGCTTGGGGAAGCGCCGGAGACAGGCGCGAGCCGCGGGTAAGGCGCGGACCTCGGAGACGGGTGTGGGACGCTGGGGGGGCTGCCGCCGCCGCCGCCGCCGCCGCTGCCGCCGCCGCCGCTGCCGCGGGGCCTGTGTGCGAGCGCGGGTCACTGTCCGCCCCGCCTTCCAGGGGACCTGTGCACCCCGCCACTGCCGGGGTCCCGGGACCCGGGGACGGCTTTCCCGGGAAAGCGCACGGAACGCCACGGGCTGCTGCAACGTCACGCCGGCCTCTGCCGCCGCAGGCCTGCCCCACACTGCGCGCCCCTCCCTCCCCTCTGCCTGAGTGAGCCAGAGCCCCCGAATCAGCGGCTCCTTTAAACCCGTCCTGTCTGAGCGAAGAACGGACGCCCTCCGGCGACCTACGCGCAGAGGCGGGGCCAGGTCCAAGGCTGAGACCCGGGAGCTGTGAGAGCAGAGACAGGGAAATCTCTCTGTGCAGCCTCGGAGGCAGCGGATTAAAGCTCCACGGTCCATTTGATGTGCCCTGCGTCTGTGGAGTGCATGAATGGACAGCGAATCATCCCAAATTGAGGAAGTGGACTTTGAGGACAAGATTTAAGACTTTCCCCCCTTTTCCTCTTTTTACAACGAATTATCCCAAATTAAGGAGGTGGACTTAGAGAGCAAGATTTCAGACTTCTCGCCCTTTTCCTTTTTTTACAATGAATTATCCCAAATTGAGGAGGTGGACTTGGAGAGCAAGATTTTTGATTTTTCCCCCTGCTCTCTTTTTGTGAATGTGTATGTGTAATCTTCTGTGTAAGATTCTCTCTGTATAGCTTTGCTTCCACCATATGTCCCAGGGTTCTATCGGTCTGTTTTTTTTTTTCAATAATTAATTTTTAATTTTAATAACGCTACTATATTTCATACTTTATTCTATTTTACTTTACCTGCTCTTTCTTTTTTTCCTACCTTCCCTTCCTCCCTCCCTCCCTCCGCTCCTCCTTTCCTTCTTTCTTGTTCTTTCCTCCCTCCCTCCCTCCCACCCTTCTTCTTTCCACTTTCTTTTTCTTTCCTTCCTCCCTCCCTCCCTCCTGTCTTTCTTTCTTTCTTTCTTTCCTCCCTCCCTCCGTTCTTCCATTCACTCTTCCTTTTGCTTTCATTCCTCCCTCCCTCCCTCCTTTCTTCCCTTCTTTCTTTCCATCCTTCCTCCCTCCCTCCCTCCTTTCTTTCTTCCTTCCTTCCTTTCTTCCCTTCTTCCTTTCTTTCCCTCTCTCTTTCTTTCTTCTACTAATTCTTTCTTTCTACTTTTTCTTCCTGTTATTCTGAGCCGGGTGGATGAAAGGCTGTTGGTGCTGCAGCTAGGAGTCAATGCTGTGCCTCTGAAGTGGGAGAGCCAACTTCAGGACACGGGTCCACAAGAGACCTCCCAGCTCCACATAATATCAAGCAGCGAAAATCTCCCAGAGATCTCCATCTCAACACCAGCACCCAGCTTCAGTCAACGACCAGCAAGCTACAGTGCTGGTCACCCTATGCCAAGCAATTAGCAAGGCAGGAACACAACCCCAGCCATTAGCAGAGAGGCTACCTAAAAACATAATAAGACCATAGGCACCCCAAAACACACCACCAGACGTGGACCTGTCCACCAGAAAGACAAGATCGAGCCTCAACCACCAGAACACAGGCCTTAGTCCCCCCCACCAGGAAGCCTTCACAACCTACTGAAACAACCTTAGCCACTGGGGACAGACACCAAAAACAACGGGAACTACGAACCTGAAGCCTGCAAAAAGGAGAACCCAAACACAGTAAGTTAAGCAAAATGAGAAGACACAAAAACACACAGCAAGAGAAGGAGCAAGATAAAAAACCAACAGACCTAACAAATGAAGAGGAAATAGGCAGTCTACCTGAAAAAGAATTCAGAATAATGATAGTAAAGATGATCCAAAATCTTGGAAATAGAATAGACAAAATGCAAGAAACAGTTAACAAGGACCTAGAAGAACTAAAGATGAATCAAGCATTGATTAAAAAAAAAATAAATGAAATGAAAAATACTCTAGATGAGATCAATAGCAGAATAACTGAGGCAGAAGAACGGATAAGTGAGGTGGAAGATAAAATAGTGGAAATAACTGCTGCAGAGCAAAAGAAAGAAAAAAGAATAAAAAGAACAGAGGACAGTCTCAGAGACCTCTGGGACAACATTAAATGCACCAACATCCGAATTATAGGGGTTCCAGAAGAAGAAGAGAAAAAGAAAGGGACTGAGAAAATATTTGAAGAGATTATAGATGAAAACGTCCCTAATATGGGAAAGGAAATAGTTAATCAAGTCCAGGAGGCACAGAGAGTCCCATACAGAATAAATCCAAGGAGAAATACGCCAAGACACATATTAATCAAACTGTCAAAAATTAAACACAAAGAAATCATATTAAAAGCAGCAAGGGAAAAACAACAAATAACACACAAGGCAATCCCCATCAGGTTAACAGCTGATCTCTCAGCAGAAACTCTACAAGCCAGAAGGGAGTGGCAGGACATAATTAAAGTGATGAAGGAGAGAAACCTACAACCAAGATTACTCTACCCAGCAAGGATCTCATTCAGATTTGATGGAGAAATTAAAACCTTTACAGAAAAGCAAAAGCTGAGAGAGTTCAGCACCACCAAACCAGCTTTACAACAAATGCTAAAGGACCTTCTCTAGGCAAGAAACACAACAGAAGGAATATACCTACAATAACGAACCCAAAGCAATTAAGGAAATGGGAATAGGAACATACATATCAATAATTACCTTAAATGTAAATGGACTAAATGCTCCCACCAAAAGACACAGATTGGCTGAATGGATACAAAAACAAGACCCATATATATGCTGTCTACAAGAGACCCACTTCAGACCTAGAGATACATACAGATTGAAAGTAAGGGGATGGAAAAAGATATTCCATGCAAATGGAAATCAAAAGAAAGCTGGAGTAGCAATTCTTATATCAGACAAAATAGACTTTAAAATAAAGACTATTAGAAGAGACAAAGAAGGACACTACATAACGATAAAGGGATCAATCCAAGAAGAAGATATAACAATTGTAAATATTTATGCACCCAACATAGGAGCACCTCAATACATAAGGCAAATACTAACAGCCATAAAAGGGGAAATCGACAGTAACACACTCATAGTAGGGGACTTGAACACCCCACTTTCACCAGTGGACAGATGATCCAAAATGAAAATAAATAAGGAAACACAAGCTTTAAATGATACATTAAACAAGATGGACTTAGTTGATATTTATAGGACATTTCATCCAAAAACAACAGAATACACATTTTTCTCAAGTGCTCATGGAACATTCTCCAGGATAGATCATATCTTGGGTCACAAATCAAGCCTTGGTAAATTTAAGAAAATTGAAATTGTATCAAGTATCTTTTCCGACCACAATGCTATGAGACTAGACATCAATTACAGGAAAAGATCTGTAAAAAATACAAACACATGGAGGCTAAACAATACACTACTCAATAACGAAGTGATCACTGAAGAAATCAAAGAGGAAATTAAAAAATACCTAGAAACAAATGAAAATGGAGACACGACGACCCAAAACCTATGGGATGCAGCAAAAGCAGTTCTAAGGGGGAAGTTTATAGCAATATAATCCCACCTTAAGAAACAGGAAACATCTCGAGTAAACAACCTGACCCTGCACCTAAAGCAATTAGAGAAAGAACAAAAAAAAACCCAAAGTTAGCAGAAGGAAAGAAATCATAAAGATCAGATCAGAAATAAATGAAAAAGAAAGGAAGGAAACGATAGCAAAGATCAACCAAACTAAAAGCTGGTTCTTTGAGAAGATAAACAAAATAGATAAACCATTAGCCAGACTCATCAAGAAAAGAAGGGAGAAGACTCAAATCAATAGAATTAGAAATGAAAAAGGAGAAGTAACAACTGACACTGCAGAAATACAAAAGATCATGAGAGATTACTATAAGCAACTCTATGCCAATAAAATGGACAACCTGGAAGAAATGGACAAATTCTTAGAAATGCACAACCTGCCAAAACTGACTCAGGAAGAAATAGAAAATATGAATAGACCAATCACAAGCACTGAAATTGAAACTGTGATTAAAAATCTTCCATCAAACAAAAGCCCAGGACCAGATGGCTTCACAGGCGAATTCTATCAAACATTTAGAGAAGAGCTAACACCCATCCTTCTCAAACTCTTCCAAACAATATCAGAGGAAGGAACATTCCCAAACTCATTCTACGAGGCCACCATCACCCTGATACCAAAACCAGGCAAGGATGTCACAAAGAAAGAAAACTACAGGCCAATATCACTGATGAACATAGATGCAAAAATCCTCAACAAAATACTAGCAAACAGAATCCAACAGCACATTAAAAGGATCATACACCATGATCAAGTGGGGTTTATTCCAGGAATGCAAGGATTCTTCAATATAGGCAAATCAATCAATGTGATACACCATATTAACAAGTTGAAGGAGAAAAACCATATGATCATCTCAATAGATGCAGAGAAAGCTTTCGACAAAATTCAACACCCATTTATGATAAAAACCCTGCAGAAAGTAGGCATAGAGGGAACTTTCCTCAACATAATAAAGGCCATATATGACAAACCCACAGCCAACATTGTCCTCAATGGTGAAAAACTGAAACCATTTCCACTAAGATCAGGAACAAGACAAGGCTGCCCACTCTCACCACTCTTATTCAACATAGTTTTGGAAGTTTTAGCCACAGCAATCAGAGAAGAAAAGGAAATAAAAGGAATCCAAATTGGAAAAGAAGAAGTAAAGCTGTCACTGTTTGCAGATGACATGATACTATACATAGAGAATCCTAAAGATGCTACCGAAAAGCTACTAGAGCTAATCAATGAATTTGGTAAAGTAGCAGGATACAAAATTAATGTACAGAAATCTCTGGCATTCCTGTACACTAACGATGAAAAATCTGAAAATGAAATCAAGAAAACACTCCCATTTACCATTGCAACAAAAAGAATAAAATATCTAGGAATAAACCTACCTAAGGAGACAAAAGACCTGTATGCAGAAAATTGTAAGACACTGATGAAAGAAATTAAAGATGTCACAAACAGATGGAGAGATATACCATGCTCCTGGATTGGAAGAATCAATATTGTGAAAATGACTCTACTACCCAAAGCAATCTACAGATTCAATGCAATCCCTATCAAACTACCACTGGCATTTTTCACAGAACTAGAACAAAAAATTTCAAAATTTGTTTGGAAAAACAAAAGACCCCGAATAGCCAAAGCAATCTTGAGAACGAAAAACGGAGCTGGAGGAAATCAGGCTCCCTGACTTCAGACTATACTACAAAGCTACAGTAATTAAGACAGTGTGGTACTGGCATAAAAACAGAAAGATAGATCAGTGGATCAGGATAGAAAGCCCAGAGATAAACCCACGCACATATGGCCAACTTATCTTTGATAAAGGAGGCAGGAATATACAGTGGAGAAAGGACAGCCTCTTCAATAGGTGGTGCTGGGCAAACTGGACAGGGACATGTAAAAGTTTGAGATTAGATCATTCCCTAACACCATACACAAAAATAAGCTCAAAATGGATTAAAGACCTAAATGTAAGGCCAGAAACTATCAAACTCTTAGAGGAAAACATAGGTAGAACACTCTATGACATAAATCACAGCAAGATCCTTTTGGACCCACTTCCTAGAGAAATGGAAATAAAAACAAACATAAACAAATGGGACCTAATGAAACTGCAAAGCTTTTGCACAGCAAAGGAAACCATAAACAAGACCAAAAGACAACCCTCAGAATGGGAGAAGATATTTGCAAATGAAGCAACTGACAAAGGATTAATCTCCAAAATTTATAAACAGCTCATGCAGCTCAATAGCAAAAAAACAAACAACCCAATCCAAAAATGGGCAGAAGACTTAAATAGGCATTTCTCCAAAGAAGATATACAGACTGCCAACAAACACATGAAAGAATGCTCAACATCATTAATCATTAGAGAAATGCAAATCAAAACTACAATGAGATATCATCTCACACCAGTCAGAATGGCCATCATCAAGAAATCTAGAAACAATAAATGCTGGAGAGGGTGTGGAGAAAAGGGAACACTCTTGCACTGCTGGTGGGAATGTGAATTGGTACAGCCACTATGGAGAACAGTATGGAGGTTCCTTAAAAAACTAAAAATAGAAGTACCATATGACCCAGCAATCCCACTACTAGGCATATACCCTGAGAAAACCATAATTCAAAAAGAGACATGTACCAAAATGTTCATTGCAGCTCTATTCACAATAGCCCGGAGCTGGAAACAACCTAAGTGTCCATCATCAGATGAATGGATAAAGAAGATGTGGCACATATATACAATGGAATATTACTCAGCCATAAAAAGAAATGAAACTGAGCTATTTGTAATGAGGTGGATAGACCTAGAGTCTGTCATACAGAGTGAAGTAAGTCAGAAAGAGAAAGACAAATACCGTATGCTAACACATATATACGGAATTAAAAAAAAAAATGTCATGAAGAACCTAGGGGTAAAACGGGAATAAAGGCATAGACCTACTTGAGAGTGGACTTGAGGATATGGGGAGGGGGCAGGGTAAGCTGTGACAAAGCAAAAGAGAGGCATGGACATATATACACTACCAAACGTAAGGTAGATAGCTAGTGGGAAGCAGCCGCAGAGCACAGGGAGATCAGCTCGGTGCTTTGTGACTGCCTGGGGGGTGGGATGGGGAGGGTGGGAGGGAGGGAGATGCATGAGGGAAGGGATGTGGGAACAGATGTATATGTATGACTGATTCACTTTGTTATAAAGCAGAAACTAATAAAAAAAAAAAAGGAAAAAAAGGCCACCAAGAAACCTAAAAAAAAAAAAAAGAAAGAAATATCTCAGTACGTATATATACTATTAAAATTTTAAATTTGTATATCTATTGAATTTAATTTTAAATGTATGTATATTTAATTTAATGCACATATATATGCTACTTTTTAAATAAAAAGTTCAAACAGCCAGGCACGAAAAAAAAAAAAAAAAAAGATGTCATCTTATGCAATAATTTACTTTGGATTGACAGTTAAAAGTAATATCTAGATGATGTCTATAACATATTCACAAATATTCTAAAAGTCTATTAATAGAAATATAAGGAATATTAAAACTGGCTGTTTTGTATCCAGTGAAATATAGACTTAAATTCTATGCCATTAGAACTTGCAAATTTATAAGAATGTGCTTTAAATTTGTTGGCAGTTGAATTTCTATGTAAAGTTCTCAGTATTCTCTATGGCTATCAAATGGATCATAATAACCTCAACATTCATTTATATAATTCAAATTATATTATATATAACCCCATTTATTATTTTAAATAACTAATATAATTTTGTTCACATCTGATGTATATACCATGATCAAAATTTAATTCCAATTTTCCTGAACTAGAGAATAGGCTTTGTGTGAGGTCTGTAGCAAATGTAATTTTAACTTGTAATTCTCAATATGTTCCTATTACTTTCAAGAATAATAGGGAGTATGCCTGCAGGTAGTTTAATACCTTTAAATTCCTATGGATCACAATGAAATACCATGTAGCCCAGTATGCTTCTTATTTCAAAGGTTGTGGGCTGCTAACAATACACTTTTATTAAAATTCCTATTAATTTTTGCTGTCAATCTGAATATAATATTACTTTATCACTTTTCTATAGAATAAAAAAGTGAAGAAAATATTACTTTATTTCTAACTACTTATTTGGCCAAAAATAGAAAAAGAAATTTAGAAGAAGTCAACTATGTCATAGCCAAATAATAGCCAATTTTTGAATATTTTAATAATGAAATGGCACAATTTATACATCTATCCATGTAGTGATTTGTTCAAAAGATACTTAGTATTGAGCCAAGGAATTGTGCTAAGCATTAGGGATAGAGCAGCTAGCAACAATTAAATCCCTGCCCTCAAGAAGCATTCATTCTAGTGGGAGTAATAGACAACAAATACATAATTCAAGTACTCATACTGTGATAAAGAAAAAGAGGAGTTTTATGTAAAAAATGGATCTGAATTAAACATGAGAAGTGTATAAAGGCATTCCAAGAATAAAGCAAAGCCTATGCAAATGACCTAAGGTGAGCAATTGCTCATAAGAAGTGCTCCGAGGAGAGCGAGTAGATTAGAGTGGCCAGAGAATTGGGAACAAAAAAGAACAAGGTACCCGATGAGGCTGGGGTAAGGTCAGGGACAGATCACCAGGCTTCTGTAAATCATGATGGGATATTGAGCTTGTCCTGGTACTAAGAAGCCATGGTGTGTCAGAGGCTAACCATGATTACTCCGGAGACATGATCGTGAAGGCACATAGATGTTACAGTGGGCCAGGCAAGAGATGGTGGGAACTTTGGACGGAAGTGATTTCATTTCAGATGGAGAGACACACATGTCTTTACAATCTGTTTGGGAATCTGTGTTGGAAACAGAACTTGGTTACAAACTGCATGGGGGGTAGAGGTGGGCTGTGGATGTGAAAGGTGCAAAGTTGACCCTTCGTTGACTTATCTGGAAGGAGTGGAGTTGTCGTTTACTAAGGTGGAGGCACTGGGAGAGGGATAGATTTTCTGTCTGTGGCATGGGCCATCTTAAGTTTGAGATGCCTGTAAGACATACAAGTGAAGATATCAAAAACATATAAATTAATATGGTGCCCAAAGGGGAGGTCTGGGCTAAAAAGAAAAACTCTCAATTTATCTTTTTAATCTTACTTTTCACATTCAACTAAATGTAATGTATAATCATTGGGGGGAAAATAGTATTAAAAAGTAACACAGAGTTCTTGTTCTATATATACACACATACACACAGATGTGTGGATAATTATTATTTATAAGAAATTGAATTATATTTTTAATCTGATTTTTAACTTAATTTTTTTAAGCATATTTTCTTCAGAGAAATATAGATTCATTCTGAGATATGTAACTTTACTGAGCACATAATGTTGCTTTCTATAGCTAATCAGAAAATTATTAAACCAATTCTTATTTTTATAAATGTACATGGTTAGTAATATTTTGCTACCATAAGCAGTACTACAAGGAACACTCTTTTATGTCTTTGTTTAGTGAAATTTATAGTTCACAAGAAATACTACATAATATGTGTGCTTAATGTATACAGACAGGATTAAATTAATATATCACTTATAGTCAAAAAGTAGAAAATATGAATTAATTTCTTTTGCAAACAACTATAAAGAGAGTTCTGGATTTTGCTTGCAATGTTAAATGTTTTAAAGCTGCAAGTAGGAAGACACACATCAATTTCAACATTAGGAATGAAAACTTAGTATATAGGAGTATGTAGTTTCTAAGGAATTTTAAAAAAATTCTATTACATTGGATTTCCTACCTTTCTTCTCTTTTAGTCCACACTAAAGGCCCTGTCAAGATGTCAGAGTGGTGCTTGCTTCAGCAGCACATATACTAAAATTGGAACAATAAAAAGAAGATTAGCATGGCCCCTGAGCAAGGAGGACACACAAATCCGTGGAGACTTCCATATTTTTAGGTTGTTAAGAGAGCAGATCCTAAGAGTCCTCATCACAAGGAGAAGTGGTTTTTTTCTTTCCTTTTTATTGTATCTATATGAAATAATGGATGTTAACTAAACTTATTGTGGCAATCATTTCACAATACATGTAAATCAAACTATCATGCTATACACCTTAAACGTATACAGTTTATTGTCAAGTATTTCTCAGTAAAACTGGAAAAATATTTCAGGGTTTCTGAAGGTTAATGAGCATGTTTTGGTTCTGGAGACCTAGCTCGCTTTTGTCTCCATGCACATAGCTGTCTGTATCTCTGACCTCAGTTTACTTGGTCACACCATTGTTTGTAATAGATAGGAGCACTTTTTTCTTAAAATCAAAACAGAGTCATATTTCCAACATTACATTTCTGCAAACATCACTCCAGTCCTGTGCCCCAGGAAATACAGAGGTACCTGATGAAAACCATTCCTTCAGAGGAGGATACACCGCCACCTTTGATGCTTTTCTCCAAGATACTTTACTAACAACAACAACAAAAAGACACATGGGCAATCTGTCTCCTTCAAGAGTTCACTCGCTGCTGAGCTTGGGGCCGGAGAGGGGTGCTTGCTGCTCTTAGTAACAGATATCACCTAGACATTTTAACTCCCTTTGACACCCCCAATCCCACCTGCAAACTGGAAACTGAAGAAAGAGGTGTCTCAAAAACATGAAATCCTGTTTTGCCTGGTGGGATATCTTTATTCCTGAGTAATTTCTCCAAATAACACCCTTGAGTCTCTGAAAACATAAAAATTGCCTGTAGAGTCAAGGCAAATGAGGGCTAAATCCATTCATTATGTCCCTGTAGACTCTCATTCACCTCTAGCTGTAGGAAGCTTCAAAAACACAGGATTGATGAAAAGTGTACAAACATATTATCCAGATACTCAGGTTGTCACAGGGAGCAGTTTTTGTTCTTGATTTTAATGTAAGCAAAGCTGAGCAGTGGAAATGTTCAGGTAAAAACAGAGATTTTTCTTTCTGAAAGATAATATTTATCATTCTGAATGATTTTATTCTTTTCCTTTGAATTCCATGGCAAATTCTGAAATCTGTTCATATTTGACCTACTCTTGTAACCTTGCTTATATCTTCATTACCCAGCAAGGAGTAAGCATAATTGATAAACAATCCATGGTCCTAATCTTTGCTTTGCTATGGATTGTCTTTGAATCTCTCAGGATAGTCTAGACTGTATTTTGGTAGCAAAGTACTCTAAACTCTCAGTGGCTAAGTACTGCTTAATAGTACTCACCACTCAGGGACCCTGGCAGATAGATCAGCCATCATCTCAAACATTGCCAATCAACATGCTTAAGGGAAAGGGTGTGCTGAAGGGCCTCACAAGGTCAACTCAATGATCTAGAACAGAAGTGGCATGCTCTAGTCTTTTCTATTTGCAACTCACTGGCTAGAGCTAAACATATGGTCCCATCAAAAAGATACAAGACATACAATCCTAACATGTTTCTGAAAGCAAAGAGCCAGAAATAGTTGAAAAATAGCAATAAGGACCATCCCAATCCTGTAAAAGAAGAACTATTTTTTTCTTTCGAAAATGCTGTAGGGAAAATTGAGAAAAGCTAACTGGATAGCAAAGTATAGAAAAACACATTTTTCATTGTTAAGAGTCTGCTTATAAAAAGTAATGTTCCACCAGCTGTATGCACAATTTCTTTCTAAATAACAACATGGGAGCTATTAGTCTCTTATCTCCAAATGTACATGCTTTGGGACTTCTGTCCTTTATACCTCACCTTTTTCCAAAAAGCTTTTGAAGTAGCTTACAAAGATATATAAAGCAAAATAGAATAAGGAAGAGTAAGTCAGGAAAAAGGGAAAAGAAGGAGGAGTTAAAAGACAAAGTTAAAAATGAAATTAGAATCTAATATTTGACAGGAGATCTAGTATGGTTTTCTGGAAGTCAGTGACAACTTTGGCTCTGAACATTCCGGGAACCATGCAAAAAAAGAAATATAATCAATGGTATGATACATAGTATCTACAAGTTAAAAGCAAAATATGTCATGAGAAGAAGCACAGTAATATTTGGCCCATGAGTCCTTATGAACAGGGAATATATAACATATTACAGAAAGTAACAGAAAGCATGTCTACAATAAACTTAACACTATAAAGCTGCATCTTATTATATTTTTACTATAGTATCACAGGCCCACATCACAAGTACTTTTATTATTATTTTCAGATTTACTGATAATTATTGTAATGATTTGGCTCTGTTTGTCAATATCCCACATCTTTAAGGTCATCCAGGATATGAATGAGGCAAAGAAGTAAGGTTTCGCTCCCAAATGTAACATTAATATAAACCACAGCTCACAAACAGGCATAAAGACTGCTGAATATGGCCTTCAACTATTTACTTCACACAGTACTGTTTTTAAACTCGAATTTGAATGTCTTTAGGTATAGAATTTACTCTCCAGTTTGGCCATAATTTCTCACCACTTCCTACAATGATCCAATTTATGTCCTTCATGTAGCCCCTATAGGAATTAAAGTTTGAAACCCTGGTACAAACTACATTAACTCAGTAAAATAAAATGTTCCATAAATTCAGTGTCTATTCCCTCTATACCAGCTGCTTTGAGGAAATATAAAATAAACAATAACTGTACTGAAGTTTCTCAAACAGCTAATTCTATTGGGGAAGATAATGGCAAAACATCTGAGAACATATAGTACTAAAATGACAATAACTATTTTATATATTTTGCAGCTCTTTATATTTTAGCAAACTATTTCACATTCAGCACTGCAGTGGCTTCTTTCAGGAATCCCACTAAACAATCAAAATAGGATAATGGTTCCCATTTTTCAGATAAAAACACTGAGATCCAAAAAGTTAAGTTGGATTAACCTCACGTCACAAGGCTAATCACAGATATAGCATAAGCTCCATGGAGGGCTCTTTCAGTTTTACATCCTGCACAGACCTACATATCGCAGGCATTTCATAAACATTCTCTAAATTAACAAGGAAAAGAAACTCTAGGTCAACACGCATATTGATTCATAAACATGAATAGTAGAAGAAAGCTTGTAGAAAAGAATGATCACAATCCACAAATCACACTATACCATACCCAATACATATATATGTAAATTAAAAAAAAAAAAAATATATATATATATATAAAACCAGATGCTATTTATGCCTCAAGACACTTCTGATATGTAGGAAAGAGGCAAAATGCAAGGTACACAAAAATTTATATGTAAATATAATAATCCCAAATATTCATCAAGGGAATCAGTGATTAGTCTTACTGCTTTAAAAAAAATCAATGGATTTATTAAGAGGAAAGTATCCTAGAGTTTGTGGACTTCAAAAATAAGCAAAGCTGTGGTATTTACAGTATTTACAGTATTTATTGCAATATTATCTAAAATAGCAAAATATTGGAAACTACCTTAATACAACTAGCAAGACAGAAACACAACCCCACCCATTAGGAGAGAGGCTGCCTAAAATCATAATAAGGCCACAGAAACCCCAAAACACACCACCAGATGTGGACCTGCCCAACAGAAACACAAGATCCAGACTCATCAACCAGAACACAGGCACTAGTCCCCTCCACCAGGAAGCCTACACAACCCACTGAACCAACTTTAGCCACTGGGGACAGACACCAAAAATAAAGGGAACTACAAACCTGCAGCCTGCAAAAAGGAGACCCCAAACACAGTAAGTTAAGAAAAATGAGAAGACACAAAAACACACAGCAGATGAAGGAGCAAGATAAAAGCTCACCAGACCTAATAAATGAAGAGGAAATAGGCAGTCTCCCTGAAAAAGAATTCAGAATAATGAGAGTAAAAATGATCCAAAATCGTGGAAATATTATAGAGAAAATGCAAGAAACATTTAACAAGGACCTAGAAGAACTAAAGAGGAAACAAGCAACAATGAACAACACAATAAATAAATAAAAATTCTCTAGAAGGGATGAATAGCAGAATAACTGAGGCAGAAGAATGGATAAGTGACCTGGAAGATAAAATAGTGCAAATAACTACTGCAGAGCAGAAAAAAGAAAAAGAATGAAAAGAACTGAGGACAGTCTCAGAGACCTCTGGGACAACATTAAATGCAACAACATTCAAATTATAGGGGTCCCAGAAGAAGAAGAGAAAAAGAAATGGACTGAGAAAATATTTGAAGAGATTATAGTTGAAAACTTCCCTAATATGGGAAAGGAAATAGTTAATCAACTCCAGGAAGCACAGAGAGTCCCATACAGGATAAATCCAAGGAGAAACATGCCAAGACACATATTAATCAAACTGTCAAAAATTAAATACAAAGAAAACATATTAAAAGCAGCAAAGGAAAAACAACAAATAACACACAAGGGAATCCCCAACAGGTTAACAGCTGAGCTTTCAGCAGAAACTCTGCAAGCCAGAAGGAGTGGCCGGACAAATTTAAAGTGATGAAGGACAAAAAGCTGCAACCAAGATTACTCTACCCAGCAAGGATCTCATTGAGATTTGATGGAGAAATTAAAAGCTTTACAGACAACCAAAAGCTGAGAGAGTTCAGCACCACCAAACCAGTTTTACAACAAATGCTAAAGGAACTTCTCTAGGCAGGAAACACAAGAGAAGGAAAAGACCTACAATAACAAACCTAAAACAATTAAGAAAATGGGAATAGGAATATACATATCGATAATTACCTTAAATGTAAATGGATTAAATGCTCCCACCAAAAGACACAGACTGGCTGAATGGATACACAAACATGATCCATATATATGCTGTCTACAAGAGACCCACTTCAGACCTAGGGACACATACAGACTGAAAGTGAGGGGATGGAAAAAGATATTCCACACAAATGGAAACTAAAAGAAAGCTGGAGTAGCAATTCTCATATCAGACATAATAGACTTTAAAATAAAGACTATTACAAGAGACAAAGAAGAACACTACATAATAATCAAGGGATCGATCCAAGAAGAAGATATAACAATTGTAAATATTTATGCACCCAACATAGGAGCACCTCAATACATAAGGCAAATACTAACAGCCATAAAAGGGGAAATCGACAGTAACACATTCATAGTAGGGGACTTGAACACCCCACTTTCACCAGTGGACAGACCATACAAAATGAAAATAAATAAGGAAACACAAGCTTTAAATGATACATTAAACAAGATGGACTTAATTGATATTTATAGGACATTCCATCCAAAAACAACAGAATACACATTTTTCTCAAGTGCTCATGGAACATTCTCCAGGATAGATCATATCTTGGGTCACAAATCAACCCTTGCTAAATTTAAGAAAATTGAAATTGTATCAAGTATCTTTTGCAACCACAATGCTATGAGATTAGATATCAATTACAGGAAAAGATCTGTAAAGAATACAAACAAACGGAGGCTAAACAATACACTACTTAATTATGAAGTGACCACTGAAGAAATCGAAGAGGAAATCAAAAAATACCTAGAAGTAAATGACAATGGAGACACAACGATGCAAAACCTATGGGATGCAGCAAAAGCAGTTCTAAGAGGGAAGTTTATAGCAATACAATCCTACCTCAAGAAATAAGAAACAACTCAAATAAAAAACCTAAAGCAATTAGAGAAAGAAGAACAAAAACACCCCAAAGTTAGCAGAAGGAAAGAAATCATAAAGATCAGATCAGAAATAAATGAAAAAGAAAGGAAGGAAACGATAGCAAAGATCAACCAAACTAAAAGCTGGTTCTTTGAGAAGATAAACAAAATAGATAAACCATTAGCCAGACTCATCAAGAAAAGAAGGGAGAAGACTCAAATCAATAGAATTAGAAATGAAAAAGGAGAAGTAACAACTGACACTGCAGAAATACAAAAGATCATGAGAGATTACTACAAGCAACTCTATACGAATAAAATGGACAACCTGGAAGAAATGGACAAATTCTTAGAAATGCATAACCTGCCAAGACTGAATCAGGAAGAATTAGAAAATATGAACAGACCAATCACAAGCACTGAAATTGAAACTCTGATTAAAAATCTTCCAACACACAAAAGCCCAGGACCAGATGGCTTCACAGGCGAATTCTATCAAACATTTAGAGAAGAGCTAACACCTTTCCTTCTCAAACTTTTCCAAAATATAGCAGAGGGAGGAACACGCCCAAATTCATTCTACGAGGCCACCATCACCCTGACACCAAAACCAGACGAGGATGTCACAAAGAAAGAAAACTACAGGCCAATATCACTGAGGAACATAGATGCAAAAATCCTCAACAAAATACTAGCAAACAGAATCCAACAGCACATTAAAAGGATCATACACCATGATCAAGTGGGGTTTACTCCAGGAATGCAAGGATTCTTCAACATACACAAAACAATTAATGTGATACATCATATTAACAAATTGAAGAAGAAAAACCATATGATCATTTCAATAAATGCAGAGAAAGCTTTTGACAAATTCAACACCCATTTATGATAAAAACCCTGCAGAAAGTAGGCATAGAGGGAACTTTCCTCAACATAATAAAGGCCATATATGACAAACCCACAGCCAACATCGTTCTCAACGGTGAAAAACTGAAACCATTTCCACAAAGATCAGGAACAAGACAAGGTTGTCCACTCTCACCACTCTTATTCAACATCATTTTGGAGGTTTTAGCCACAGCAATCAGAGAAGAAAAGGAAATAAAAGAAATCCAAATCGGAAAAGAAGAAAAGCTGTCACTGTTTGCAGATGACATGATACTATACATAGAGAATCCTAAAGATGCTACCAGAAAACTACTAGAGCTAATCAATGAATTGGGTAAAGTAGCAGGATACAAAATTAATGCACAGAAATCTCTTGCATGGTTATACATTGATGATGAAAAATCTGAAATTGAAATTAAGAAAACACTCTCATTTACCACTGCAACAAAAAGAATAAACTATCTAGGAATAAACCTACCTAAGAAGAAAAATGACCTGTATGCAGAAAATTATAAGACACTGAAGAAAGAAATTAACGATGATACAAATAGATGGAGAGATACACCATGTTCTTGGATTGGAGGAATCAACATTGTGAAAATGACTCTACTACTACTACAGATTCAATGCAATCCCTATCAAACTACCACTGGCATTTTTCACAGAACTAGAACAAAACATTTCACAATTTGTATGGAAACACAAAAGACCCCGAATAGCCAATTCAATCTTGAGAATGAAAAATGGAGCTGGAGGAATCAGGCTCCCTGACCTCAGACTATACTACAAAGGTACAGTAATCAAGACAGTATGGTACTGGCACAAAAACAGAAATATAGATCAATGGAACAGGATAGAAAGCCCAGAGATATACCTACGCACATATGGTCACCTTATCTTTGATAAAGTAGGTAGGAATGTACAGTGGAGAAAGGACAGCCTGTTCAGTAAGTGGTGCTGGGATAATTGGACAGGTATGTGTAAAAGTATGAGCTTAGAACACTCCTTAACACCATACACAAAAATAAGCTCAAAATGTATTAAAGACCTAAATGTAAGGCCAGAAACTATCAAACTGTTAGAGGAAAACATAGGCAGAACACTCTATGACATAAATCACAGCAAGATCCTTTTTTGACCCACCTCCTAGAGAAATGGAAATAAAAACAAAAATAAACAAATAGGAACTAATGAAGCTTAAAAGCTTTTGCACAGCAAAGGAAACCATAAACAAGACCAAAGATAACCCTCAGAATGGGAGAAAATATTTGCAAATGAAGCAACTGACAAAGGATTAATCTCCAAAATTTATAAACAGCTCATGCAGCTCAATAACAACAACAACAAAAAAACCCAATCCATAAATGGGCAGAAGACTTAAATAGGCATTTCTCCAAAGAAGATATACAGATTGCCAAGAAACACATGAAGGAATGCTCAACATCATTAATCATTAGAGAAATGCAAATCAAAACTACAGTGAGATATCATCTCACACCAGTCAGAATGGCCATCATCAAAAAATCTAAAAACAATAAATGCTGGAGAGGGTGTGGAGAAAAGGGAACACTCTTGCACTGTTGGTGGGAATGTGAATTGGTACAGCCACTATGGAGAACAGTATGGAGGTTCCTTAAAAAACTACAAATAGAACTACCATATGACCCAGCAATCCCACTACTGGGCATATACCCTGAGAAAACCATAGTTCAAAAAGAGTCATGTACCAAAATGTTCATTGCAGCTCTCTTTACAATAGCCAGGAGATGGAAGCAACCTAAGTGTCCATCATCGGATGAATGGATAAAGAAGATGTGGCACATATATACAATGGAATATTACTCAGCCATAAAAAGAAATGAAATTGAGTTATTTGTAGTGAGGTGGATGGACCTAGAGTCTGTCATAGAGAGTGACGTAAGTCAGAAAGAGAAAGACAAATACCGTATGCTAACACATATATATGGAATCTAAGAAAAATAAATGTCATGAAGAACCTAGGGGTAAGACGGGAATAGAGACACAGACCTACTAGAGAATGGACTTGAGGATATGGGGAGGGGGAAGGGTAAGCTGTGACAAAGTGAGAGAGTGGCAAGGCCATATATATACACTACCAAACGTAAAATAGATAGCTAGTGGGAAGCAGCCACATAGCACAGGGAGATCAGCTCAGTGTTTTGTGACCACCTAGAAGGGTGGGATAGGGAGGGTGGGAGGGAGGGAGACGCAAGAGGGAAGAGATATGGGAACATATGTATAACTGATTCACTTTGTTATAAAGCAGAAACTAACACACCATTGTAAAGCAATTATACTCCAATAAAGATGTGAAAGAAAGAAAGAAAGAAAGAAAGAAGATGAAAATATGTTTGGTTCTTTTAATAATATTTCAAAATAAACACTACTGACTACTTAAACCTGAATATATTTTTTATTGGAAGTTTAAAATTTGCCTAAATACATTATTTCACATGTTTGTGTTCGGGGGCAAGAGAAGTATACACAATAAATGGATACTTTATTGTAAAATGAGATAGTCTAGAACATCTCTTTTCATTCTACTCTAGTGGTTTGTGTGTGTGTATATCAGAGCATTCAAAAGCAAGCAAACAGGGAGCACCCATATATTCAGCTACTTAACAAAAGTAATATAGATGAGATTAAAAGAAAGTGCTTCATTTACTAAGATAACCAGGAATACATGGTCAATATATTGATGTAAGAGGTAAGGCAAAGGAAAAAGAGTCATGTCAAGAAACTGAATGAATCCTAGAGAAGAAATATTGCCACGATTTCAATTTTAATTTTAATATGGCCTCATTAGTGTAGACATGCTATTAAATAGCCAAAAGCAATAGGAATTTTCACACATACTTATTTATATTGAATTGCCCAAGTCTACCTTTATCCCTACTCCCTCTAAAGAGAGATATTCTTTTCTCATCTTGTCCTTTGAAAAGCCCTTAAAAAATATAAATTCTTCGATTATGTTTTTTAGAAATCACAAGATTACTAATAGGCAAACATCAGAAAGTTGCATTTCAATTCAGATAAACATCAAGATACAGGGTTTCTAGGGCTGCTGTCTAGCCTAAAAAATCAAATTGAGGATCATACTTAAACAACTGTGTTTATGCCACTTTCTGTACATTAAAACTTTCTTCTTATAACAGGATCAAAAAGTACCATTGTCAGTACACACTGATTTGTTGACTAAGTTTTCCTTAGAAAACATGGAGTTATAGAAACTAGTGTTAAATGAAGACCTGTAGGATTTTGTTGATATTTTATATAAATGTCTAATCTAAATGCCAGTTAATCTGACCTTGTTCAATTGTCCTTCATTGAATTAATCTCCTTAAATTTTTGCCTCTTTTACCTGTGTAATCTCTATCCAAGGACTCTACATGATAACCAAATGGCTACAGATATGCTTTCCTGAATGAAATAAGTCTTCCTGCCAGTGTATCTAATGCCTGCTGTGAAATAATTATGAAACTAATCTTTTTTTAATGTAATGTTCAAGTCACAAAGAGAGTTTAATAGCTATAACATAGGTAAGTCAAAAAAAAAGGTTTTATAAAATTTACTTGATAAAGTATCATAAAGTTACACAAGGAAAGACACAAAATAAAATAAATTCCCCTAATGTACCGCAAATATCAACCGCCACACACTACCTACAAGCCATATGTTTTTTCCATCTGTTCTGTTATCGTCAACTAAATTTATAGTATTTGGGCTATCAGAAGGATTGTCAAACACAAGCTAGGCATGATTTTAAAAACTAGGTGTTACCGTTAGTTGTTTTATTCTTTTGTTTTTTCTATTTCTTTTGAAGAAGTAGCTACCCACTTCTATGCCCATCACACCACTGATAATATTTCTTAGGTTCAGATTAAGATTCCTCCAATATTTTTGAGGAGTGTTAGTCCTCAGGAATTTAGATTAGCCTTGTAGCCACTAATCACCTACTGCTTTCAATGTCTCGAATGATAGCTCCTGGGCAAAGAAGCTGGAATTTCTGGAGATAACTATGATTCTTCCAAGTGCTAGATTTGTGGCCTTTATTTGTTAGATTATGATGTGAGGTAGGCAGAATTCTAAGATGACTCCCCCATGACCCAAACCTTTTTATAAGACCCTCTCTTTGAGTGGGAAAGGGACATACTGATTTCTTCTATCTAACAGAACGTGGCAAAAGTGGTGAAATAGTCATTCCCTTAGTGAGGTTACATTACATGGCAAAGGTGATTGGTAGTCACTTCTGTGATTACATTACATTATATAAAACTCCAGTTCAGCAGACTGAAGTGAGAGATTCTTCTGCTGGTTTTGAAGAAGTAAATTGCTATATTGTGAGCAGGCCTGTGATGACGCAGTGGCAAGGGACTTCAGGTGCCTCTGGGGGTGGAGAGCAAGTGAGCAAGACAATAAGGATCTCAGTCCTACAACTGCAAGAAACTGAATGCTGCTAACACTATATGAAATTAGAAGAGAATGCCAAGCTTCCGAAAGGATCACAGTCTGGCTGATACCTTGTTTGCAGGGTCTCACACCTGTGCAAAAGATCCAGTTAAGATATGCCTGGACTCCTGACTCATGGAAACTGAGAAAGAATAAATATATATTATCTTATACAGCTAAATTTGTAGTAATTTTTACATAGCAATAGAAAATGAATATATTTAATCCAGAAAAGATTAAGTAATTTTGCTATGAAAGTCATTTCAAATCAATCAAAATTCTATTTTTTAAAGTTGTAAACATAAATATTAAAACGGATTCCATAGATGTTGGGTGTGATGTTTGTGAAATAGTTTGTGACATATGTGCATCTTAAGAGCAGGACCGTGAAGAGGTAACAAATACCATAATACATATGGTATTCTGGCCAAGAATTCCATGAGAAAATGGCACATACTCTTTCATGGAACTGTAACCTAAGATCACTACTTTAAAGACAGACCATTTATGAAGAGCCAGGGATTCCAAAGCTAGTCCTAATGAAAATTCAGTGAATAGGAAAAAGTATAAATTCTCAAATTATGATGAAGAGATCCAAAAATACTTAAAATCTGTAGTAGATTATAGTTTAGCAAACATTCACTTTCTACTCACTATTAGGCAAATTATTTTCCCTACTCCATTGATACTAGGTTTAGTTATATGACTTGCTTTGGCCAAGGGAATATGGGTAGAAATGACAGTACTCCAGCCCTTAGGAGGCATGCATTCTCTTAGCTCCCTTTCAGCATCTACCTTGAGAAAAACTTGCCCCAGGTATCAACGGCTTCTGGGTTCCCAAATTAGATACATGGAGCAGAGCTATCCCAGCTGTCTCATAGACTCAAGCCTAAAGCAGAGCCACCCCAGCTGACCCATGAGTATGAGAATAAATACTTACTGTTGGAAGCCACTAACATCCTGTGATTGTTACATTACTATTGCTTTGTATTTATAAACCATTTGATGCAAGTTTTTTTTAGCAATCCTGTTAAGTTAGTTACTTGACCCAAACACCCCAAGATATCATACACTACAAGAGCAAAGACTAAAAAATCAGATACATCATATAATGGGCTCTAAGGAAAATAGAGGGTGACTATCATATCACTCAAAGGAGTTCAGTTTGTAACTCTCCTTCATTCATTAATAACTTAAGTCAAGAAATTCACAATAATAAAAAGTATATATCATTCCTAAATTTTCATGTCATGAAAATTCTTATAGAAAACATTTTTTTAAATGATCTCTAGGGACTTACCTGCTGGTCCAGTGTGTAAGACTCCACACTCCCAATGCAGGGGGCCCAGGTTCGATCCCTGGTTGGGGAAGTAGATCCCACATGCATGCTGCAACTAAGAGTCCACATGCTGCCACTAAGAAGCCCGCATGCCACAGTGAAGATCCCATGTGCCGCAACTAAGACCTGGGGCAGACAAAATAAATAAATATTTTTTTTAAATACAATAATCTCTAAATCTCAATTATAAGTATATAAAACATGAACAAAAAGAAATTTTACTCACTTTATATTTCAAAGGAAAACTACTACTTAAATGTACTACATGAAGAAGTTGTTGAAATTATGTCATATGTACAAAGTGAAATACATTTAAGGTAAAAATGCTCTAGGGTAGATATATTTTTAATGTGCCCTGAATTCAGATTCATGCATAAATTCTTTTCTCAGAACACATACACACATAACATTCAAAGTACTCTTAATTGGGAAAATGAGTAAAAACACTAATTCAAAGTGTGCTACTAAAACTAGGATGGCTTTCATATTCAGGTGCAAAAAATGCACCTTGAAATACTCTTAGGACCAATATCATACATACATATGCAGTCAAACGCATAAAAGCTATTAATTACATCATGACAACATAAAATACTGATTAACAGATTGTTTTACATTAGAGACAAATGGCAACTTCAGGTCCTGAATTAAATTATCCTTTTCTTTTTTTTTTAAATAAATTTATTTATTTTATTTTTGGCTGCACTGGGTCTTCGTTGCCATGTGCAGACCTTCTCTAGTTTTGGTGAGCAGGGCTACCCTTCATTGTGGTATGCAGCCTTCTCATTGCAGTGGTTTCTCTTGCTGCGCAGCAAGGGCTCTAGGCACGTGGGCTTCAGTAGTTGTGGCACACAGGCTCAGTAGTTGTGGCTCATGAGCTCTAGAGCACAGGCTCAGTAGTTGTGGTGCATGGGCTTAGTTGCTCCATGGCATGTGGGATCTTCCTGGAGCAGGGCTCAAACCCATGTCCCCTGCCTTGGCAGGCGGATTCTTAACCACTGCATCACCAGGGAAGTCCCTAAATTATCTTTTAAGATTACTAAAAAGAAGTACGCTGTGTACATATGTATGTGAGACATATATACAGATATATAGATATCTCTTATGGGCCTGTTAACTATGCTTAAAATAATCCCAGGTAAGAAACACATTTAACACTTCCTTTTATTATACTGGACAAGAAGGTGAGATAGAGAAGCTAAAGATCTGATGAACTATTAAGTAGAGGTAATGCAAATTTCATGGAGTAAATAAAGGTCTTCCCAACATTTTATCAATTATTTTCAAAAATATACTTTTAAATAAACATTTATAAAATGCTAAAATAATTATAAGCATTGAAAAAATCAATAACTTTACTTCTTCATTCTGTGGTAAATCATGATTTAAGCAAAAACTACTTAGAGAACTATTTTGTAAGAATAAATGTTAAGGTCTAAGGGTCACTCTTATGGGTAACTTTAAGTAATTACCGTCTTTCCCTGAGCCACTAAGGCAATCCTACTAACATCTATAAAGCTATATCAAATATATTAAAGAGATTACCCGAGACCCAGTGATCTGGTAGATTCCTTTCCTTGAGGGATGTCTTATCTATAAGTAGTTCTATTTCTTCATTTCTTTACAGCATATTAAAAATGTTCCATGAGGGATTACTCTCCAGATTTTTTTTTCAAATGACTTCAGAACAACATTAAGTGTATGTATACACACACATACATATGTATATGTGTATATATGTATATGTGTATATACATACACACACACACACACACAGTGGGAGTTTAACAAATACAATAGTGTCAGCACAAACTATGCGTGCATAGTAAGGTTGTGTGCCCTACTCATTTCCTTAAAGAAATCAATGATTTATATACATTCAATTGTTCTTTAGTTCTTAAACTGTTAAATTTTTTTCATGATAACTCTCTCAGAAGGGACTTTTCTTGGCCAAATTGCAGGAGTATGATAACTTAGCATACAGGAGTGAATTTTGTTTGTTGTTTTAATCCTATAACCACATTTATTTTACACTGCATTTCTCCGATGGAACACCCCCATACTCTCTCCTCTGAACATACTAGAGATATTATGTGTGTGTACATATATGTCTGTATATGTGTGTATACATGTGAATGTGCATGTGTTTATATGTATATGTTTGTATAATTATATTTTATTTATATATATATACATATATACATATGTGTGTGTGTGTGTATATATATATATATATATATATATATATATATATATATATATATATATATATACACACAGAGAGAGAATTGTGTGTGTGTCTTGAAAAGAATTCTTAAATCTCCCTTATTGGTATAAACCACTGATATGCATGGTTCGGTTAAATTACCCTTGCCAGGTTTATTATCTACTCTTTTTCCCTGCTGTTAGCATGTGTAATTGTATGGTTTTAAGAACTTGAATGACTCACCATAAAGCAAGCTGAAAAAATAAGGGACAGATGTGTTTCTATGTATTTTTTGAGGGTTGCTAGGATGGGAACCCTTTCAGCTTACTTTGGAATCTCATCCTGGAGGTAGCTTTTGTCTCCTTAGCTTTACCTCTTCCCCCCAGTCCTCAACCCCTCAACCACCAGAAGGATGGAATGCTCACACTATAAATGCCACCCACCAACTTGAATGAGGGAGCAAACAGTAATACAGTGGCCACCCATCAGCAAGAGAAACAATTATTATAGTCTCCTCCAGTAAGGTTAAATGAAGGGGAACATTTCTATGCACAAAAGATAAGGCAAAGTGACTCCCTCCTCCTTTTCAAGCGATGATTAATAGGAGACAGCCTAACAGATCATTTGTGGTAAGAGATCATAAACAGGACTATGACTGTTGATCAGATTTCAAAACTTTGGTCTTGATCCTTTAACTGCATAGAAAAACCCAACCCATGGTTAACATAACCAGAAGCAGGCAGGAGCCAAAAGTTTTAATGAGAGGTCGAACTGACAGCAAGATAGTTGAACTTTTACAGTTTCAGGGTCAGACAACTTGTCAACAGAGTCAAATTCCCCCTTTAACAGCAGCCCAGTAAACTCAACATGAGTAGAAGATGTAGTATAGAAGTGGCTCCTGGCAAAACAGTATTTTATCTTTAAATGAAAAACATGTTAGTAATGAGATGCTAGCTGGTTTAAGCCATGTCATTACATTTCCAGAGAAAAGTGGCTCTCAGTTTCAGGGGGCAAGAATTCCGTATCAACCTTTATCAATTTGAGGGCCTTTTGTGATTCTCCTCTCTTACTTTCATTATTAGGCAATTGAAAAGAATACTGTATACTTGATGAGTTGCAATTAGATGCTAATTTAGAAGATGATGTTAAGCCAGATAATGAACTGCTTAAGGCTCATTTTGAGCTGAGGACTGCATCCCCCATCACTGGGGAGACAACAAAAGAAACTCGATATGGCCCTGCCTTCAATATCACAAGAACGCCTTGTGTATATACAAGACGCATACTGAAGAAAATTTAGTGGCGTGCAACACACCCTGAATGCAGTGTAAGCCATTCGAGGTTGAACTGAGTAATGCAGCAGTTGAAGGACACCTGCTGAAGGAGTGGGTAGGAGTTTCCTCCTACTCTATAGGCTTTCAAAAGGACACAGTCTTGATTGGCTGTTTGACTACTAAATGAGATTGTGCATATAAAAAGGTGCCTCTTTAAATGTAAAAATCCTATGCGGATACTTACTGCTTGTGTCATAATTAGAAATGTATCTAATGAAAAAAGAGAGCAATGCAGGAATACATAAAATATACAGTGATAATTTCTTGTACTCTCACCTCACTCCAGGGTGGGGGCAATGGTGAACTGTTTACAACGTCATCTCTATTTGTTCTGTTTTTTTTCCTACACTTGTATAAGCATATATATTATTTCACAAGAATGGAAACTGCTGCTTTAAACTTGATTTTTTCACTTGATAATACATCATGATTATTTCTCTGGTCATCTCTGAATATTCATTTACATGAACATACTCTAGTTTTACCTGTACCCTACTCCCTAATGATGAACTATATATATAATTTATACCATTAGTTTTACCTGTAAACCTACTGATGAAAAACTACATATTGAATATATATATGTATATATATAATTTATACCATTATGTGCATTAAGTGCTAAAATAAGCATTTTATGAAGGGATTTCTTTAAGATGAAGTCCTAAAAGTAGAATTCCTAGTTAAGATATGCAATTTAAAAAATACATTCCTTTAAAATGTTGAACCAATCTTTTATCCAAAAAGAAAAGTATATGAGAATGCCCATTTTTTCATAACATTATTGTTTATAGTTTTTTAAATTAGACTTTTCATTTTAATAGACTCACATGCCTTAATAAAAAAAAAAATACAGAGAGACTCCCTATACCCTTTATCCAGTTTTCCCCAAAGGTAATATAAAGCTACAGTATAATATCACAACCAGGATATTGACAGTGATAGTCAAGATACAGAGCATTTCTATTACTACAGGGATTCTTCACATTGCCCTTTTATAGCCATATCTTTTTCCCTCCTACTCCCAACCCCCTCTTTAATTTCTGGAAACCACTAATCTGTTTTCCATCTCTATAATTGTGTGATTTCAAGAATGTTACATAAATGAAATTATATAGTATGAAACATTTTAAGAACTTTTTTAAATTCAGCATTTATAGCCCCGAATCCATCTAAGTTGTCGCACTGGTTTTTTCCCCTTTTTATTGCTACACAGTATTCCACAGAATGAACATACTACTTTATTGCTCTATCTTGGTCGTTCAAAATTTTGAGCTATTACAAATAAAGCACTTCTAAAAGTATGTTTAATAAAAGTGATAAGAGCAGACTTCTTGCCTTGTTCTCATCTTAGATGGCAAACACAAGGTGCTTCACCATTAAGTAGAACGTTAGCTGTAAGTGTTTTGTAGTATAGCAGTGTTCTTTAACAAGTTGAGGTAATTCCTCTTTAGTACTAACTTACTGAAAGTTTTTATCATCACTGGGTGTAGGATCTTGTCAAATGTTTTCTTTTGCATCAGCTGATATGATCATATGATTTATCATCATTAGCTGTTAACAAGATGGATTACACTGACTGATTTTCAAATATTAAATCAACCTTGCACAACTAGAATAAATCCTATTTGGTCATCATGTTGTATAATTCTTTGTATATATTGTTGATTCAGTTTGCTAATATTTTGTTAAGGATTTTTGTGTCTAAGTTCATGAGAGACATTGGTCTGTAGTTGTTTTGCTTTGGCTGGTTTGGTTTCTGCATTGTCTTTACTTGGTTTTGGTATCAGAGTAATTCTGTCCTCATAAAATGAGATGGAAAGTATTCCCTTTTATTTTTTCAGATGAGATGGTGTAAAATCAGTGTTAAATATTTTTGAATGTTTGGTGGAATTCTCCAATGTAACCATCTGGGCCTGGAAGCATCTTTTGGGGGAGTTTCTAAGTTACAAAATCAATTTTCCTTATAGCTATAGATCTATTCAGATTATTCATACTTATTGGGTGAGTTGTAATCATTTGTTTCTCAAGGAATTGGTACATTATATCTAAGTTGTCAAGTTTATATAGACAGAATAATTTGTAGTATTCTCTTATTATCCTTTTTATGTCTGCAGGGTATTATAGTGTTACTGCCTTTTTCATTCCTGATATTAGTAATCTGTTTCTTTTTTTTTTTCTTTGCCAATCTTTCTCAAAGTTGGTCAATTTTACTGATCATTTTAAAGAACAAGTTCTTCTTTTATTAATTTTCTCTATTATTTTTCTGATTTCAACTCCACTAATTTCTGCTTGTACACATAATATTTCCTTCCTTCTATTTTGGGTTTATTTTGCTTCTTTTTCTGGGTTCTTGAGGGGGGAACTTAGACTGTTGATGTGAGACTTTTCATCTTTTCTAATGCATGCATTTAATGCTATAAAGTTCATTCTAGGTACAGAGTGAAATTTAGCTGAGTCCCACGAATTTTGATATGTTGTATTTTCATTTTCATTCAATTGATGTACTTTTTTTAAATTTCCCTTGGGACTTGCTCTTTGATTTCTGGATTATTTAGCAATGTGTTGTTTTAGTTCCCAAGTGTTTGGAAATTTTTCCTTTACTTTCTATTATTGATTTCTTATTTAATTCTATTTTGATCAGAAAAAAACACAATTTCAATGCTGGTAAATTTGTTAACATTTTTTCAGTGACCTAGAATATAGTCTATTTTGGTGTATGTTCCAGACAGCACTGTTTTAAATCTTCGCAAAATATACAGGTAAAAAATGAATCTCAAATTTAAATTGATATTTTTAAATTATTAGTAAATGACTTTTTTCACATGGTTATTAGCTTTTTATAATTCTTCTGTTGGATGCCTATGTCTTTTATCCATTTTTAATTTAGTTGATTGATTATTGATGTGCAGGGGCCTTATATGTTAAGAATATCAGGTCTTTGTCAAATATTTTCCCATGTTTGTAGTCTTTCAATATTGTTTACTATGGTTTTTCCATATACAAATTTAAATTCTAGGTATTTTAATTTATCAATATTCCACTTTGCATCTTTGTTTTCACGTCCTGCTTAGAAAGATCTTCTGTATGCCTTCATTAAATTATGTATATTTTTCTAGAATTTTTATCATTGCATTTTTCATTTAAAATTTGATTCACCCAGGGCTTCCCTGGTAACGCAGTGGTTGAGAGTCTGCCTGCCGATGCAGGGGACACGGGTTCATGCCCCGGTCTGGGAAGATCCCACATGTGGCGGAGAGGCTGGGCCTGTGAGCCATGGCCGCTGAGCCTGTGCGTCCGGAGCCTGTGCGTCCGGAGCCTGTGCTCCGCAATGGGAGAGGCCACAACAGTGAGAGGCCCGCGTATCACAAAAAAAAAAAAAAAAAAAAAAAAAAATTTGATTCACCCAGAATTTTTTTTTAACATCTTTATTGGACTATAATTGCTTTACAATGTTGTGTTAGTTTCTGCTGTATAACAAAGTGTATCAATTATATGTATACATATATCCCCGTATCCCCTCCCCCTTGCATCTCCCTCCCACCCTCCCTATCCCACCCCTCTAGGTGGTCACAAAGCACCAAGCTGATCTCCCTGTGTGATGCAGCTGCTTCCCACTAGCTAGCTATTTTACATTTGGTAGTGTATATATGTCCATGCTACTCTTTCACTTCATCCCAGCTTACCCTTCCCCCACCCCGTGTCCTCAAGTCCATTCTCTACTTCTGTGTCTTTATTTCTGTCCTTCCCCAGGTTCATCAGAACCATTTTTTTTTTTTTTTAGATTCCATATATATGTGTTAGCATATGGTATTTGTCTTCCTTTTTCTGACTTACTTCACTCTGTATGACAGACTCTAGGTCCATCCACCTCACCACAAATAATTTCATTTCTTTTTATAGCTGAGTAATATTCCATTGTATGTATGTGCCACATCTTCTTTATTCATTCATCTGTCAATGGACACTTAGGTTGCTTCCATGTCCTGGCTATTGTAAATAGTGCTGCAGTGAACATTGATCCAGAATGGGTTTTTTTTGTTTGTTTTTTGGGGTTTTTTTTAAAGATTTGTTTTTAATGTGGACCATTTTGAAGTCTTTATTGAATTTGTTATAATATCACTTCTGTTTTATGTTTTGGTTTTTTGGCCCTGAGGCATGTGGGATCTTAGCTCCCCAACCAGGGATCGAACCTGCACCCCCTGCATTGGAAGGCGAAGTCTTAACCACTGGACCACCAGGGAAGTCCCCAGAATGTTTTTAACAATAATTTTATCATAACACTTCCATAGATAATACACAACGTAATTCAATACTTGATTTGGAAATAATTCATATCTATATTTGAATAGGACAGTGATTTTTTTCAACCATTAAATACAGGAAAGGACCATCATTTAATGTATACTTTATTTTTTTTAATTATTTTTAATTATGAGCAGTTTCAGAATGGGGGCACACTTTTTTTAAATAAATTTATTTATTTATTTATTTATTGCTGCATTGGGTCTTCTTTGCTGCATGGGGGCTTTCTCTAGTTGCAGTGGGTGGGGGCTACTCTTCATTGCGGTGCACAGGCTTCTCATTGGGTGGCTTCTCTTGTTACAGAGCACGGGCTCTAGGTGCACAGGCTTCAGTAGTTGTGGCTTGTGGGCTTCAGTAGTTGTGGCTTGCGGGCTCTAGAGCTCAGGCTCAGTAGTTGTGGCACAATGGTTTAGTTGCTCCACAGCATGTAGGATCTTCCTGGACCAGGGCTCGAACCCGTGTCCCCTGCACTGGCAAGCAGATTCTTAACCACTGCACCACCAGGGAAGTCCCTTAATGTATACTTTAAATATGCCAGAGATTTTGCTAGACAGTTTATCTTCTTTGATTTAGATTTCATAACAACTCTATGAGTTTCAACCTCTCCATTTTATGAAGAAATAGAGGCTTAAAGCATTAAGTAATTTGATAGAGTTGGGGCAGAGGGGATTTAAACCCAGGCATGTCTAATTCCCAAACCTGTGATCTTTCTACTATACTTCTTGGCTCCCACACTTGGCATTTAAAAGGCACTGTGACCAGCATAAAGAGTTACAAAACAATTACTATCTTCACAGATTAATTAATGTTACATTTTTAATGGCAATTTATAATTTTTCAAAGCACAGGAGACTTCAACTACTTACTGAACACCTTCTACCTCCCAGGTGCTATGACTATTGATAAGACATAAAATGTAATAAGTCATTGTCCCTCTGTGGGCTACACTATGTATGTTTTCATCCCCGTTTTTTAGAATATGGATATAAAAGAGGTTACAAGTATGCAGTTCACTTTCTTACATTAGCACAATTTAAAACTGTCAGAAGGATTTCAAGCACAAGTCCTCTTACTTCCAGTACATGATGGCCACCTTTACTCGGGGACCTCAGCTCACTTCTAATGCAATCCTGGAAGCTCCAAGAAGACATCTGGGAGAACTGTAAAACTACAGTGGGGTAGGGCAGCAAAAGCCTTTTCGTGCTGAAGGGAAAGCAACTTAAACCCTGGCTATTCTCCCTTTCCCTGAATCCCTCAGGGGATGATATAATCTAGGAGTCTATCAGTGATCCTTTCTGGTGATGTGACTCAGGTTATCAAAGGCAAATATTTTTACCTGCTGAAAGTTTTTTAACTGCAATTAAAATTAATTGCTGACTAAAGCTGATATTTTTAACAGCTTTATTGAGATATCATTCACGTATCAAGTAATTCACCCATTTAAAATGTACAATTCAATAGTGTTTAGTATATTCAGAGTTGTCAAACCATCACCACAATCAATTTTAGAACATTTTCATCACCCCCAAAAAAGACACACTGTACCCCTTAGCTATAACCCCTATAACTCCCCAACCCAAGGCAACCACTAATGTTTTCTGTCTCTATAGTTTTATCTATTTTGGATGTTTCATATAAATGCAATCATGCAATATGTGGAATAGTTGACATTTTAAAAACAGAAAAGGTTACTTCACCTGGAGCCTCACTAAATAAATAAATAAACAAACAAACCCACCGGTAAAGCAATGTATTAGGTAGACAAATATCAGATATTTTGATAACATCTATCATCTATTAAATATCAGAGGATCATGAAGGATGCTTATAGTTAACATTGTTTACTTGCTGGTGAGTATCTCCCTGCTTCTAATTCCTTGGTTCACTCATGCTCCATACAGGACATTACAATCTGTTTCAATGCTAAGCAAAATCTCTGTTTATTTGGACAGGTTGTTTTTCTCCCTTAAGCTGAATACCATATTTGCTCCCATTTCTACCCTGCTACTGCTTCCTCTACCACCCACTCCCATAGGACCTTAATTTGGGGGAATTTGAGACTCTTTCCCACACAATAACCCCTCTTTAAATCTTGGTTGTGAGTAGCAGCAGGAGATGCCTTGAAGGCAGGAGAAGAGCAATTAAAAGTTGTGAACAATCCCATTTACTGAAAGTAAGAGTGCTCAAGCTCTGTTAATATGTTCTCAATTGCTCTTCCCAAGACATCAAAGGATCCTTAAGAAGCAAGTTAGCATTCAGAAGCAGTTATATGGTTTTAGAATGCTTTGATTTCACTCAAAGGTAATCCCTGTCCAGTTCTGCACTTTTTTTAGTAAGCGAAATGTAGAAATGTACAATTTAGTGAGAACTGAAGAAAATGTAAAAACCTATATGACCACAGCAATCAAGTTATAGACCATTTTCTTTACCCCAGAAATCTCTACTGGATTCACATTCAACCATCCCACCCCTCTAGTTACCCACTGTGCTGATATCTTCTATTACAGATTAGTTTTGCCTGTTCTTGAGTTTCATAGACACTGAATCACATAAATGTACTCTTGTGTCTGGCTTCTCTAATTCAACATAAGGCTTTTGATATTTATCCATGTTGTTGCATGAAACAGTAGTTCATTCCTTTTTTATTGCTAATTAGCATTTCATTGTATGAAATATCTCATACAATGTATGAAATATATAGAAAGTTACCTACCCATTCTTCGGGCTCAAACCTTTGCAGTTTTTCTATTTGGGAGCTATAACGAATACAACTGCTATGGATAGTTTTGTGCAAGTCTTTCTGTGGACATGTTTATTCATTTCTCTTGGATAAATTCCTAGTATGGCTAGTCTATTGTTTATTTTAAAATTTCCAGTTATCTAAAGCAGTTAAACCATTCTACAGTCCCACCAGCAATGTATGGGAGTACCAGTTGTTTCACATTCTAAATAACATTTGAATAATTTAATCTTTTTTAGTTATAAAATTAATAGATGTGAAATGATATCTCATTGTGGTTTTAATTTGCATTTCTCTGGTGACTAATGACATTGAGTACCTTACTTATAGACCATTTGTACATATTCTTTTGCAAAGTACCTATTCAAGTCTACTACTGGTTTTTTATTTCATATTTTTCTTATCAATTTGTATGAATTCATTATATATCCCAGAATATATATATATATTCTCAGACACATATATTGAGACTTTTCTTCCAACACATAACTTGTCTCTTTATTTTCATAAGGAGGTGTTTTGAGAAGTCAAAGTTCAGAACTTCAGAAGAACTTCAGAAGTTGAAGTTAATTTACTGATGTTTTTCTTTTATAGTTAATGTTTTCTGTGACCTCTCTAAAAAGCCCTTCATCTTTCCTACGTCACAAAGATATTCTCCTAATTTTTCCTCCAAAAAGTTTATTGTTTTAGCTTTTATATTTGCGTCCATGATCCACCTTGAATTTTTTGTATTGTACGAGATAGA
Source organism: Mesoplodon densirostris (assembly GCF_025265405.1). Lineage (NCBI taxonomy): Eukaryota > Metazoa > Chordata > Mammalia > Artiodactyla > Ziphiidae > Mesoplodon > Mesoplodon densirostris. The sequence continues at coordinate 37,501,552 of NC_082668.1, read as the reverse complement.
AGGCAAAGTTCATTTTTTTCCATGTGCATTTCCACGTGTGTATGCAGTTATTACAGAATCATTTGCTACAAGAAAATTTCCTTTTCCCATTGAATACCTTTGGTAACTATTTTTAAAACTAATGAACCATTGAAGTGTAGGTCTAATTATGGAATTTGTTTTGTTCCACTGACATCTTTGCACACTCTTACATGAATACCACACTCTCGATTACTGTGGATTTACAGTAAGTCTTGAATTCAAACTATAAGTCCTCATACTTGGTTCTTTTCCAAAATTGTTCAGCTACTCTAAATCCATTGTTTTTTCGTATCTATTTTATAGTCAAGTGCCAATTTCTAAAAGGAATAGTTTGTTGGAATCTTTATTGGAATTGCATTGAATCTAAAAATCAGTTGAGGAGAGATGATGTCTTAACATTCCTCAATTTTGAAATTCATGAAAATGGTATACCTCTGTCTTTCTTTAGGTCTTCTTTAATTTCCCTCAGCAATAATTTTCCATTTCAAGTGCAGAAGTCTTATACATCACCTGTTAAATTTACTCCTAAGTTGTTTTTTTTTATGGAGGCATTATGAACAGCTTTGAGTTCTGTAAATTTGTTTATCAATTGTTTGCTGCTAGTATAAAAATATACTTATTTTTGTATATTGACCTTGTCCCTGTAAGTTTTCTAACTTCACATTTTTAATAGTAATTTGTGAATTCTACATGAATTTTCATGTCATCTGAAAATATAGCTTTATTTCTTCCTTTCCAGTCTTCAGGACCCCTTTTTTGTCTTAGTATACTAGTTTGGGCATATAATATTGGATAAAAGTGATAAGAGGCACCCTTGCCTTGTTTCTAATCTTAAGGGGAAAGCATTCATCATTTCACCATTAAATAAGATTTTATCTGATTAAGGTAGTTCCCTTCTATTTCTAATTCAATGAGAGGTTATATCAACAAACAGGTGTTGAATTTTTCTTTTTTTTAATATTTATTTATTTATTTATTTATTTATTTATTTGGTTGTGCCAGGTCCCAGTTGCGGCAGGCGGGCTCCCTAGTTGCAGCATGCACATGGGATCCAGTTCCCCGACCAGGGACCAAACCCAGGCACCCTCCATTGGGAACGTGGAGCCCCATCCACTGCACCACCAGGGAAGTCTCCAGGTGTTGAATTTTGACAAATGCTTTCTCTGCCTCTCTAATGATGATTATCTATTTTTTTTATCCTTCCATTAATTTTACAGGCTTTTGAATGTTAGAATAACTTTGTATTCTGGGAATAAGTTCCAGTTGGTCATCTTGTATTATAATTCTTATGTTACTAGACTCAACTTGCTAGTATTTTTATAAGGATTTCATAAGCAACATTTCTCTGTAATTTTATTTTCTTATGTCTTTGTGTTATACTGATCTCATAAAATGAACTGGAATATATTTTTTCCTCCTCTATCTTCTGATACAATTAATAAAGAATGGCCTTATTTGTTCTTTCAATGTTTAGTGAAAATAACTAGATGTAGATATTTCTTTGGCAGTGGAAGGTTTGGATAATGAATTCAATTTCTTTAAGAGATTCAGTACTCTTCAGATATTCTATTTCTTCTTAAGTCAATTTTGATAAGTTGATGTTCAAGAAATGTGTCCATTATATCTAAGTTGTCAAATTTACTGGCATAAAATCGTTCATAATATTTCTTACTCATTATTTTATTATCTATAGGATCTACAGTGATATTTGCTATTTTGTTCCTGATATTGAAAATTTGTAGTTTGTTTTTTAATTGATCATTCCTTGCCAGAGAGTTATTAAATTTGATTAATCTTTTTTTTTTTTTTTTTTTTTTTTTTTGCTGTACGCGGGCCTCTCACTGCTATGGCCTCTCCCGTTGCGGAGCACAGGCTCCGGACACACAGGCTCCGCGGCCATGGCTCGCGGGCCCAGCCGCTCCGCGGCATGTGGGACCCTCCGGGATCGGGGCACGAACCCGCGTCCCCTGCACCGGCAGGCGGACTCCCAACCACTGCGCCACCAGGGAGGCCCTGATTAATCTTTTTAAAGAACCGACTTTTGGCTTTGTTAACTTTGTCTACTATTATTCTATATTCCAATTCTATGTTAATCTGCTCCTCTTTATTTTTGAGATGGAAACTTAAAGTGTTGATTTTAAACCTTTGTTCCTTTCTATATATAAGCTTTAAATGTTATTTATTTCCCTGTAGGCATTCTTTTACCTGAAACCCATGCATTTTGTTATATTGTACTTTCATTATCATTTAGTTAAATATCTTCTAATTTATCCTGTGATTTCTTCTTTGGCTCATAGCTATTCTGAAGTTTGTTGTTTAGTTTTCAGAAGGAGCTCAAGTGGCCCAACTGCCATTGTGAGAAAAGCTCTATCCATTTTCTCTGCCTCATATCCTATGCACAGGATAGGGTGAGCAGGACAAGATCTTCAAGGCCACAGGATGAAAAAAAGTTACTCAAGAAAAGGAGATCATTAACCAGTATTTTCTGTATTCCCTATACATCAGGTACTGGCTTGGTTCTGGGTGGAATACTCACCAGTGTTCTCTGCAATCTGCTGTGACCAGAACAGTTTTGCCAAATGTGAGACAGCTCAGAGTGGCCTTGTGAACCACGAAGTCTCCACTAATGGCCATGATGTTGTGTTGCAATGATCATGAAGATGCTGTGCCAGGTGACAGCAGCACTGTTAGGGGATCAGAAACCAGACCCAGGTACCCACAGATTTCTATGAAAAATGGTGGTATACAGAATCGTAGTTTCATTATTATTATTACTGTCAAAAAACTTAATAAGTAGAAACAATCAATTAGCAACAGAGAACTGCCTTCTCTGGTGAAAAGACATCAAGTTTTTGAAAACCTTAGCTTTATTAAAAAAGAATTTGGAGATCTTGAGTCCACTTTAATGCAAGTCAGACTTGAGAACAAATTACCAGAAATACAATAAATGGAGGTCACTTTTAAAGACCTGAGAAGCTCTGAATTTTTACTTAGGCTTAATTGATTTTCAAAGGGATTAAACCTGAATACTTGTAATTAGTTAATCTAATGGATGACATTACAAGGAAGATTCACACTTTAGGAGATACATCAAAACACATTCAATTTCAAGTAACTACAACCAAAACTGCCTTCAAAATAAATGACAAGAATGAAGAACAACTTCAGACAGCACTAACTTCAGGGAGCACAGGGAAGCACAAAGCCAGTTTCACAAGAAACTGAAGACTGAAAAAGAGCAACCAAACTTATCAAAAGGAAAAAATATATTAGAAAAGCCTAAAGTGACACCAAAAAAATCAAAATGATAACAAAAGTCAGATCAAGCTTCGGGGTGAACGTTATGGGATGAAAGATTGGGCTGCTATTCTTGGAGAAGGCTGTCATTAAAAGTGAGCACTTGGAATTGGATATAATGAATGCATTAGAAAGTGGAGACCACCTAGAATATCAATCCAAAGGAGTATTGAAGAAACTGATTGATGCAGCTGAATTAAAGTCTTATTTAAGAACTTTTGGGGAAAAAAACAGCATTCAAATTTACATTCAATTAACTGAATAAAATAAAATCAACAATGCAGTTAATGATCACATCAAAAGTCATCAAACTGAGAAAGCTTAGCCACAATCAGATAGAAAAGGAGAGCAGAAATTTCAATTCCTTCCTGAACTGCCTTGAGAAAATGAATTTTCACTAAGTAATTTAGAAAGAATTTACCCTGAAAAAATAGAATATTCTCAAAGAAGATGAAATAATCAGTCACATTTATAAAGAGCTGGACAATTACAAAATTCAGAAAAGTCAAAAGAATCACTCACTGTTATCAAATCCAGCTTTCTTGTCTTACAGAAACCTTGTTAACGATGAAAAAAAAATGCATGCATGAGATTGAAAAATCACGGAAGAATTTAAATGCCTCAAAAAAGTACCCTTACTGTGCCTGATATTTCAATTGGGGCATTAGGCTGGTAAGGACTACCAAGGAATCCTCTGGACGACCAGGTCCCTGAGGAAGGAGGAACATCAGGATGTTATAAGATCCAGGATCCAGTGCCAGGTTTGGACCAGATACCATCTCCTCAGGGTCAGGACAACAGAAGCAGGATCCTTCCATCTGGCCAATTTTGCCCTGTTGTAGCAATTTCTCCTAAACCTCCTCACACTGGCAGATACTATGACTGTCTTTAGATTCAACTGTCCCTCTGCCCCTCTCCACACACACACGCAAGTGTTGGCCCAGAGGCCTCCACCTCACCACCTCACCCTCCCATCAGAGGGATCCCAGGGGGAAATTTCTGAGAATCTGAGGAGGAACCTCTAATGAATCATCTCCACCGAGGGGCTTCTCTTGCCAGCACATTCTCTGCCAACAGGAAATGTCTCTACAGCAACTACTGAATTTGGTCTTCTGCCACACAATCTATAAACAGATTGTGGATCACCATTTGAGTTGATCCCACCATCCAGTGTGTCTACTTCTGAAAATCCAGAGCCATGGGGAGATTTGCTGTCTCTGCTAAAGTAATTTTTATTTCCTTTTACTCTTCTAGTTTTATTGCTAATAGCAACTAAGTGATAATACGATGGCTCAAATGGAAGACAGTCTTTAAGATAATATTTTATAACTGTAGATTATATTTAAATGAATCTTAAAAGTTAATTGCTTCCATTTTATTCTGTTTGTAAGTGGTATAATCAATGCATGTTTTACTACTGACAAGTTTACTGAAATACTCCAGAAACACAGCAAGAATTTTTTGATTTCTAAAATAACTGAATTTTTCTCTTTTGTTGTATTGCTCTTATTTTACTGATTATACAATATGTCAATTAGAAACTTGATGGAATTATAATTCGTGAGATAGCGTTTTATAACTATATAATATAGATGTGAATCTTACTAGTAAATTGTTTCTAAATATCTTATTTCTGGATATAAGTATAGTATGTTTGTTATCGCTATTTATTAAATCTCTTCTAATGACCCAGAAACACACCAAAAATTTTTTATCTCTTTTCCAAAGTATTTTTGAATTTTCTCATTAGTTCTACTACTGTAGGTTAGTGATTATATATTTTTTGTGGAAAAATAAACTATCCAACTGATTAATTATCCAGTAGAGGAATTTATTGCAAAGTCAACTGTCAAATATCAATAAAAATAGAATGAAATGAAATAATTCAAAACACTAGATAATCTAAAAAGCTTGTCAAACTGACTTTAGAATGCTTAAATAATTTTGATATATAATATGAGCTCATTAAATTTTCCATAGTCTAAATATGGAGACTTCATTGGTAGCAGAGCACAATTTGACTATCATGTTGATTTCCAAGGGTCAATAACACCATTTGGGGCAGCTTCAAGATGCCAAAGAGTAAGAGGCAGAGATCACCTTCCTCCCCACAGATACATCAGAAATACATCTACAGGTTGAACTGCTCCTAAAGAACACCTACTGAACGCTGGCGGAAGACCTCAGACCTCCCAAAAGGCAAGAAACTCCCCACGTACCTGGGTAGGGCAAAAGAAAAAAGAAAAAACAGAGACAAAAGAATAGGGTTGGGGGCTTCCCTGTTGGCACAGTGGTTGAGAGTCCGCCTGCCGATGCAGGGGACACGGGTTCGTGCCCTGGTCCGGGAAGATCCCACATGCCGCGGAGCGGCTAGGCCCGTGAGCCATGGCCGCTGGGCCTGCTCGCCCGGAGCCTGTGCTCCGCAACGGGAGAGGCCACAACAGTGGGAGGCCCGCGTACCGCAAAAAAAAAAAAAAAAAAAAAAAAAAAAAAGAACAGGGTTGGGACCTGCTCCAGTGGGAGGGAGCTGTGAAGGAGGAAATGTTTCCACACACTAGGAGCCCCTTCGCGGGCAGAGACTGCAGGTGGCGGAGGCGGGAGCTTCGGAGCCATGGAGGAGAGCGCAGCAACAGGAGTGCGGAGGGCAAAGCGGAGAGATTCCCGCACAGAGGATCGGTGCCGACCAGCCCGAGAGGCTTGTCTGCTCACCCGCAGGGGCAGGCGGGGGCTGGGAGCTGAGGCTAGGGCTTCGGTGGGATCCCAGGGAGAGGACTGGGGGTGGCTGCGTGAACAGCCTGAAGGGGTTAGTGCGCCACGGCTAGCCGGGAGGGAGTCCGGGAAAAAGCCTGGACCTGCCGAACAGGCAAAAGACTTTTTCTTCCCTCTTTGTTTCCTGGTGCGCAAGGAGAGTGGATGAAGAGTGCTGCTTAAAGGAGCTCCAGAGACGGGCGCCAGCTGCGCCTAACAGCGCGGACCACGGAGACGGGCATGAGACGCTAAGGCTGCTACTGCTGCCAACAAGAAGCCTGTGTGTGAGCACAGGTCACTCTCCACACCTCCCCTCCCGGGAGCCTGGGCAGCCCGCCACTGCCAGGGTCCCGTGATCCAGGGACAACTTCCCTGGGAGAACACACGGCGCACCTCAGGCTGGTGCATCACGCCGGTGTCTGCCGCCGCAGGCTCGCCCCGTATCCATACCCCTCCCTCCCCCACGGCCTGAGTGAGCCAGAGTCCCCGAATCAGCGGCTCCTTTAACCCCGTCCTGTCTGAGCGAAGAACAGATGCCCTCAGGTGACCCACACTCAGAGGTGGGTCCAAAACCAAAGCTGAACCCCAGGAGCTGTGCGAACAAAGAAGAGAAAGGGAAATCTCTCCCAGCAGCTCAGGAGTAGTGGATTAAATCTCCAGTCAACTTGATGTACCCTGCATCTGAGGAATACTTGAATAGGCAACAAATCATCCCAAATTGAGGAGGCAGACTTTGGGAGCAAAGATATATTACTTTTTCCCCTTTTTCTCTTTTTGTGAGTGTGTATGTCTATGCTTCTGTGTGTGATTTTGTCTGTATAGCTTTGCTTTCACCATCTGTCCTAGTGTTCTGTCTGTCCATTTTTCTTTGATTTTTTGTTTTTTCACTTTAAAAAATTTTGTTTCTTAATAATTATTTTTTATTTTAATAACTTTATTTTATTTTACCTTACTTTATTTTATTTTATCCTCTTTCTTTCTACATTTTCTCCCTTTTATTCTGACCCGTGTGGATGAAAGGCTCTTGGTGCTCCAGCCAGGAGTCAGTGCTGTGCCTCTGAGGTGGGAGAGCCAACTTCAGGACACTGGTCCACAGGAGACCTCCCAGCTCCACATAATATCAAACAGTGAAAGCTCTCCCAGAGATCTACATCTCAACGCCAAAACCCAGCTCCACTCAACGACCAGCAAGCTACAATGCTGGACACCCTATACCAAACAACTAGCAAGACAGAAACACAGCCCCATCCATTAGCAGAGAGGCTGTCTAAAATCATAATAAGGCCACAGACACCCCAAAACACACCACCATACGTGGACCTCTCCACAAGAAAGACAAGATTCAGCCTCATCCACCAGAAAACAGGCACTAGTCTCCTCCACCAGGAAGCCTACACAACCCAATGAACCAACCTTAGCCACTGGGGACACACACCAAAATAACAGGAACTACAAACTTGCAGCCGGCAAAAAGGACACACCAAACACAGTAAGTTAAGCAAAATGAGAAGACAGAAAAACACACAGCAGATGAAGGAGCAAGGTAAAAACCCACCAGACCTAATAAATGAAGAGGAAATAGGCAGTCTACCTGAAAAAGAATTCAGAATAATGATAGTAAAGATGATCCAGAATCTTGGAAGTAGAATAGACAAATTTCAAGAAACATTTAACAAAAACCTAGAATAACTGAACAGCAAACAATGATGAACAACACAATAAATAAAATTAAAAATTCTCTAGAAGGGATCAATAGCATAAAAACTGAGGCAGAAGAACGGATAAGTGACCTGGAAGATAAAATAGTGGAAATAACAACTGCAGAGCAGAATAAAGAAAGAAGAATGAAAAGAACTGAGGACAGTCTCAGAGACCTCTGGGACAACATTAACTGCACCAACATTCGAATTACAGGGTCCCAGAAGAAGAAGAGAAAAAGAAAGGGACTGAGAAAATATTTTAAGAGATTATAGTTGAAAACTTCCCTAATATGGGAAAGGAAATAGTTAATCAACTCCAGGAAGCACAGAGAGTCCTATACAGGATAAATCCAAGGAGAAACACATCATGACACATATTAATCAAACTATCAAAAATTAAATACAAAGAAAACATATTAAAAGCAGCAAGGGAAAAACAATAACACAAGGGAATCCCCATCAGGTTAACAGCTGATCTTTCAGCAGAAACTCTGCAAGCCAGAAGGGAGTGGCAGGACATATATAAAGTGATGAAGGAGAAAAATCTACAACCAAGATTACTCTACCCAGCAAGGATCTCATTCAGATTTGAGGGAGAAATTAAAACCTTTAAAGACAAGCAAAAGCTGAGAGAGTTCAGCACCACCAAACCAGCTTTACAACAAATGCTAAAGGAACTTCTCTAGGCAGGAAACACAAGAGAAGGAAAAGACCTACAGTAACAAACCCAGAACAATTAAAAAGGGAATACGAACATACATATCAATAATTACCTTAAATGTAAATGGATTAAATGCTCCCACGAAAAGACACAGACTGGCTGAATGGATACAAAAACAAGACCCATATATACGCTGTCTACAAGAGAACCACTTCAGACCTAGGGACACATACAGACTGAAAGTGAGGGGATGGAAAAAGATATTCCATGCAAATGGAAATCAAAAGAAATCTGGAGTAGCAATTCTCATATCAGACAAAATAGACTTTAAAAAAAAGACTATTACAAGAGACAAAGAAGAACACTACATAATAATCAAGGGATCGATCCAATAAGAAGATAAAACAATTGTAAATATTTATGCACCCAACATATGAGCATCTCAATACATGAGGCAAATACTAACAGCCATAAAAGGGGAAATCGACAGTAACACAATCATACTAGGGGATTTTAACATCCCACTTTCACCAACGGACAGATCATCAAAAATGAAAATAAATAAGGAAACAGAAGCTTTAAATTATAAATTAAACAAGATGGACTTAATTGATATGTATAGGACATTCCATCCAAAAACAACAGAATACACATTTTTCTCAAGTGCTCATGTAACATTCTCCAAGATAGATCATCTCTTGGTTCACAAATCAACCCTTGGTAAATTTAAGAAAATGAAATCGTATCAAGTATCTTTTCTGACTACAATGCTATGAGACTAGATATCAATTACAGGAAAAGATCTGTAAAAAATACAAACACGTGGAGGCTAAACAATACACTACTTAATAATCAAGTGATCACTGAAGAAATCAAAGAGGAAATCAAAAAATATCTAGAAACAAATGACAATGGAGATACGATGACCCAGAACCTATGGGATGCAGCAAAAGCAGTTCTAAGAGGGAAGTTTATAGCAATACAATCCTACCTTAAGAAACAGGAAACATCTCAAATAAACAACCTAACCTTGTACCTAATGCAATTAGAGAAAGAAGAACAAAAAAAACACAAAGCTAGCAGAAGGAAAGAAATCATAAAGATCAGATCAGAAATAAATGAAAAAGAAAGGAAGGAAATGATAGCAAAGATCAATAAAACTAAAAGCTGGTTCTTTGAGAAGATAACAAAATTGATAAACCATTAGCCAGAGTCATCAAGAAAAAAAGGGAGAAGACTCAAATCAATAGAATTAGAAATGAAAAAGGAGAAGTAACAACTGACACTGCAGAAATACAAAGGATCATGAGAGATTACTACAAGCAACCCTATGCCAATAAAATGGACAACCTGGAAGAAATGGACAAATTCTTAGAAACTCACAACTGCCGAGACTGAACCAGGAAAAAATAGAAAATATGAACAGACCAATCACAAGCATTGAAATTGAAACTGGGATTCAAATCTTCCAACAAACAAAAGCCCAGGACCAGATGGCTTCACAGGTGAATTCTATCAACCATTTAGAGAAGAGCTAACACCTTTCCTTCCCAAACTCTTCCAAAATATAGCAGAGGGAGGAACACTCCCAAACTCATTCTACAAGGCCACCATCACCCTGATACCAAAACCAGACAAGGATGTCACAAAGAAAGAAAACTACAGGCCAATATCAGTAATGAACATAAATGCAAAAATCCTCAACAAACTACTAGCAAACAGAATCCAACAGCACATTAAAAGGATCATACACCATGATCAAGTGGGGTTTATTCCAGGAATGCAAGGATTCTTCAATATACCCAAATCAGTCCACGTGATACACCAAATTAACAAATTGAAGGAGAAAAACCATATGATCATCTCAATAGATGCAGAGAAAGCTTTCGACAAAATTCAACACCCATTTATGATAAAAACCCTCCAGAAAGTAGGCATAGAGGGAACTTTCCTCAACATAATAAAGGCCATATATGACAAACCCACAGCCAACATCGTCCTCAATGGTGAAAAACTGAAAACATTTCCACTAAGATCAGGAACAAGACAAGGTTGCCCACTCTCACCACTATTATTCAACATAGTTTTGGAAGTTTTAGCCACAGTAATCAGAGAAGAAAAAGAAATAAAAGGAATCCAAATTGGAAAAGAAGAAGTAAAACTGTCACTGTCTGCAGATGACATGATACTATACATAGAGAATCCTAAAGATGCTACCAGAAAACTACTAGAGCTAATCAATGAATTGGGTAAAGTTGCAGGATACAAAATTAATGCACAGAAATCTCTTGCATTCCTATACACTAATGATGAAAAATTTGAAAGAGAAATTAAGAAAACACTCCCATTTTCCACTGCAACAAAAAGAATAAAAAATCAGGAATAAACCTACCTAAGGAGACAGAAAACATGTATGCAGAAAATTATAAGACACTGATGAAAGAAATTAAATATGATACAAATAGATGGAGAGATATACCATGTTCTTGGATTGGAAGAAACAACATTGTGAAAATGATTCTACTACCCAAAGCAATCTACAGATTTAATGCAATCCCTATCAAACTACCACTGGCATTTTTCACAGATCTAGAACAAAAAAATTTCACAATTTATATGGAAACACAAATGACTCCGAATAGCCAAAGCAATATTGAGAACAAAGAATGGAGCTGGAGGAATCAGGCTCCCTGACTTCAGACTATACTACAAAGCTACAGTAATCAAGACAGTATGGTACTGGCACAAAAACAGAAATATAGATAAATGTAACAGGATAGAAAGCTCAGAGATAAACCCACGCACATATGGTCACCTTATCATTGATAAAGGGGGCAAAAATATACAGTGGAGAAAAGACAGCTTCTTCAATAAGTGGTGCTGGGAAAACTGGATGGGTACATGTAGAAGTATGAAATTAGAACACTCCCTAACACCACACACAAAAATAAACTCAAAATGTCTTAAAGACCTAAATGTAAGGCCAGACACTATCAAGCTCTTAGAGGAACACATAGGCAGGACACTCTATGACATAAATCACAGCAAGATCCTTTTTGACCCACCTCCTAGAGAAATGGAATAAAAACAAAAATAAATAAATGGGACCTAATGAAACTTAAAAGCTTTTGCACAGCAAAGGAAACCATAAACAAGATGAAAAGACAACCCTTAGAAGGGGAGAAAATATTTGCAAATGAAGCAACTGACAAAGGATTAATCTCCAAAATTTACAAGCAGCTCATGTAGCTCAATATCAAAAAAATAACCCAATCCAAAAATGGGCAGAAGACCTAAACAGACATTTCTCCAAAGAAGATATACAGATTGCCAGCAAATACATGAAAGAATGCTCAACATCATTAATCATTAGAGAAACGCAAATCAAAACTACAATGAGATATCATTTCACATCGGTCACAATGGCCATCATCAAAAAATCTACAAACAATAAATGCTGGAGAGGGTGTGGAGAAAAGGGAACCCTCTTGCACTGTTGGTGGGAATGTAAATTGATACAGCCACTATGGAGAACAGTATGGAGGTTCCTTAAAAAACTAAAAATTGAACTACCATACGACCCAGCAATCCCACTACTGGGCATATACCCTGAGAAAACCATAGTTCAAAAAGAGTCATGTACCAAAATGTTCATTATAGCTCTATTTACAATAGCCAGGACATGGAAGCAACCTAAATGTCCATCAACAGATGAATGGATAATGAAGATGTGGCATATATATACAATGGAATATTACTCAGCCTAAAAGGAAACGAAATTGAGTTATTTGTAGTGAGGTGGATGGATACAGAGTCTGTTATACAGAGTGAAGTAAGTCAGAAAGAGAAAAAGAAATACCGTATGTTAACACATATATATGGATACTGAGGGAAAAAAAAAGTGGTCATGAAGAACCTAGGGGCAAGACGGGAATAAAGACACAGACCTACTAAAGCATGGACTTGAGGATATGGGGAGGGGGAAGGGTAAGCTGTGACAAACTGAGAGAGTGGCTTGGACATATATACACTACCAAACGTAAAATAGATAGCTAGTGGGAAGCAGCCGCATAGTACAGGGAGATCAGCTCGGTGCTTTGTGACCACCTAGAGGGGTGGGATAGGGAGGGTGGGAGGGAGGGAGGGAGACGCAAGAGGGAAGAAGACGCAAGAGGGAAGAGATATGGGAACATACATATATGCATAACTGATTCACTTTGTTATAAAGCAGAATCTAACACACCATTGTAAAGCAATTATATTCCAATAAAGATGTTAAAAAAAATAATAATAAATAAAATAACATCATTTGAAACTAGTGTGAACAATCCCAGGAATTGAGCCTGTTTGTCTCTCTTCTTCCTAAACAGGCCAGCTTTCCCCACATGTATTTCTTTCTTCCTACAATAACCACATAATAAGGCCAATTCTCCTAATACTTTTTCCTTTTTGTCCCCTCTCCTGCCCTGTCTCCATTAAGCTACTTAAGAGTTCATTATAATTCATATTCCTTTGACTATATTTCCCCAGGCTTTATTTTCTGACTCCATTTCCTAGATGATAAATCAAAACTTTTATCTTTTATTTTTTTCCACACACTAAACCTTCCTTCATCCTCTCCTCTTAACTGTAAGGAATTATCTTTCATGCCCCCAGACCAGGAACCTCTACCCATCTCTCTCTCTTTCTTCCATCACAGAGGCTAAAGTTCCTTTTAAGGTGCAACAATACACTATAGTAGACCATTCAAATGAATTTAAGTGGACCACTTACATCTCAAGGAAATCTCAGAAGCCTCTCACCTCAATATATTCCAAGAAATATCATTGTCTGACGAAGTAGGCAAGCAAAAATGTTCTGGGTGGCATAAGACAGGTTTATATGTAATGAATAATTCACTCTCAAGTATTTGAGGGTTTACCCTGTTTAGCATTATTTTTATTAAGACATATGTTCTCCCACATTAGCACTTTAATATCATTGAACAAATTCAGTTGTGCTCTATCTATAAAACTACTTCTCAAGATTATGAAACTGAAGCTGTGAAATGATCCTCAGCTGGGTGATGTCGGTTAAGTCACTCAACCTCTCTGTGCCTCAGCTTCCTCATCTGTGAACTAAAGATCATAATGTCCATCCACCTCCCAGGATTGTCCTGATGCTCAAAAGTAATATTGTTATCCCTCTCACAGACTCTGATCCAGCCATATCAGCTCACCTGCCATTCCCAGGTGACATCAAACCTCCTGGCCTTTGGAAATACTCTTCTGCCTGCATTTTCTGCCTCCTTCTTGGCACAGCAACGTCCTAATCACTTGCAAAGGCCCAGTTCAAATGTAATCTTCTCCGACTAACTTTCCCTCACTCACCCAGAAGCGGCAGTGCCTGCCTTCTGAGCCCCCTTGAATTGTGTGCAAATCTCAAGTAAAGCTTGAATCACAATAAGACTACTTGTTTCCATGTCTGGATCCTTCACTGGGTTTGTTGATTCCACAAGAATAAGCAAGTGTCTTAGTTGCCTTTGTATCTACTGCCTCTCACATTCCCAGGGCCTATTGCAGTGCTTAACACATATTTGACATTCAATAAATATTTATTGACTTAAAATTGCGTCTTCATTCCTAGTACCAACAGATGTCTAAATCAACCTGCTAAACTAATAAAAGCATAGCCGATTGTATAAAAATCAGAGCAACACAGGCACTAATTCCACCACTACAGCTTCCACTTGTCGTAGCTATCAGAAAATCAAGATGCTATTTCAGTAGCATATGGGACTATTTTCAAACCAAGAATTTTTGACAGACCCCATGCTTCCCTGTTGAATTGTGTTAACTTGCTGTTGACCCATTTGCATTTCAGCAACTAGATCCTCCCTTACTAATAATTCAGCTACATTAATTTTTCCATATTCAGGGTAGTATTCTCTCTCTAACCTCACTATTTGGGGTTTGTGAAATAGGATATTCATATTAAAACCAACAAGAATTTGTGGTTACATGGCTTTCAGTATACCAGGAATGGAGTTTGCATTTTTAATATGCTCAACCCATGTTGTTTGTATACCTCTACTGGATCATGTCTGAAATAAATTTTCTGAAATCTAGGTATTCATCATAGACCATAAAGTAAAATAAATTAAATTATAATTTATTTCTGGGTAATAAAGTAAGCTGAGGATGATGTGTTCCATCTTCTGATGGAATGCAAATTTACCATTAAAAGACAAATTCTTCACTTCCAAAGTTTGAATAGGGTGGTGCTTTAAAAAGCATTCCATCTGGTTAAATTTAGGGTGCTGAAAAAAGCCCACTATAAGAATATTCTCTGGCTCTGGACCCATAACATTTTTACTTGATTATGAACTGGATTCATTTTCATTTACTTGAAGCCCTTCCACATCACTGTTTTTTTTCCTTCTGCAACAAGGCAAAGTTATCACCATACATGTTGACTTCGGTAATATTGTCTTCTCTGAATAATGCATTTCAGATGCATTATTACCAGTAAAAGAAAAGCTTGTCTGTACTGGCTAACATTTTTAAAGGATGTTTCTTTTTTTTTTTTTAAGAAGATGTTGGGGGTAGGAGTTTATTAATTCACTTATTTATTTTTGCTGTGTTGGGTCTTCATTTCTGTGGGAGGGCTTTCTCTAGTTGTGGCAAGCGGGGGCCACTCTTCATCGCGGTGTGCGGGCCTCAATCGCGGCCTCTCTTGTTGAGGAGCACAGGCTCCAGGCGCACAGGTTCAGTAGTTGTGGCACACGGGCCTAGTTGCTCCACAGCATGTGGGATCCTCCCAGACCAGGGCTCGAACCCGTGTCCCCTGCATTAGCAGGCAGATTCTCAACAACTGCGCCACCAGGGAAGCCCTTAGGAGATGTTTCTAAAGGGTTTACTTGTATTCTTTTTAGTTTACTCTTTCACTGGCCCATTTCTTCTCAGTCTCATTCTTTTTTTCTTTTCTACCCTGCCCTCCTACCTGACCACCTGGCTCCCTGAATCTTATCCTACCAAGGTTCAATCAACAGCCTTTCCTATCTCAGCTGTTGTAATAGTGTTCATGATCCTCAGCTCAGGATTCCTACTTATAGAGGATTCCATATGGATAAAATAAAAGAATGAATGAACAAGTCAACAGATGAACCAATAGCCCAATCCATCCCACCTGCTGACTGATAGGCAAACCGATGACATTAGTGACCTATCTCCTTTATACAGGTGTTCAAATGGTCTGTGGGCAGAGACCATACGTATTGTAGAAGAAAAGAATAAAGTCAAAGATGAAGTGAATGAAAATACTGAAAATATCTATCTTGCTTCATCAACAGTCCTGCCAGAAAATTCGGTAAATTTCTGAAGGCCAACCAATTATACCGTGCAAATTTGGGGACTGTCCAACAGGAGAAAAGAAAATGAAAAAAAGAAAAGAAAGGAAAGTCAAATGTAATTGCCAAGTCTGTTAAAATATAGAGAAATTGGGCCCTATTTTAGAGCTATAAGGGAGTTCAGAGATAACCCTGTCCACATGGGTTGGAAGCCTACCCCAATTCAAGAACCAATATCCTTCAGTATCAAGGCAAAATTTAAAGATTTAATTAGGGTTCCAAATAGCCTGGATGGATATTAAGGTCTGGCATTCCCAAGCTACAAAAGTCAACCATGTCTTCTTTATTATGTCCTATGGAAAGGCTGTAAGGACGACTGAAAAAAAACAAAGTGATGTTTGTGTTTAAGTAGCTGTTCCTATCTTCATCCATTCACCTAACAAATGGTTGCTGTTCACTTACTATATGCAAGCACTGTGCTTTCTGGTGACGTTATATAGTAAGGTTACAATGGTGAGCTCAGCAGACAAGGTCTTGCTCTTACAGAGCTAATCATGTTAAATAGTACTTAAAATATAGTAGGCACTAAGTACTTTATGTATGTATTAAGCTATTAAATCCTCACTAGCCTATGAGTAGATATTATAGTCCCCATCTTACAGTTAAGGAAACTGAGGCATGGAAAGTATAACTTGTTCAATGTCACATAGCTAGTTAAGTGTCAGAACTGCACTTTGAACACAGGTCATTTGGCTTCATCATCCATGCTCTTCACCGTTACTGCATTGTGAGGAGACGCAAACATCAGTCCAATAGCTATGTAAATCAGTGTGTAATCACAAAGGGGGATAACTGCCAGAAAAGAAAGGAAACAGGATTCAAAGAGAACACAAGATAAAGAAGCCTAACCTTGGGCTGGGGGGTGGAGGGTTTGGCTGTCAGGTACTTGACACTTGAGCCATGAAGGCTGAGTGTAAGTTAACCTGGCATCAGGGAAGAGCTTTCCAGTCAGGGATCAGTGTGTGAAATCTCTTTGGTAGGAGGAAGTCTGGTGAGTGTGGGGAATAAAATGAGACCAAAGTGGTTGGAAGGCAAAAAGAAAGGAGGAGTGGCACAAGGTGAGGATGGAGGCCATTTGTAATGGAACATCACAGCATTAAAGTCACATTAGTCTTAATTCTAAGTCTTAATTCTAAGTTCAATGAGAAGCCATTGAAACTTTTAAGCTGGTGAGTGACAAAGTGATTGAAAAATCACTCAGGCTGCCATTTGGAGAAAGACCCAAGTGGATCTATGGCACCAGTTAGACAGCTCTTGCAGTGGTCTAGCTAAGAACTGAGTAGTTTTCTCATGAAGCCTCAAATTACCTGTGTCTCTATTGACCAGGAATAAGAAGTCTTATCCTATATATTCTCTCTCCTAACTAAGATAGCTTGTTTTTCATCTAAGCAGCTAAGTTGAACGTATTGAAAGGTCAGTAAGAAAATTACTCATTAGAAACTGGTACATTACGTATACTTCACTTTTGCCTACTACCTTCCCATTCAGTTTGATAAATTTACAGATATGGGTGCTTAGAGAAGATGTGAGCTAAAGACTTCAGTTTCTATCAGAGATTCTCTAGTCCTGGAGATAAAGTTATTATATCAGCAGGCCAAAAACCAAAAACTATGTCCCAAGATAGACACTATGATATTATGGAAGAACACTGGATTTCAGAACCACATAGACTTGCCCCTTAGGCAAATTATTCAAGCTCTCTTTGTCTTAGTTTCTCTATATATAAAATGGAGAGCTTAAAACCCACATTATAGAATGGCTATAAGAATTAGAAATTATATATATTACTTACCTGGAATATGTTAGTTGTGCAATAAATACAACATCTTATTGGACTCATTTTTTTATTGATTGGCTCTCTGGATCCATCCATTTACCATTTACTTAATTTCTTGAAGCTCTACTATTGACTAAGCACTATGGTAGATGCTTAGGAATAACTAGACAATATGACATACATTCTGCCATCTAGAAATATGGCAGACAGAGATGGTAGCTATTTCCTACTTGCTCATTTTGAATACCCCCCCCCTTTTGTGTGGGAGAGAGAATTTGCCTAACCACAGTATGAATCATGACAATGTAAGGCAACCATAAGAATCCCATTCCCCTTTGCCAGTGATTGGTGAGACAGACAGGTAATCTCATCGCAGTCAATGAGATTTAAGTCAAAGTAGCTTGGGAGACTTCTGGGAACAATTTTCTTCCATGATAAGGAAAGCCTCCCTTCCTCCAACCCTGTTTCCTGCTTTAAGATTATGCTTGGAGCTGCAATAATTCATCCTGAGAGGGAGATACTATTAACTTACTGAGTATGACAAAGCAAGTAGGATTGAAGAAGCTCAGATCCTTGGTGATGTCATTGAACTGCAAAGCAAACCTAGGACTACCTGCTAAAGACTTGTCTTTCACTAACAAAAAGTTATGAATATTGGGATTGAAGTCTAAAGCCAGTGGGTGCATTAGTAAGCAGGCAATAGAAATACTATTCATTCCTTTATTTATTAATAAACTTTTACTAAACATGTATCCAGCCAACCTCCATAATCAACAGAATCTACCTTTCCTTTATGGAAAAGTGTGAACCAAAATGTGTAGGAGCAAGCCATGGAATGGCATTGCCTGAGCAAATTATTCTGCCATTCTATTCATGGTTACCACTCTGCTCCCTCGACAAAGAAGTAAAATCCTGTTGGCTAGAAGCAACACCCTCCAGTGCTTCCACAGGGAAATTAAACTCCTGTCTGCAAGCGGGGCATTTAAAGAAAGAAATAGGCTGCATACTAGCTAGTATTTTTCTAGCAAAAAACTCTTTCTTACCACAAAAGAGAAGCCTATGCCCTCAAAACATTATAGAATTAATTCTAAAGGTTTGACTATCATAATAAACTTAATATTACTTCCATTCTGTTTCAGGATGTTGCTGGGACAAAACCATTTGGTGGTTTAACTTGTTTGTTTTATCCTTAAATAAAGTGTAAGTGAACATCCAATAGAATTTGACAGTTTTCTTCCACGAGTGTGCTGTAAAAGTTACAGCATTTCCATAGGAATGTGATTAATGTCAAGCATTGGAGCCAATGGTGTTGCTCTCCTGCTGCTTCTCCACCTGTCCACTGCCAGGTGAGCATATCCAGACACTGTTCCATCTGACTTCCAGATGATGCTTTCCTGCTGATCTGTCCACGTGTTTGGTGGTATCTTCATAAGATCTTACCACCTGTTAAGAACGGACTCCTCAACTCTTTCAAGTGTATTCTTCATTTTGAACTTGATTTTAATGTATTGCATAGAAGAAGTATCATTTCCCTAAGGAATCCATAGCAAAATTCAATCCTTATTGAGAACAGCAATCAATTATGGGGATGATCAAGATTGAGTTCAGAGTTTTTAGTACAACAAATTATAATTGCTTGCTTTACCATTTCACCTTCAAAATCCCCAATTAATCTATGTGATAAGCCAAGTAGCTATTATTATTCTCATTCTATGCTGAATCCGAGACACTGAAAGCTTAAGCAATATGCTCAAAACTCACTGCTAGCTAATAGAGCCTAGGCTTTTTTTTTTTTTTACCCCCTAACCGGATGCTGCATCACTTGACTCTAAATAAAACAACACAAATACTTTGGACTTCTTTAATTAGTTTGCAGGAAAGAAAATTGTTTGCCATAAGAGAAATACAGAATAGTCATAGCAAAGGAACACCCAGAGATGTCTTCTACACAGAAAAAGAGTGAGCACAGAACATGATTGATACTTTGGGTATAAGTTCTGAGATCCACAGTCTCACCTGAAATCAAGAGTGAGTTTGATGCTGCTCCTTCCCACAAGAAATTGCTGCTCTATGCAAATTAGCATTTTGCCAGCCAGCTGAGATGGGCCAGAAACAATTGGTCTGCAGTCAGCCAGAAAGAAAAACAGCAGCCAAAGTGCATAGTGTTACTTTTCCCACACTGAATGAGGCATTAACTTCCAAGTCTCTGACCCTTTAAATCTGTGTGACAATAATTAATGGGAGGAAGATAACTAATATTTAGGTTTGCACTCAAAACCCTAACTAATAAGAACACTGGTTACATAAGGAGGCATGAGAGTCTCACAATTTCTTGCATTCGTTTCCAGCAGGTGAGGCATTAATTTCTTTTTCACTATGCTTGAGCTCCTACCTAGTCCAGCAATGCTGTCACATTCTGTGTGGGAACAAACGGCTGGGAATCTGAATGAAGAGAGAAAAATTTCAGCTTTGAGGATTTACTCATTATCTGCTAGTGTCTCTGGACTTTGGTAGGAGGCAGAATCTCTTCAACTGACCTCTATGCTGTGCATTTTCCTAACCCTTATCTTACAGCATTGGCAACTCTTCAACAGCTGGACAGCACATTCTTAAGAGAAATTGTTTCCCTTCTCTTGGTTCAAAATTCCTCCTTTGTAAAAAAAAAAAAAAAAAAAAAGCTATGTTGAACAAGATCAGTGGTTTCCATAATCAAATCTCCTGCATTAGAACCTTTTCAAAATACAATGCCCACCCCCAGTCTCTTCCATCCTCAACTTCTCAACTTACTGAATAAGGGAGTCTGAAGAGGAATCTACTTTTAAGAAGTTTCTCAATTATCATGCCCAACTCAGGTTGAGAACCACTGGATTACTTAATCAATATCATTATTTAATCTAAATTAGACAATCTCTAGGCTTCCAGTGATCTCTTCATTGAACAAAAACATTGCCTGGAATTAAAGCCAAAATGGACATTGTATCACTCTCTCTTCAGTCCCCCAGATAAATATCATAGTGGACATGAGTGTAGTTTGGTAGGGAGAAAAAAAAGTTATAGAGAGGATGGGTGACCATATTTTTTGGAAGAATATTCTAGGTCCATAAGAAACCAAATACCCAACATGTTTAAACTTACTGCAACAAATTAAAGATCATATTGTTCTTTGGCTATTCAGAAACAGTTTCTCTCTTTCCCCTCCACCTATTTTCATTTGATTTTGTAATAACTTTTTTTTAGTGCTCTATTTATTCCTCTCTTCTGAGAGAGAGAAGTTAAAGTAAAAGAAAAGATAGTCCTTAAAATGTTACGTCTTTCTTCTTAATGTTTTCTAGTACAAAGTAGTTTAACTCTTTACCCTAACCCTGACTCAGCCACATCTCCTCTTCTACCTGATTATTCAATCCTAGAAGGCTCTCTACTTTTATTCCCCTTGCCAGTCAAATCCACTCAAAACTAATTGATAAACTGGAGAAGGTAAGAATGAAGCTGCCTTTTGATTTGCTTTTGTTTCACCTTTAAAGATATTGTATTACATTGCTTCTCTAGATCTTCAAATAGAAAAACCCAGAATTTAACCTCAAATTTTTCCCAGTGATTTCCAAAAAAGTGAAACTTAAAAACCTCACTGGAAGAAGAGTAGAGAATTTGTTTCAAGCTTCAAAAAGTGGCAAAGTAAGCAACACAATAACCTCATTAAACAAGAATTTCTGGAACTACTATAATGTGCCTGGCACCATACTAAGTGCTATGGATACAACAGTGAACAAGAAAGAATTTTCAAAAATTTGGCACTGCTAAAAGCAAGAATTCTTTTACAGAGGGTAGTTATAGCTTACAAAATATTAAAATAGTATCTTACATTTATGTAGTGCTTTATACATACGTTACCATTTGAGAGGCAGGGCAGGTATTATTCTCATTTCATATATACTAATGGTAATGGTTAATATGCACAGGCACTTAAAATAGTAATAATTTAATACTTTCCTCTATAAAGCACTATGCTAAGCATTTTAGACAAATCTTACATTAACATGATTTTTATCCCCATTTTATATTTAGAAAACTGATGTTTAAGAGAGGTCACATAGTGAGTGATGGGACGGACAGAGCCAGGACTTGAACCCAGGTCTGTGTTTAAAAGCCCATATGCTTAACCAGTTTGCTGAATTCTGAAAGATTAAATGATTTGTCCAGAGTAATCTGGCTACTAAGCACCGATTTTGATCCATAATTTCTGTTTCTGTTTATATTATAAATATCTCAATATATAAATATCTACTGGAGATACTCTATATAGAAAAACACAGCCTCTGTAGAGAGGAAAGATTCCATTGTTTTTAATTTCACGTAACTCAGAATGGCCTTTGAGAAGAGTGCTGCTTGTTAGGGAAAGAGTCCAAAGTCCTGTCTGTCTGTTAATGAACAGTATCAATTATTTGCGAACATGTAAAATGCAAATAATAATTTTTGAATTTCAAAGAATTAGAAGCTCCTTGACTTTCAAGGAAGTGTTCACAGAATCAAGCTATGCACAATAGAGCAGAACAAAAGGGAAGCTAATAGAATCTGCACACTTAAAAAAGAAGCGAATGAATACGATGCTGAGCACTAGATCTCTATATCCGGTACTGACATTAAAAAGAGAATGGCCAAAACTAAAGGAAAGTGTAACCAAGAGCTTCTACCAAGAACCTATTGACTGCAAGGGTAATGTGACCTTGAAATAGATTATTTTGGAAATTATAGCATCTCCTCGAAGGTTTACATGGAAAACCCAGTATCTTATTTAGCACTTATATGTTCATCATACATACTATAATAACCATCCTAGCTAAAAGATGTCATAGTCCAACCCTTCATTTAAAAAAAAAAGGAAAAGTGAAGAAAAGCAGCTTAGCAATTATTTTCCATGGGGAAAATGACTATAAAATAAGAGCACCTCATAAATTATTTGCAGACATGTCTACATATTAGAATGAAATAAGATCTTTCAGAGGATAACACACCTGTGCCATGGATAATTGCCCTCACTCACAAATAATAAGTGGTCTACCAGATGTTTAGTCCCATAAAGACATATGTAAGGCAAAGCAGTAGGAGAGGGTGTCTCAGTTCAGACCAGGGACGATCCTTTTTATCTTTTACAAGCTCTCACGCTGTGTCAGCAGCTTATTTAGTAAGGTAACCAAAATCATAGAGGATTCCAACTGCTAAGTACTAACATTTCATTTCAGTTATTAAACTTACAGGTAGAGAAAACCACAGGATCATTAGAAATCTGTATTAGATGCCTACATTTCTTTTGTTTCCTTTTTAACTTTGACAGATGCAAACTTAAAACATTTTCTTAAACTTCAAGGGTCTCATCACAATAAAAAAGATATTGCAAAGCTAAATGGAAGTTAGATATGTGACTAGAATCAACTTTCTTTATCTAATGAATATGATTCCATTTTGGAGAATAAATATTTGAATGGTTCCAAATTACCATTCCTGTTCTTTGTAATATTCAGTGTATCAAAAGACATTATCTACAATAAAGGCTGATCTAGTTATTAAAACACTGTCAGTTATTAAAATACTGTGTCATTGGTTGTGCTATTTGGTGTTCAGTGGTGGCTTAGGAATAACTGATAGTGAATACAGATGATTTCACATGTCATTTTGCTGCAGAAGTATATGTTCAGAACAGGTAAAACCTTAAGTTTAAACTGTGTGACACTACTATGAATATTATATAACTAGTGGTTACACCTAAAAGATAAATAATAATTAATTATATTCCCAAGCTCACTCACATAAAGCACTTGCAAGTAGAGGTGTAATAGCATAATAAATGTTTTTTCAGTCATGCCAATGGACCATCAAGATCAGTATAACATCTCTCTCATTAACGTCAAAGGAGATTGTGTGACGACATTACCTTCCATGATGACAGACTCAAAAGAGCACCATGAATCCACCCCCAAGTACCCAGAGGTTTTGTTAATAATAATACATCTACAGTATTGACATCTAGCATTCTTTGCTCTCTACACCTGGGGACTGCTCCCGGCCACCCCCCACCATACGCATACACATGCACACACAGTACGTCTGTGTATGGGAACTTCCAAACTTCTGTATGACCCTGCTGCCAGGACAGAATTAAATAGTCCATGAGTGGACACCTGACCTTAGCTATACCAATCAGAGTCCTTAAAAGAAAGTCAGCCGCCCTCTTTGGAAGAGGCTTCGGTGACTGGCCAAAAATGTGGAAGAGCTAAGCCTGCAGGGAGAGTGTGTGGAAACCAGAAGGCCAAGAGAAGCAGTGATGAGAAACGGAGTGAGACCTGAGGCATTTCTGGTTTCTGGTTCCAGCTCCTCCTATGACTGCTGAATCCCTGTCCTCCCACAGTTTAGCTGTGCAAATTGTACTTGGATTCCATGAAATAATAATACCTTTCTGGCCTAAGCTAGTTTGAATTCTGTAGATTATAACCAAAGATACCTAATAAATCATATTAAGCATACGCAGCCTGTAAGTGAACTTTTAAGTATTTTCTTTCAAAATTAAGATGGACTCACAATTTAAAATCCAAGCACAATATAAGCAGACTCAGAGGTAAAACTGAGCACGGTACATCAAGGGAAATGAAAGCAACAAGTATCACCAGGGTGAACAGATTTTGCAATAGAGATGACAACGCAGTTTTATCAAGGATAAAATGAAAGTAAAGCATGAAGAACACCAGAGTACTGCAAGGGGCAGTAAGTGTTTACAGTATACACAGAAACAAGGGAGTAACATAGTAAAAACAATGCTTTAGAAAAATTCCAGGTGAAGGATTAGAGAGAAAAAGAATAGAAAGTCAATGTAGGGATCTTTACAAATGACTTATGGTGATGGGACTGAGGAGAAAGGGAACCAAAAGAGTTCATATTTCATAAGAATAATTGATTAGGAGGAGGTGGGGATGTGGGAGAATAATACTTATTACATTATATGTAAGTCATGGTTTTAAATTTATCTCTCTCCATTTTAAAGTATAATATATCTATGCATATATATGTATTTACACACACATATTTTAATCTTCACAACCACCTTACATGGTAATATATAATCCCCATTTTAACTGAGAAGACTGAGGCTTACAAATATTACACTAAACTTCCCAATTTTATAAATATAAACATAAATGAGCAAAAATATAAACATAAATACATATATGAGAGAGAGAGAGAACTAAGATTGAAATCCAAACCCATATGACCTATTTCATGATGCCTCTCAAGCCTAATTAGATTCAGAAAACAAAGGAGAGGAAGCAGCCCACATAAAAATGGAAACAGCCTGAAGGCAGTTGGAAATATAATGTAAATAACCTTCCTTAAAATAGCATATAATTTCAGACTAATAGAATGTTAGCTTTGAAACTGTGTGTACATCAGAGATAAATGTGAAAATAACAAATAGGTTACAATACAAAGTGGTCAAAGCAATTGGATTGCTAGAAGGCACATATATATGGTATATATATATGGTATTTGCATAATTCATTAGTGGATGACAGGGAAATATATGGCCTTATTTCAGCTTAGTGAGACCAGGAATTATATCTGTTTGACTCTGCCCTATAACCCCAGGATTTAGCTAGGTGTCTGTCACATAATGTTTGAATTAATATTTTTAAATTGTGGATTCTTAATTGAGAAAGACTTTATGTAAATCAAAGAGGCCTTAAAATGATAGAAGAAAAAGAACGTGACAAAAAGATAGTCACCTTGCAGGTATGGAGAGGACAGAAGAGATCATGGTGGAAGGGGAGAAATCTGAGAAGGGCATAAGAGTCCTAGAGAGGTCCCCTTAGGGCTTTTATCAATACTTTGAAGAGTTCTCTGCAAGTTAAAGAGGAAACCAGGCCCTCATGAAAAACTGTAGGAAGCGAACACTAAAACCATGGATTTTTCAAGCTTCTTTCATGCTTATTCCTTCCCATGGTATTTACACTTGGTAATTTCAGGTGCCGCCTGTCCCTGGGAAAATTCTCCAATGCCAGCTTTAGGCAAACAGCAGTTAAACAAGCCATTTGTTTATTTTGGGGTTTGTTGTGTTTTTTTTTTTTTTTTTTTTTTTTTTTTTTGACTTTCTTTTTTTTTTTTATTTTACAAATTTAATCAGTTATACATATACATATGTTCCCATATCCCCTCCCTTTTGCGTCTCCCTCCCACCCTCCCTATCCCACCCCTCCAGGCGGTCACAAAGAACCGAGCTGATCTCCCTGTGCTATGCGGCTGCTTCCCACTAGCTATCTACCTTACGTTTGGTAGTGTATATATGTCCATGCCGCTCTTTCACTTTGTCACAGCTTACCCTTCCCCCTCCCCATATCCTCAAGTCCATGCTCTAGTAGGTCTGTGTCTTTATTCCTGTCTTACCCCTATGTTCTTCATGACATTTTTTTCTTAAATTCCATATATATGTGTCAGCATACAGTATTTGTCTTTCTCTTTCTGACTTACTTCACTCTGTATGACAGACTCTAGGTCCATCCACCTCATTACAAATAGCTCAATTTCATTTCTTTTTATGGCTGAGTAATATTCCATTGTATATATGTGCCACATCTTCTTTATCCATTCATCCGATGATGGACAATTAGGTTGTTTCCATCTCCGGGCTATTGTAAATAGGGCTGCTATGAACATTTTGGTACATGTTTGTTGTGTTTTTTTAAGTGGATCATCTTTTCATTCAGATACAATATGCCACAAATGATAAGCTAATGGCTCCTCAATAAGCTGTATAATGTCATATTAACTCCACTTTCTAGTTCTAAGACTTAGAGAAATCAGACACTGCCTCAGAGCCTCAGTCTGCATGAGCTAAAGCGGACAGAATTTTTTATTTTAAAAGTGAATGGACAGTCTTGAATATTTTTTCCTTATCTAAGTATGTTAATAAAAGGTTCTAGGTTCTTCTGCATTTTATCTTACTCAGCTAGACCTGCAGCAAAAGCCAACAGCAAAAATGTGGGAGTAACTCTGCTGGACCTAATTCATAAAGTTGTAAATAATATTCAATGCACTTAGTTGTTTTCAGCAAAAATTTTACCAATGTTAACTTTTTCCAAATGAAATTATATACATCATTGCCCTCCGCACCCAAAAAAAGTAAATAGTAACAAAAATCAAGCTGGTCAGATCAGTGTGGTAATGGAGAAGATGGACATATATACACTACCAAACGTAAAACAGATAGCTAGTGGGAAGCAGCCACATAGCACAGGGATATCACCTCGGTGCTTTGTGACCACCTAGAGGGGTGGGATAGGGAGGGTGGGAGGGAGGGAGATGCAAGAGGGAAGAGATGGGAACAGATGTATATGTATAACTGATTCACTTTGTTATAAAGCAGAAACTAACACACCATTGTAAAGCAATTATACTCCAATAAAGATGTAAAAAAAAAAGCAGTATGCAAAATGGTATAGATAATATTATGCTGCTACTATTAAAAATGTGTATGTATATTGAAAAGAGACTGGATAATATTTTGCTTCTACTATTAAAAATGTGTATGTATATTGAAAAAAAAAGAAAAAAAAAAGATGTTATGCATGCATCCTCAGAGGCTCCAAGTCACTTCCTGAATCATCTGGGATTCTGGAACCTTACATTCCAAGTAAAATGTAAAGTTCTTAATCAATTGACAGTATTAAGTCAAAATAAAGAGTCCACTTGAATTTTTAGTCTGGTTCTTTAAGACAGTACTTAAAACAGTGATTCTCAAACATCGGTGTGCATCAGGATCACCTGGAGGGCTTGTTAAAGGACACATTGGGAGGCCCCAGTCCTAGAGTTTTTGATTCAGTAGATCTGGGGTAGAACCCGAGGTCTGCTATCTAACAAGTTCCCAGGTGATGTTGATACTCCCAACCCAGGGACCACACTTTGAGAATTTAAATTATAATTATTAGCTGTTTCTCCAATGGGATCTATGGTAGGCAGAATAATGTTCCCTTAAAGATGGCCACATCCCAATACCTGAAACCTGTGAATACGTTACAATACAAGGTACAGGGCAATTAAGGTTGCAAAAGAAATTAAAGTTGCTAATCAGCTGACCCTGAGATAGGGAGAGAAACCTGGATTATCCAGGTGGGTCCAATATAATCACAAGGGTCCTAAATGTGGAAGAGGGAGGCAGAGGATCATATCCGGCATCTACCAACCCTCTACTAAGTTGAATTCAATGATATTTATTGTTGACACAAGCCAAAAAATTTTTACTTTCAAGGCCTTAAACCCTAGGAAGCAACTGTTTAGATCAGCTACTCCAGATCAGTTAAAGACTTGTTACCATATTCACTTCAGAATTCCCAAGACACCTTAAAGAAACAGTTTCCTCAACTGAGTAGGCAATTCCCACTCTTGAAAACACTGACTTGAAAAACAATAAAACAAACTCATAGATTTAGCCTAATGTCTAATGGTCTACTCTCAAAAAAGAAAAAGAATTCCCTGAAACAATGTTATTTTTCCAATTAAAATTCATGAATCACAGTCAATAACAAAGGGAATTTGGAGGACTTTGAGATCTAAAATGAATAAATAAATTAAATATTTTTCAGTAGTGTTTGTAAAATCAGGTTTATTCAAGATATAATTATGAAGAACCAAGTTTCAGACTGAAGATTAAATAGAAAATTCAAAGAAGTCTTATGTGAAAGTTAAAGCAACTTTTTCATTTTCCTTGCCTAGTCCATTTCACATCTTCAGTAGTCACTTTCCAAACACTGCCTATTAAAAAACTTCTCTGTAAATACTGGGCAGAAACCCACACATGGGAACGGCATGCAGAACTCTTTGAAAACATGCCCAAAAATTCATCCCCTGAACATTCATCCCCTCAAACAAGTTGGAGGGGGTTCAGAGAAAATCTGGAAAATTAACTTCAGGAGGGAAACTTAAAGAAGCCTGAGTTTTTCATTTAGCAGGAGACAAGTGAAAAGAGAATCTTAAAATGGTTATAATGCAGAGGTTTGCAGCTCTGGTAGGGAAGCAACTCAACTCGAGCACTTGTTAACAGGCCCCAACCCCATACAATCTGACTCAGTGGTTCTGAATTGGGACCCCAAAATGGATACTTCTGTTAAACACCCTGATGATGCTCTTGTATGTGGTTCCTGGACCACACTTGTTGAAAAACAAGTTGAAAGAAGCTTACTAAATAAGTAGAAGAGGAGCCCACACAGCTGTTCTGAGTCTCTGCCATAAAACAAGTGAAATCCATTTAAACTACAGGAGACCTGGTTCCAGGATGAAAAAGGAACTCCCTGACAGGAGTTCGTTGTTAAAGGTGACACAACAAAGCAGTTGTGTGACTAACTGAGCAAGGATAACTGACTGAAAAAAGAGAAAACAATGATTGCTCTTAAAGCGTTTACACCTGAGATAGTGGTTTTCAAAGCACAAAGATAGCTTTGAACTTGTTAAAAATGCAAAGTATCAGGTCCCCCTCCAGGCCTACTGAATCAGAAACTCTAGGATTGGGGTCCAAAATCTGTTATAACAAGTCCCCAGGTGATTCTGATGAATAAAATGTGAATCTCATTGATTGGAGGGAAGGAAACAACAAGTATTAACAAAGATAAGGCATGTGATGTGGAAAAAGGAGCGTTCTAAAATCCTGGCTTCCTTGCTCAATAGCTGTGTGAGCTTAAGCAAGTTATTTAGTCATGCTGAGCTCCAGTTTCTTCATCTGGTGGTTATAACTGCTTCACTTACTTCATCAGAAAAATGAGTCAAATGAGATAAGGTACTGCTACATACACAATCTCAGGCAGTGGCTGGATTGGACAGAATCATTCATTCCTTGTACAAACATTTATAGAGCACTTACCATGTTTCAATCATTTTTTTCCATACTGGATACAATAAACGACTTCCGCCATCCAGTAGTCCAGTTTGGACTTGATCCTGAAAGACCTCAGTGGAGGAATAAGGCTACCGGAATTTTGAAGAGAGTAAACCATTTTGGTGTAAAACAGGAAGCTATAAGCTCCACACAATAGAATCTAAACACCCAAGGCAAGAGCCTTGTCTTATTCAATACTATATCCTCAGTGCCTAGAGCAATGCCCGGCACGTAAAAGCCACTTAAATACGTAAGGAAGCGGGGGCGGCGGCGGAAGCGGGGGCGGCGGCGGCGGAAGCGGGGGCTGAGGGCAGCTTGCCACAATCCAGAGGAATGGTTTGAAAGTTGGGTAAACAGTCAAGTAAAAGTGTACAGTAGGGCTTCGCGGGTGGCGCAGTGGTTGAGAGTCCGCCTGCCGATGCAGGGGACACGGGTTCGTGCCCTGGTCCGGGAGGATCCCATGTGCCGCGGAGCGGCTGGGCCCGTGAGCCATGGCCGCTGAACCTGCGCGTCCGGAGCCTGTGCTCTGCAACGGGAGAGGTCACAACAGTGAGAAGCCCGCGTACCGAAAAAAAAAAAAAAAAAAGTACAGTAGAAGTAATGATTCCACTAGAGAGTAATGAAAAATGAAGATAATTAGGGAAGGGAAATGAAGGAGGTTGAAGCACCTGATATGGAGTTTTTTATATTTAAAATATCAAGAAAGAGCTGGTGTAAGTTTTTGAGCGAGTTTTTTTTTTTTTAACATCCTTATTGGAGTATAATTGCTTTACACTGGTGTGTTAGTTTCTGCTTTATAACAAAGTGAATCAGTTATACATATACATATTTTTAAATTACCTCTTTTGGAGGTCCATAACCATTGACACAGACAGTAAAGCATGGACCTGTCTGAGGAAGAGATTACTTCTTGGGGATCCTTACAAAATTTAAATGTTGAAATTAGCCAGTCCTTCATTAATTCCACATTTATTGCATGAATAAATTCTTTAATTAATTATTTAGAAATTCGGGGTGGGGGTGGCTTTGTTTTGTTTTCCTTCTCTGGGATGATGATAATACAGCAATGGACTCTCCTGGACCCTTTTACCCAGCAAAGTAATGATACATCATCGTTAGCAGAAAACTGAGTAGCTCTTAAATTCTAAAACAACAAAGCAAACAAACCAACCCTGCTTTCAATTGCTCATCTAAGTTAGTGGGCCTAGATGGAAAGCCTGAAGGACAACCTTTGTTTGCCAGCAAGACTGCAACTGTGGAGGCTTGAGAATGGCTAAAGGGGTGTCACTTGTAAAGTTTCCCTTTTGCAAATAATGAAGTGTGTCTGTCTCTTGAGCTGATAGCTGAAGACTTTCCATCCACGAGGGAGTAATTAGACACACATGTAATTAGTGGTCCACATTCCAAAAAGAAGATGAAACTCATTAATAAATCATTAGGCATTGTGAATTTTTTGTCCACATCCTCCTACCACCCACATACTGGTGGCAAAGTAGTCTCTCGCTGTGATTTGTAACACACAGACTATATACTTGGAAGAGTCTGACTCCCTTTAAGTGAGCAGGCATTGAGGTCTCACAACTAAGGCATTATTAATGTTAATTGTGAGAAATCACTTTTTACCCCCAAAGTGGGAGTTCTGAGGCAATTTGCTAATTTTTCAAATACGCTTTTTTAGCAGGATCTCTTTTTAATTTGGCTTAGAAATTCATATTTTATATGTTAAAATTAAGCAGTTCTAATTTAGAGGTAGAGCCTTATAATTGAAATGTTTGTCTAAGCGCTCAGTGAGCTCTGGGATGGCTGGAATATTGACACCTGGAAAATGGCTTTCAGCATTTCTTTAAATCCTGAATCAGATTGCCAGCTGACTGAAAGCAAAAAGCCATAGAGCAGAGATCAGAGGACCTCTAGCTGCGCTGCCGGCTTTTGACCTGTTTCTAGTTCTTCTCTACCTCCCTTCAATCAGCCTGTGTGCAATGTGCTGTCTGTCATCTGCCTCTCAATGCACACATGTTCCCTCCCCCCATACTCTAGCATGGGTACCTTTCAAATGCCTTTTGAGAGCAGATGCCTCTCCATGCCTCTCCCCGCTCCCCTCAATGTCCCTCTCTAACTCCACTGAAGAGAGAATATGTGCTACTGTCCTTTGCATTAAAAGAGAAGTGAAAACCCCAGGTTATGATGAATTTCCTTTCTTGACTACTTACAAGAAGGCCCAAAGTGCTTCCTCAGTCCGTCTTACTCCTACTTTCCAGGACAATGGAATCTTTCTCTGATCAGTTTAATTTTTACCCACCTGTAGCTTTGTTTTATAGCTACATATAGATACATGGCATAGGATTTATTCACAAGCCTTTGTATTAGAAGAAGTATCATAACTAGGATTTAACCCTTAATAAATTGCCATGGTATGAAGTATTGGGGTTCAGAAGGAAGAGAAGGTAGGAGGAGTTACTCTCTGCTCTGAGGGTCACCACACTTTTATTTTTAATATTTCCAAAAATGTATCCATTCCTTTGTTGAATCATTGAGGTAGAAATATATAGTGAACAATTTAAGTGAGTTTACAATGAGGTCCAGTGTGCCAGACAGCATTTACCTTGGGACCTATGGTCAGAGATGCTAATAATACATTGCTAGAATGTGC
Source organism: Mesoplodon densirostris (assembly GCF_025265405.1). Classification (NCBI taxonomy): domain Eukaryota; kingdom Metazoa; phylum Chordata; class Mammalia; order Artiodactyla; family Ziphiidae; genus Mesoplodon; species Mesoplodon densirostris. The sequence continues at coordinate 37,469,403 of NC_082668.1, read as the reverse complement.
TTGGAAACACTTGAATTCATTTCATACTACTTTGCCTTCAGTTCTTCTATAGCATCCTTGTGTACAGTTACCTTCTAGCTGTCAATGTCATTGAAGTTCATCAGATGTATAAGGAGCTGTCCTAAGTCCTCCTCACATTCTTCTTTCTTTTTTTTTGGAAGCATATATGTGTTGTATTTGATTATTTTTTTCTTTTGTTAATGAAGCTTGCTTATATCATTATATCTGTTAAACAAGTTAATATAAAAGAAGTACATAGAATAGGGTCTGGCAAATAGAAAGCACTGTATACATTAGGTTTTTAAAATTTTTTTATTGAAATATAATTGATTTACAATGTGTTAATTTCAGGTGTACAGCAAAGTGATTCAGTTATACATATATAAATATACATGTTATTTTTTACACTCTCTTTCATTATAGGTTATTACAAAATATTGAGTGTAGTTCCCTGTGCTATACAATAGGTCCCTGCTGGTTATCTATTTTATATATAGTAGTGTGTATATTTTAATCCCAAACTCCTAAATTATCCCTCTCCCCCTTCCCCTTTGGTAACCATAAGTTTGTTTCTATGTCTATGAGTCTATTTCTGTTTTGTAAATAAGTTTATTTGTTTTATTTTTTTAGATTCCACATATAAGCGATATCAGATGATATTTGTCTTTCTCTGTCTGGCTTACCTCACTTAGTATGATAATCTCTAGGTCCATCCTTGTTGCTGCACATTAGCTCTTACTACCTAATTTTTCTCATTTGGTCTTCTACTGTAGTACTGAGCTCATGAAGCCTAGTGTTACCAAGGCAAAGATCATAAGAGATATCTGTAATAAATTATGAAAAAAACATGATATGATGATTTCTTATTCCTTTTCACAACTCTCAAAGCATTGTTTGAACACAAAGCTCTTTTGAAAACAAAAAGCGTTTTCTGTGAAGGATGGGAAAATGAACATAAGAATTTAACCAAGTATTCACTCTCAACATTTTTCTTCCTTTCTTTCTCTCTCTCTCTCTCCGTTTCTTTTGTCTCTTTTTTTCCCTTGTCTTCCTTCTTTCTGTCTCTGCCACTCTGTCATCTTTTATTGCATTTTTTAAAATTGAGGCTATATTTTTGCACCTTTTACTCATCAACTGTGCAGTTTTGTCTTTAAAAGTGATATAAATTCAAGTAGTATATCTTTTTCACTTTTCCTCTAGTTAGCCATTGGGAAAACAAGAGAATATAGTCTATATAGGGACTATCACATGCAATGTGAAGTGATCTAATAAATGTCTTCCTCCAAGAGAGATCTTCCAATACCATCAAAATAAATAAATAAATCAAGTAACCAAAAATGGTGTTGTAGGTGATGTCTGCTATCAGCTCTGATATTTAGAATTTGCTTCCAAATGATTTTTAAATACATATATATTATTAAAATTACCAAACTGATATGGTGATTCTATTGATACAAACATTGACCAGGAAGAGGTTTTTAAGAGGTGATGAAGAAAATCCACCTTTCCTGAGGAACAACCACTCTTAAATCATCCCAAACTCTTGGTAAGAGATTGGCCTCTCTGAGTAAACTATTTGATATTTAGCACCTCTCACTGTCAGAAAATTCTTCCAGATATTGCATAGACACTTTAAGCTATCTGGAAAGTCACTTGTAATTCTGCTGTCTGTGGAATAAGAAAACTCTGCTAAGAGCCATTTATTTTCTTTGATCCTCTTACTATTCATTATTCTTTCTCTTCATACATTTATCATTTCTCCCAGAAGTCATCACCTTTCCTCACAGATCTAATTGATCATTGTTAATTAATATCCCTTAGATACTCTTCTGAATTGTTCCAAAGAACAATGTAATTTTCTAAATCTTTGCTTTCTCAAAACACAGTCCTTGGAGTTTCCACATCAGTGTCATCTGGGAAATTGTTAGAAATACAAACTCTCAAGCCAACTGAATTAGAAAATGCTTTTTTCACAAGATCCTCTGATGATTCATATATGTACTAAGTTTGGGAAACACTGGTCTAGACATCTTTTAAATAACTAGAACAAAGGACTATACTATAATCACTTTTGAATAGAGTAGAAAACATAGAATTTCCATCGTTTCTATTATTATTTTGAGGAAACTTATGGTGTCATAGATAAAACAAATCTAAGATTGCTGAGGCAAGATCCACTTCATTCTCTATGTACCCTTACCTTTAGGGTTTGTTTGTTTGTTTTTAGTTTTATTATCTAGTTTTCTACAATTTTTAATTCACCCACATTTCCAGGATCACATGATCCTAACTATCACCTATTAAATAAATTTCCTAGGATTATAATTTTTTTTGTTTTTGCCTACAATGAAAAATAAGAAAAGGAAATTTTTCATCTTTTCTGCAGCTTCTGTTTAAGAAATATCATTCCAGCTTTTTGTATTTCATATTTTCGCCTCTGAGGTGGAAAACATAAAATGTGAAGAACCTGCAAGTTTCTTTAAAGCCAGAATATATTGGAAGGTTGCCTTAGATATTGAGTCAAGAATCATTTCCCTGCTCACTCACGGCCACTGTGCTAATTTCATCATGGTCACTCCCGGCCCAGCGTCTCCCCTGCCCCGCATGGCTAATCTAGGTGATTAGATGATTTAAAGCTTATCTTTCCTGCGGCTGAGCCCCTCTTTACTTCTTACTATCCATTTCTTTCACCCTAAAATTCTACCCCTAAATATTTTCCCCACTTAGCGTCACAGATAATTAATATCATAGCATCAATTTTTGAAAGAATAACAAGGTTGTTCTGGTGGCTGATTAGAAAACTGACATGAATGTATCCCACACATATTTTTTTTTCTTATAGTGCCTTTGTTTATACCAGAATTTTACAATCAAGCCATTTGTCAACAGAGCCATATTTACCTTTCATCTGTTTGGGGTCATGAATTTACCAATGCAAACGGTTAATCATTTTGTAAGTATGGACAAATCATGCATAATAATTCACAAAAATGGTGTGTTAGGGACCCCAGGGTCTGTGCTCACTCATTTGCCTGCACAAACATCGGGGTGTGTTTCCTTTAAGCTTCACTTAGCAGTAACTTTTTTTTTTCTTCTTTCAGCAGTATGTGTTGCTGATTTCTCCTGATGTGTTAAAATTTTCACAGCGGTATGCAAGACACATTCATCTAACTGAAGAGGATTTTTAGTCCCTATAGGACTGAAGTCAGAATAAAGGAAGAAAGAAACCCAGATTTCCCTGCTCTGTTAGAAAAAGCCCAGGAACTCCATAGTCCTGCTGGGTGTAGCTAGAAAGACTAGGTAACTTAGATGTCTGTGAGAGCTCCTACCAAAGCCAATAATTAAAGATGGAAAAAATTAATTGTAGTACAACACTCACAATTTGTAACTCTGATTTTTAACTGATAAGTATTGTGGTGAAATAGATGTTATGATGCTTCACTGATTATTCTATTAGACCAATTTGTTGTACAAAATAATATTAAGTCCCTTGAGAACTTTGGAAGAAATGGTAGGTTAAACAGTGCACTTTTCAGAATGTGGCAAATAATCATTTTTCAGTCGTGCCATTTATAAAATGTGTGACCTGCTGAGCTTTTTCATATCAAACGTTCTAGTTAATTAGTCACTTAATTTCTCATAAAGTATCTCATAAAGTAACTTTTCAGAAATGTAATCACTCTCACATTCATGCCATAATTCAAGGATCAATAAAAGCTAATAATAATTTCTATATCCAAACAAAAATATAACACACATGAACTCTTAATGTGTCCATTCAGAAAAATCTCTCATGACCACTGCTTAGATGTATGTTTATGACTTTCTATACCCTTCAAGGATGAGTCCTCTTATGAGTGCCGGGCTTACCATTGGTGTTTCTGGATACCATGGAAATAATTTGTGCTTTCCTGAGTGTGTTCATCCTAATATAACAAAATATAAATCGCTTATTTACTAACAGGGTTAAGATGCCTCACTTTTCAATATCCCAATAAGTGATAGCTTCTTTCCTTTTACTTTTCCAAATATTAAGTAAGGATGACAAGATAAGAATTCCACTACTGAAAACTGGGTTGGGCAGTGAGAGAAAGAAGGTTGGCCTAAGTGGAGGATGGTGGAAAGCTCTTTTAACAGAGTACAGTGGACTGAGATGATGAAAAGGAGAGAGAGTGAAAAGTCTTGGCACTGGTATTAAGACATCAAAAGAATTTGTTGAGGAATATTAGAGAAGAAAAGTGAAATGAAATAAATTAACACTCCACTTAGACGCAGGATGAGACAGGATTCTGGAAACCAGGTATCAGCAAGCATAAGACTGATCCCTGGAAAAAACAAACTTCTAGAATAAGTTATTCAATAGATAGTTCATGAAGCAGTTAGGAGGATCCAGAGTGTTTGAGTTATGATAACTCAATGCATACTAATGTCATTTCATTGCTCAGTATAGATTATACACAGGAATGGTGGAGAAATGGCAGACATACTCCATCTTTATTTCACCAAGGCATTTGGCCTGCAGATTTATGATTTTAAGTCTTTCATTATATCCTTGAGATATAGGATAAATTGGAAGAGTGATATCTGATTTTATAGCTGGTTAACACTTCCCAGAGAATACTGATATACTAGAAATTGTCAATATTAAGCAAAGTCTCTACTTGGGCTAAAAGTCCTAAAATGTTTACAGTGGATGCTGTGGTGCACCATCCAGTTACGACACTTCAGGACCAAGACTCCCATTCCCTCAGCTGCCTGGAGTGGTACCTCCCTAGGTCTCATAGTTAAGATCCTCCACAAGCATTGCCCTAGGCTGAAGGAATGTGACTCACTGAGATACTCCTCCTGGTAATGCTCCAAGTCTGCTCCCTCCCTAGGGACAGCCTGCATCAAATCACTGGTGACAATGCTGAAGAGGCATCCCAGCTTCAGACTCCTGTGTGATCAACTAAGTCTTCTGTTGCAACTGCATCTCAGTTTAACGTCTACTCTGCCCTATCCTACTTTCCTCACTCTCTTACAAATGTGGTTCTCAAGAACGCTCCAGTAACCCACCACATGCAAAAGTATACATCATTGTTTCCAAGGAATATGACCTACAAAAGTTGGCTCCAGTAGATTCTAAAATGGGGTTTTGGAGCCAAATCATCTGCTGATCAGATGGCCATAAAGACCCATCACTGATGGTAGGCAAAATACTGAAAGCACTCAGTATGCTATAGCTATGCAATTGCTGAAACTTTCACCCTGGTGCTCAGGGAAAGGAAAACACTGGTAGTGGAATATGTCAGGCATTTGAGAGTTTGGAGCAAGTAGTTATAAGGAATCTGATGGCTGTTGCTGAGAGCTATAGGGGCATTGAAGAAATGATAAAAGATTAAGTAGGATTTACACTTAAGGCAAAGCATGAAAGCCAGAAGACCTCCTTGGAAGCACACAAAAAAGCTCCCATCTCCTGCAGCAGGAGGACAGAAAAAGCTGAGGATCAGGCTCAAGAATTATAAGGGTAGCAGAGCTGCAGAGAAGGTTGAATACTCAACCCTGGAAAATCAGCTACACCTAACTAGTGCCCTAGTTAGGAAGGAGTGGGATTCTGAGATTTGATGAGGACATCAAAGTTAATGCTCTCAAATACTGAATTACCACATTCCTCTGAGCACTCGGATTACACAGTAGCTCACTCTTCCATGATAAACGCTAGTGTTCTATTCTCAATTAAAGACAATGCAAGGACCTCTGCATGCACCTCCTTCGTGGTTTGCCCCCTCTTGCCCTTCTGACCCCAGTCCAACAACTGGCTTAAATCACAGCAGAACCAGATTGGAGATGTGTTGGACCTGCTAAGGGAGCAAAGAGACAGTACCCCAAAGGAGCTACCAACATAGTAAAATACATGAGATTATAGAGGATGTGGATTAGCAGATGTGGAAGATAAAACAGAATAAGAGAGGATTTATAATATGGAGCAATCCTCTATTATATAGCATTTAACACCTTGGCAAACACTGTGGTAGACAGTGCAAAGAGCATTTTAGGATGAATAATGAAAGTATGGAGAAATAGATGGCTCACAGTAGGTAAAGGGCTTGGAAGACTCAGAGAAGTGAGAATCCTAGAGAGGAAATACTAGTGAAGGCCAGAACACCAAGGTCCACTAAGTTCCATGCGAAAGCCTAAAGGATATTCTGTTTATCAAAACAGTAAGGAATGCACTGGTCAAAGCAGCCACAGTATCAGAGAAGCTCAGAGATGGCTCTTCTCTGTAAGCCAGCACTGGAAATTGGAGATAGTGTTACAGAACTTGGCTTACTGGTAGCAGTAGAAATAAGAGGATCCTAAAATAGAGGCTAGGTGGTGTCACATAACACCAAAGGCAAAGTCGGCCCATTTATCATAATCAATGGCAAAGTTAGAGTAATATCCACAGGGTCCTGAAAAAAAAGGGGGGGGGGGGGAATTGTGGAGTTGGTTAATAGAGCTCCAGAGGCAAAATACATGGGCAGTAAAAAAATATTGGAAATTAAATAAAATATTTCTAAATAATTCATGGGCCAAAGAAGAAATCAAAAGGGAAATCAGAAAGTGTTTGAACTGAATTAAAATGAAAAAAATATAATTAGTGGGATGCCACTAGAGAAGTATTAGAGTGAAATTTATTGTATATTAGAAAAGATAAGTCTCAAATCAATTACCTCAGCTTACACCTTAAGAAACTAGCAAACAAAAGCCAAAGTAAACAAAACTGGAAAAAACTGAAATGGCCTTCAACAGATGAATTGATAAATTGTGGTATATCTATGCAATATAATACTACTCAGCAATAACAAGAATGAACCTTTGGTACAAGAAAAAACAAAGATAAATCTCAAAATAATTGTCTGTGAAGAAGCCAGACAAAAAAGAATACATACTGTTTGATCCCATTTACATAAAATGCTAGGGAATACAAACTAATCTATAGTGACAGCAGATCAATGGTTATTTGGGGGCAGAGATGGGTAGGAGGGAAGGATAATAAAGTGGCATGGGGAAGAGCTTCAAGACGGCGGAAGAGTAAGACATGGAGATCACCTTCCTCCCAACAAATACATCTACACGTGGAACAACTCCTACAGAACACCTACTGAACGCTGGCAGAAGACCTCAGACCTCCCAAAAGGCAAGAAACTCCCCACGTACCTGGGTAGGGCAAAAGAAAAAAGAATAAACAGAGACAAAAGAATAGGGACGGGACCTGCACCAGTAGGAGGGAGCTGTGAAGGAGGAAAGGTTTCCACACACTAGGAAGCCCCTTTGCGGGCGGAGACTGCAGGTGGCGGAGGGGGGAAGCTTCAGAGCCGCGGAGGAGAGCACAGCAACAGGGTTGCGGAGGGCAAAGTGGAGAGATTCCCGCACAGAGGATCAGGCCGAACAGTACTCACCAGCCCGAGAGGATTGTCTGCTCGGTCGCCAGGGCAGGCGGGGCTGGGAGCTGAGGCTTGGGCTTCAGTCGGAGCACAGGGAGAGGACTGGGGTTGGCGGCGTGAACACAGACAGAAGGGGTTAGTGCGCCACGGATAGCCAGGAGGGAGTCCAGGGAAAAGTCTGGACCTGCCGAAGAGGCAAGAGACGTTTTCTTCCCTCTTTGTTTCCTGGTGCGCGAGGAGAGGGGAGTCAGAGCGCCGCTTAAAGGAGCTCCAGAGACAGGCGCGAGCCGCGGTTGAAAGCGCGGAGCCCAGAGTCGGGCATGGGACACTAAGGCTGCTGCTGCCACCACCAAGAAGCCTGTGTGCGAGCACAGGTCACTATCCACACCTCTGCTTCTGGGAGCCTGTGCAGCCCGCCACTGCCAGGGTCCAGTGATCCGGGGACAACTTCCCCGGGAGAACGCATAGCGCACCTCAGGCTGGTGCAACGTCACACCAGCCTCTGCCGCCGCAGGCTCACCCCGCCTCCGTGCCCCTCCCTCACCACCCCCACCCCCCGGCCTGAGTGAGCCAAAGCCTCCGAATCAGTGGCTCCTTTAACCCCGTCCTGTCTGAACAAAGAACAGATACCTTCCTGCGACCTACACGCAGAGGCAGGGCCAAATCCAAAGCTGAACCCCGGGAGCTGTGCGAACAAAGGAGAGAAAGGGAAATCTCTCCCAGCAGCCTCAGGAGAAGCGGATTAAATCTCCACAATCAACGTGATGTACCCTGCATCTATGGAATAGCTGAAGAGACAACGAATCATCCCAAATTGAGGGGGTGGACTTTGGGAGTAAAGATATATATTTTTCCCCTTTTTCTCTTTTTGTGAATGTGTATGTGTATGCTTCTCTGTGTGACGGTGTCTGTGTAGCTTTCCTTTCACCATTTGTCCTAGGGTTCTGTCTGTCTGGGTTTTTTGTTTTTGTTTTTCTTTTTAGTATACCTTTCAGCACTTGTTATCACTGGTGGATTTGTTTTTTGGTTTGGCTGCTCTCTTCTTTCTTCCTTTCTTTCTCTTTTTTATAACTTAAAAAAATTTTTTAATAATTATTTTTCTTATGTTAACTTTATTTTATGTTATTTTACTTTATTTTATTTTATTTTATTTTATTTTATTTTCATCTTTCTTTCCTTCTTTTCTTTTCTCCCTATTAATCTGAGCCTTGTGGATGACAGGCTCTTGGTGCTCCAGCAAGGAATCAGGGATGTGCCTCTGAAGTGGGAGAGCCAAGTTCAGGACACTGGTCCACAGAAGACCTCCCAGCTCCATGTAATATCAAATGGTGAAAATCTCCCAGATATCTCCATCTCAACACCAAGACCCAGCTCCAGTCAACAACCAGCAAGCTACAGTGCTGGACACCCTACACCAAACAACTAGCAAGAAAGGAACACAATCCCATCCATTAGCAGAGAGGCTGCCTAAAACCATAATAAGGCCACAGACACCCCAAAACACACCGCAGACATGGACCTGCCCAGCAGAAAGACAAGACCCAGCCTCATCCACCAGAACACAATCACTAGTCGCCACCGCCAGGAAGCCTACACAACCCACTGAATTAACCTTAGCCACTGGGGACAGAAACCAAAAACAATGGGAACTATGAATAGGCAGCCAGCAAAAAGGAGACCTCAAACACAGTACCTTAAGCAAAATGAGAAGACAGAGAAACACACAGCAGTTGAAGGAGCAAGGCAAAAACCCACCAAACATAACAAATGAAGAGGAAATAGGCAGCCTACCTGAAAAACATTTCAGAATAATAATAGTAAAAATGATCCAAAATCTTGGAAATACAATGGAGGAAACACAAGAAACGTTTAACAAGGACCTAGAAGAACTAAAGAGAAAACAAACAGTGATAAACAACACAATAAATGAAATTAAAAATTCTCTAGAAGGGATCAATAGCAGAATAACTGAGGAAGAAGAACGGATAAGTGACCTGGAAGATAAAATACTGGAAATAACTACTGCAGAGCAGAATAAAGAAAAAAGAATGAAAAGAATTGAGAACAGTTTCAGAGACCTCTGGGACAACATTAAATGCACCAACATTCGAATTATAGGGGTCCCAGAAGAAGAAGAGAAAAAGAAAGGGACTGATAAAATATTTGAAGAGATTATAGTTGAAAATTTCCCTAATATGGGAAAGGAAATAATTAATCAAGTCCAGGAAGCACAGAGAGCTCCATACAAGATAAATCCAAGGAGAAACATGCCAAGACACATATTAATCAAACTGTCAAAAATTAAATACAAAGAAAACATATTAAAAGCAGCAAGGGAAAAATGACAAATAACACACAAGGGAATCCCCATAATGTTAACAGCTAATCTTTCAGCAGAAACTCTGCAAGCCAGAAGGGAGTGGCAGGACATTTTTAAAGTGATGAAGGAGAAAAACCTACAACCAAGATTACTCTACCCAGCAAGGATCTCATTCAGATTTGATGGAGGAATTAAAACCTTTACAGACGAGGAAAGGTGAGAAAGTTCAGCAATACCAAACCAGCTTTACAACAAATGCTAAAGGAACTTCTCTAGGCAGGAAACACAATATAAGGAAATGACCTACAATAACAAACCCAAAACAATTAAGAAAATGGGAATAGGAACATACATATCGATAATTACCTTAAACATAAATGGATTAAATGCTCCAACCAAAAGACATAGACTGGCTGAATGGATACAAAAACAAGATCCATATATATGCTGTCTAAAAGAGACCCACTTCAGACCTAGGGACACATACAGACTGAAAGTGAGGGGATGGAAAAAGTTATTCCATGCAAATGGAAATCAAAAGAAAGCTGTAGTAGCAATTCTCATATCAGAAAAACTTGACTTTAAAACAAAGACTATTACAAGAGACAAAGAAGGACATTATATAATGATCAAGGGATCAATCCAAGAAGAAGATAAAACAATTGTAAATATTTATGCACACAGAAAGGAGCACCTCAATAGAAAGGCAAATGTTAACAGTAATAAAAGGGGAAATTGTCAGTAACACAGTCATAGTAGGGGACTTTAACACCCCACTTTCAACAGTGGACAGATCATCCAAAATGAAAATAAATAAGGAAACACAAGCTTTAAATGATACATTAAACAAGATGGCCTTATTTGATATTTATACGACATTCCATCCAAAAACAACAGAATACATATTTTTCTCAAGTGCTCATGGAACATTCTCCAGGATAGATCATATCTTGGGTCACAAATCAAGCCTTAGTAAATTTAAGAAAATTGAAATCGTATCAAATATCTTTTCCAATTCACAACACTATGAGACTAGATATCAATTACAGGAAAGATCTGTAAAAAATATAAACACATGGAGGCTAAACAATACACTACTAAATAAGCACAAGGTCACTGAAAAAGTCAAAAAGGAAATCAAAAGATACCTAGAAACAAATGACAATGAAAATACAATGACCCAAAACCTATGAGATGCAGCAAAAACACTTCTAAGAAGGAAGTTTATAGCAGTACAATCCTTCCTCAAGAACTAAGAAACAGCTCAAATAAACAACCTAAACTTACACCTAAAGCAATTAGAGAAAGAAAAAAAAAACTCCAATGTTGGCAGAAGGAAAGAAATCATAAAATTCAGATCAGAAATAAATGAAAGAGAAATGAAGGAAACAATAGCAAAGATCAATAAAACTAAAAGGTGGTTCTTTAAGCAGATAAACAAAATTGATAAACCATTAGCCAGACTCATCAAGAAAAAGAGGGGGAAGATTCAAATCAATAGAATTAGAAATGAAAAAGGAGAAGTATCAACTGACACTGCAGAAATACAAAGGATCATGAGAGATTACTACAAGCAACTATATGCCAATAAATGGACAACCTGGAAGAAATGGACAAATCCTTAAAATGCACAACCATCTGTGACTGAACCAGGAAGAAATAGATAATATGAACAGACCAATCACAAACACTGAAATTGAAACTATGATTAAAAATATTCCAACAACAAACATCCAGGACCAGTTGGCTTCACAGGTGAATTCTATGAAACATTTAGAGAAGAGATAACACCTATCCTTCTAAAACTCTTCCAAAATATAGCAGAGGGAGGAACACTCCCAAACTCATTCTACGAGGCCACCATTACCCTGATACCAAAACCAGACAAAGATGTCACAAAGAAAGAAAACTACAGGCCAATATCACTGATGAAGATAGATGCAAAATTCCTCAGCAAAATACTAGCAAACAGAATCCAACAGCATATTAAAAGGATCATACACCATGATCAAGTGGGGTGTATCCTAGGAATGCAAGGATTCTTCAATATATGCAAATCAATCAATGTGATACACCATATTAACAAATTGAAGGAGAAAAAACATATGATCATATCAATAGATGCAGAGGGCTTCCCTGGTGGTGCAGTGGTCGAGGGTCTGCCTGCCGATGCATGGGACGCGGGTTCGTGCCCTGGTCCAGGAAGATCCCACGTGCCGTGGAGCGGCTGGGCCCGTGAGCCATGGCCACTGAGCCTGCGCATCCAGAGCCTGTGCTCCGCAGCGGGAGAGGCCACAACAGTGAGAGGCCCGCATACCGCAAAAAAAAAAAAAAAAGATGCAGAAAAAGCTTTCGACAAAATTCAACACCCAATTATGATAAAAACCCTGCAGAAAGTAGGCATAGAGGGAACTTTCCTCAACATAATAAAGGCCATATATGACAAACCCATAACCAACATTGTCCTCAATGGTGAAAAACTGAAAACATTTCCACTAAGATCAGTAACAAGACAAGGCTGCCCACTCTCAGCACTATTATTCAACATAGTTTTGGAAGTTTTAGCCACAGCAATCAGAAAAGAAAAAGAAAAAGAAATAAAAGGAATCAAAATCAGAAAAGAATAACTAAAGCTGTCACTGTTTGCAGATGACATGATAGTATACATAGAGAATCCTAAAGATGTTACCAGGAAACTACTACAGTTAATCAATGGATTTGGTAAAGTAGTAGGATACAAAATTAATGCACAGAAATCTCTTACATTCCTATACAGTAATGATGAAAAATCTGAAAGTGAAATTAAGAGAACACTCCCATTTACGATTGCAAGAAAAAGAATAATATATCTAGGAATAAACCTACCTAAGGAGAAAAAAGACCAGTATGCAGAAAATAATAAGACACTGATGAAAGAAATTAAAGCATATACAAATAGAAGGAGAGATATACCATGTTCTTGGATTGGAAGAATCAACATTGTCAAAATGACTATGCTACCCAAAGCAATCTACAGATTCAATGTAATCCCTATCAAACTACCACTGGCATTTTTCACAGAACTAGAACAAAATATTTCACAATTTATATGGAAACAAAAAAGACCCCAAATAGCCAAAGCAATCTTGAGAACAAAAAACAGAGCTGGAGGAAACAGGATCCCTGACTTCAGACTATACTACAAAGCTACAGTAATCAAGACAATATGGTACTGGCACAAAAACAGAAACATAGATAAATGGAACGGGGTAGAAAGCCCAGAGATAAACCCATGCATATATGGTCACCTTATCTTTGATAAAGGAGGCAGGAATATACAGTGGAGAAAAGACAACCTATTCAATAAGTGGTGCTGGGAAAACTGGACAGCTACATGTAAAAGAATGAAATTAGAACACTCCCTAACACCATACACAAAAATAAACTCCAAATGGATTAAAAACCTAAACGTAAGACCAGACATTATCAAACTCTTAGAGGAAAACATAGGCAGAACACTCTATGACATAAATCACAGCAAGATCCTTTTTGACCCACCTCCTAGAGAAATGGAAATAAAAACAAAAATAAACAAATGGGACCTAATGAAGCTTAAAAGCTTTTCCACAGCAAAGGAAACCATAAACAAGATGAAAAGACAACACTCAGACTGGGAGAAAATATTTGCTAATTAAGCAACTGACAAAGGATTAATCTTCAAAATTTACAAGCAGCTTATGCAGCTCAATATCAAAAAAACAAACAACCCAATCCAAAAATGGGCAGAAGACCTAAATAGACATTTCTCCAGAGAAAATATACAGATCACCAACAAACACATGAAAAAAATCTCAACATCATTAATCATTGGAGAATTGCCAATCAAAACTACAATGAGATATCATCTCACACCAGTCAGAATGACCATCATGAAAAAATCTACAAACAATAAATGCTAGAGAGGGTGTGGAGAAAAGGGAACCCTCTTGCACTGTTGGTGGGACTGTACATTGATACAGCCACTATGGAGAACAGTATGGAGGTTCCTTAAAAAACTAAAAATAGAACTACCATACGACCCAGCAATCCCACTACTGGGCATACCCTGAGAAAACCATAATTCAAAGAGAGTCACCTACCAAAATGTTCATTGTAGCTCTATCTACAATAGCCAGGACATGGAAGCAACCTAAGTGTCCATCAACAGATGAATGGATAAAGAAGATGTGGCACATATATACAATGGAATATTACTCAGCCATAAAAAGAAATGAAATTGAGTTATTTGTAGTGAGGTGGATGGACCTAGAGTCTGTTATACAGAGTGAAGTAAGTCAGAAAGAGAAAGACAAATACCGTATGCTAACACATATACATGGAATCTAAAAAAAAAAATGGTCATGAAGAACCTAGGGGCAAGACGGGAATTAAGACACAGACCTACTGGAGAATGGACTTAAGGATACGGGGAGGGCGAACGGTAAGCTGGGACGAAGTGAGAGAGTGGCATGGACATATATACACTACCAAATGTCAAATAGAATGCTAGTGGGGAGCAGCCGCATAGCACAGGGAGATCAGCTTTGTGCTTTGTGACCACCTAGAGGGGTGGGATAGGGAGGGTGGGAGGGAGGGAGACGCAAGAGGGAAGAGATATGGGAACATATGTATATGTATAACTGATTCACTTTGTTATGAAGCAGAAACCAACACACCACTGTAAAGCAATTATACTCCAATAAAGATGTTAAAATAAATAAATAAAGTGGCATGAAGAAACTTTTGGGTATGATTATTTTGCTTATTATCTTGATTTATGATTATCTTGATTGTGAAAAAAGTTTCATGATTATATATTTCCCTTAATTACCTCATTATATGTCTAAACATCAAATTGTATACTTTAAACATGTTCAATTTATTGTATGTCATTTATACCTCAATAAGACATAGAAAGGAATGACAGAGCCAGCGAAGGAATGAAGAAGGAAGGGAGGGAGGGAGGGAAAATGGGACGAAGGGAAGGAGGCAGTCAAGAAAGGCAAATCCATCCTGAAATATGTGTTAATCTGGTAAAAAAATAAATCACTCTCTTTCTAGGGTGGCAGGACCCAATGTAATCAAATATCCAAGTATCAAGTGTAATCAAATAATATACTCATATAACCAGGTATCTAACTGGTCTCATGGAGAACTGGTTGTATATCAGAGACTTAGCTCTGGTTGTCAGGTTAGACATTTGGCAAAGGTAGTAGCTAGGTCAGCCTTGGTGAGTAGGAGTCCATGCTGCTGAACCCATACATAGTTTCCACCAAACTCCATTCATATGCCCATTCTACCAGCACTTGGATGGCCAGTGACAGAGGTTGGCTGAAGTCAGTGGACTGAATTATTTTGTCTGTTCATTGTTCAGAGCATTTTCATACTTCATGCCTGATTCTTTAAGTGCATCCACATTCTCTTACTCAGTCCTCCTGAGCCCTGATCTAATATCTCTCCTTCCTGGCCTCTAATAAACCAGCCAGGCTCTTTGCCTCTACTCATAAGTTCTCTTTAGCTACTTTTCTTCACACAAAGTGGATGATCAAATGCACCATCTAAAGTTCTAACTGGGGAGATTTTTCCCTTAATTACCTCATTATATAATTCAGTACTTCTGGGTGGGGATGTCTTGCTGAAGCACTCCATAATGTGCTTGCACCAAAATACTGAGTGAATATTTTTTCATCCCCTGTCAGCTGCTCAGAAGGGATATTTACATTTGACCATTTGTTTGAACCAAAGAAGAGTCAGTGGGGCAGCAATGGTAGATGACAAGTGAATTTGGTCTACCTGGTCATGCAACTTTTCTTGAAAACCTTGACCCTACTTGTGCCTAAATCTAGCATTTACATTTAATATGATTATTGATATTTTTAGGATTGAGTTTATAATCTTGCTTTTTTTATTTGTCCCAATTTGTTTTTATTTCCCATTTCCTCTTTGCCTTGTTTTGTATTAATATTTTTATGGTTTCATTTTATTGGTTTATTAGGTATACACCTTAATTTGTTTTTGTAGTGCTTACTTTCAGGTTTATCAGATACACCTTTAACTTATCATAGTCTACTTTCAAGTGATATTGTGTCACTTCATATATATCATAAGAGCCTTACAGTAATGTACATCTGTTTCTCCCTTTCTGGCCTTTATACATTTTTCTTTTTACATATGTTATAAACCCACAAATAGTCCATGATCTTTCAGGGAGATATAAATAAAAATTTTAAAGTCATGTATTTAACCGGGTAGTTGCCATTTCTGGTGTTCTTCATTCCTTTGTGTAGATCCGGTTTTTATCTGGTGTAAGTTATTTTTGGCTAAAAGACTTCGTTTAACATTTTCGTGTAGTATAGATCTGCTGGTGATGGATTCTTTTAACTTTTGTATGTCTGAAAACATCTTATTTTGCCTTCGTTTTTGAACAATATTTTTGCCAGATATAGGATTCTAAGTTGACAGTTTTTATTTTCTTTCAATAATTTAAAGATGCTGCTTCACTATCTTCTTGCATTGTCTCCAGTGAGAAATCTGATGCCATCGTTATATCTCTGTATGTAACATTTGTTTTTCCTCTAGCTGCTTTTTAAGATTTTCTTATCACTAGCATTGAGTAATTTGATTACAATGTGCCTTGGTATCATTTTCTTCATGTTTGTTTTATTTGGAATTCACTGAGTTTTTTGAATCTGTGGGTTTACAGTCCTCATTAAGTTTGGATAGTTTTTGACCATTTTTGCTTCAAATATTTTTCTGCTCCACCCCCTTCATTTGGGAACTCCAATTATTTCTACATTAGGCCACTTGAAGTTGTTCTGTAACTCATTGATCTCTTCATTTAAATTTTTTTTCTATTTTATTTTGGATAGTTCCTATTGCTCTGCCTTCAAGTTTATTAGTTTTTTCTGCAATATGTAATATTTTCTTACTCTCATCCTGGTTATTTCTCTTCTCAAACATTGTAGTTTTCCTCTCTAGAAGTCTGATATGAATTTTTAAATATATTCCATATCTGTAGGAATATAGTTACAATAACTGTTTTAATATCCTCCTCTGCTAATTCTAGCATCTGTATTTGTTCTGGGTTGGGTTTGACTGATTGATTTTTCTCATTGTGGGGTGTATTTTCTTGCCTCTTTGTATATGTCTGGTAATCTCTTTTTGGATGTCAGACATTATGATTTTTACCTAGTTGGGTACTGGATAATTCTGAATTCCTGTAAGTTGTCTTGAGCTTTGTTCTAGGCTGCAGTTACTTGGAAACAGCTTGATCCTTCCTAGTATTTCTTTTATGAATTGTTAGCAGACCCAGAGCAGTGCTCAGTCTAGGACTAATTATTCTCCACCACTAAGGCAATACCTTCTTGAGTACTCAACTTAATTCCCTGTTAATCATGAGTTTTTTCAGTCTGGTTAGGGTGAGGAAGCACTATTCCCGGCCCCATGTGAGCACCAGACATTGTTCTCTAATACATTGGGATGATTCTTTTCCCAGCATATGTATGCACTGCTTAGTGATCTGCTAAATACTCAAAGCGGACCTTCTGAAGTTCTCCCCAGTTCTCTCTCTTTGAAGATCTCTCCTCTTGGGTCTTCTATCTCACCAATTCTAACTGCCTTGGTCTGTCTGAACTCTTCACTCCATAGCTTAATCTCAGAGTTTTCAGACCTGTTTCTCACTACCTCTTCCCCATGCCATAATCTGGAAACTCTCTCTAGGCAGTAAATTGGAGGAATCATATGGCTTACAATATTTGTTTCCTGTCTCTCAGGGAATCGTTCTCCTTTGTTTCTTGACATCAGTGTCTTAAATACTGTGGTTTCCTGTACTTTGTCTGATAGCTTTTTTGTTTGTTTCAGAGGGAAGGTAAATATGGCCTTTTTACTCCCTCCTGCCAGAAGCAGAAGTTAGAGCAACTTTTTGAAAGCATGACTGAAGCTCAAGCTGGAAGATAATATCCTATAAGTTTGAAGTACCATCCTTCTGGATACAGCATACATCTAAATCAGTAGTCATCATATGGTGCTTTATCCTCAATAAATAGAATAAATGGGTTTAGGAGCCGAAGGACAGAAGTAGGAGGGAGTAGCTCTGTTTAACATCACTCCTGGTGACCCATTTGGGGAATTTTACTTCCCATCTGCACAACTCTGAGCCGTGCAGGTTTAGAGATGCAGACTATTTCTACCAGGGTACATTGCAAAAATCGTCATAAATTTAAGCTATTGCTCCCATCCTGTTATTTTGGTCTCCTTGTGTGAAACAACTATCATTTAAGGAAAGTCAGCACCATCGTGGTGGTGGTAATTGGCCATGATTATCAAGAGGAGGCAAGACTGCTCTTTATATGAAACAGGCAGGGAAGAATTTGCTTGGCAAACAGATTATTCCCTAGGACCACTCTTGGTAATCCTCTTCCCAGTTCTCATCGTAAATGAAAAATAAAACAGCAGCCATAGTCTAAGAAGAGCAAGGTAATCAGGGGCTCAAAATCCCTCAGGGATAAGAATATGGATCAATAGGATTCAGTGATTAATTGCATGTGATGTGTGAGAAGAGAAGATTTAAGGATCATTGCATGATTTCTGGCCTAAGTATCTAGAAGAAGTGAGTTATTTCCTGGGTTAGGAAGAACATTGAGAGAAATAAGTTTCAAAGAGGATCAGAAATCAAGTTTTGACCATGTTACTTTTGGGATACCTAATAGATATCAAAACAGATCTTTCAAATAAGCAATTGGAATGAGCAATGGAGTACAGAAGAAGTTTGTAAGTTGCTTACAGAAATATAGGGAGATTTTCAGAGCGCTGCTTGGGTTCAGAGGGTGTGTCTCTCACAAATAGCACAGGACATGCCATATTTGGGAAGCCAGAATGCATCTTCATGTGGCATCTGTCCCTTATTTGGTACATCTGCACTCATATTTTTCCCCTCACAACCTCTCCCTTTTCCCTCACCTCCTACCACCCTTAGCTTTTCAAGGGAAATATTACAAATATTCCTTCAAGCAAGTATTCTTTGCCCATTTTGGGTGTCTGAGAAAGCCTGTGGTGATGGCTCTTAGCCGAGGCATTTTTCTGAGAAATAGAACATGGACTTCCTTGGGCATGGTATCATTCAGCACAGAAAGAAGCTTGTTCAGAAATAGAACAAAACAAAACACCCCAAATCCCTTCTCTCTCTAGAACATCCCCCCAGCACCCTGCCATTTTTTTTCCATTACCCACTCCTCTACAGATCTAATGCCGTCTCTTGGAAAATCTGTTGATCTACTGGGAGCTTTCAATATCAAGCCATGGTCATCAGATCTTTACACACTAGTCCAGTACGTTGATGAGAAGACTGGGACCTGAGCAGGGTTTTACATCCCTCAGCTTCAGTTTTCAGCATTCGTAAAATAAAAGATTTGGACTAGATCATCTCCAAGGACCTTTCCAACTTTACAATTGTATTAACTATAAAATAATTTAAATGGGTCAAGAAACTTCAATGTTAATTTGAACCAAATGCAAAGCTAGGCATAGTTTATATCAATCTCTAATTATAATCTTCTAAGAACTGAATTAGCAACCAGAAGATTCTTGGCACTCCTGGAATCAGCAACAATGACCTTTTAGCTTTGGCAAGTAACTTGAAACGTGGTCTCTAAAGAAATAAGCAAAAAAAATTTACCTACTTCAGGGGAGTCTTGAAGATTTTATTTGTTAATTCTTTTTAAGTGCTTTGACTCAGAAAAGAATAATAGACCATCAGTACTAGGGGTTATCATTTAGGTTTATGAGATTGGGTTTCCATTTGATGAGCATAATGATTTCTGGGTTCTTATTGTGAAGGGTTGGCAAAGATGCCAAAAACTGACTGACTCCACACAGAGTTGCCTTTTTTTAAAATTAACATTCTAAAAATATCAATCATTGAACCAACTTTTAAAAATAAACTAATTTATTCCAGCAGTAAATGGAAATTATTTTTATTAATATTAAAATAATTCTACTCCCATGAAAATAACTGTAAATATATTAAAAATAACTTCATGTTTACTTGGTACAATAGAATTTCTGAGAAATATCAGAAAGAGCCAATGGGAAGGGCTAGAAAAATCCAGGAATAGAGTGAGAAGAATTATTTTGAAAGGGTTAGTTTTCCCATGTAGAGTTAAACTAAGGACCTAAATAATGCCTTTGGAACTAGAAAACTTGAGGAGAGATAACAAAGGGTTAAATTAAATATCCTAGTCATTTATACAAGTAATTGAAATCTAGTCATCTAAAGTAGAAATAACCTAAGAGACTGTATTAGTTAAGTATATAATCTCGTAAAATAATTTATCAAATTACCACATGGATAAAATCACAATTTCAAATAGTTATCTTAAACAAAAAATTATGTAATTATTTTTTAAAAATATTTTTGCCAATAATATGCTTACTGCCTGTAAAACACTGACAAAACTTTTAGTCATAGGGAAAGTGTGCTTTCTAACAGAATAAATTTTCCATGTGGTTTTTCTCCTGTAGTGCATCTTTGTGGAATTCTTTAAACAGGAAGTAAAAGAAAGTGAAATACCATTAGATAACTACTCTTTAAAAAGGTATCATTGATACCTTCCATTTTCTACTTCTGGATTAGCAAAAAAGAAAAAAAAACAATTTCATTACATTTCTTTATAGATAAATTAAAAAGCTATGTTCTAGACATGAAAAAGAGGTTTAAACCAAATGAAAAGCATTCTTTTGATCATGTGGCTGGCCATTTATCTACCACCTTCTGAATTTCCATTAAATAAATAGAGTGTTATTTTATTAAGAATACACGCATAGATTTATGTAACAAGGTGTACATTCGATTGAAAATCAAAACAAGTAGCAGATGGTTTGTTTTAACCCAAGAGACCACTCACTGAACCAGATCAGAATGAAAACCTCCTGTATCCAGGTAGAAGATATGGTATTTGGGATTCCTACCCCAATGCCTATCTAAATATCCAAATAGAAGAGGATGAGAAAGGTGGATCAGTGCAAATTGACATCTAATCATCATCATCCCAGTGATTTTCCACTTTATTTGTGTTTGCTCTAGGCCAGGAGCAATGAGATGGTCAGATATATATAATCCAGAGAACAGTAATGTATAGTGTAAGCATACTTCTCCTTAACTATAATGACTCATTTACACCTAAAGTCTCATTCAAATTAAAAGGCTAAAATCTTTGCCTTTTGTTTTTTCAAAAGAATATTAGTATGTCTCTCTTTTAAGGAAATATACTGTTCAAATTAAAATTATCAAAATATAAGAGGTAATGTTTTCATATTACAAACATAGTTTTCAACATACATAAGAGATCATTTGAATGTAGTATTTACAACATAACAATTTCATTATCCCAATGAAATGCCATACCTTAACTGGCAAACTCTACCAAAGACCAGACTATTCAGAGGAGAGAAGAAATGAGCTTGAAGATGTGTCCCTGACCCTCCTCTCTTAGCCTTCCTGGAGCATTATTTTCACTCAGCAGTTCACTGGGGAACAGATGGGGGTTAGTTCTGCTCTTAATCAGTCCACTGTGATTTCATGTAGTACTATAATTTTATGTAGACTACTCATTGCTACAAAATTTGACTACTAAGAAAAAAAGTGATACACACTGAAGTTTACTGTAAAGGTAGTCAACTATTAAAACATAATCTGGCACAGGCAAAATTAATTAACTAATTAATTAATTTTAAAAATAGGGGAAAGTTCTCCGGTTCTCCATCCCCACAGGCGTGAAGATTTGGAGGCATCTCCAGTGCGAGGGCTTTTAAACCACCACCCCTCTCCTGATCCCTATGGAAGGAAAAGCCAACCCAGCTGAGATGAGGGAGTCAAGGAAAAGCCTCTGGACTTGTGTTCATCACATCCTTGACTTTGGATTTTAAGAACATGAGAGAGAATTAACCGCGTCGCAAGAGAATCCATTGGAGAATGTTTCAAAATGTAGAACCCTTATGTGTGAAGTATCCCAAATGAAGTTGGAGCATCCACATAAAATTGCTTCATGTTGTGGAATTGAAGCTGCCACTGGAAAGCTGCATCATGAGCTGCTTGGGCTTCTAAAGTGTCCAATGGATTTTTAATTACATAAGGATTGGAACCAAGATGGCACAGTAGAAGGACGTGCTCTCACTCCCTCTTGTGAGACCATTAGGATTGCAACTAGTTGCTGCACAATCATCGAAAGGAAGACACTGGAACCCACTAGAAAAGATACTCCACGTCCAAGGACAAAGGAGAAGTCACAGTGAGATGGTAGGGGGGATGCAATCACAGTAAAATCAAGTCCCATAACTGCTGGGTGGGTGACTCACAGACTAGAGAACACTTATACCACAGAAGTTCACCCACTGGAGTGAAGCTTCTGAGCCCCACGTCAGGCTTCCCAACCTAGGGGTCCGGCAACAGGAAGAGGAATTCCTAGAGAATCAGACTTTGAAGCCTACTGGGATTTGAATGAGGACTTCAACAGAACAGGGGGAAACAGAGACTCCACCCTTAGAGGGCACACACAAAGTGGTGTGCACATCAGGACCCAGGGGAAGGAGAAGTGACCCCAGGGGAGACTGAACCAGACCTACCTGCTAGTGTTGGAGGGTCTCCTGCAGAAGTTGGGGGAGGCTGTGATCACCGTGGGGACAAGGACACTGGCAGTGGAAGTTCTGGGAAGTACTCCTTGGCATGAGCCCTCCCAGAGACCACGATTAGCCCCACCAAAGAGCCCAGGTAGGCTCCAGTGTTGGGTTGCCTCAGGCCAAACAACCAACAGGGAGGGAACTCAGCCCCACCTAACAGCAGTCAAGCAGATTAAAGTTTTACTGAGCTCCACCCACCAGAGCAACTGTCAGCTCTACCCACCACCAGTTGCTCCCATCAGGAAACTTGCATAAGCCTCTTAGATAGCCTCATTCACCAGAAGGCAGACAGCAGAAGCAAGAACAACTACAATCCTGTGGCCTGTGGAACAAAAACCACATTCACAGAAAGATAGACAAGACGAAAAGGCAGAGGGCTATGCACCAGATGAAGGAACAAGATTAGACCCCAGAAAAACAACTAAATGGAGATAGGCAACCTTCCAGAAAAAGAATTCAGAATAATGATAGTGAAGATGATCCAGGACCTTGGGAAAAGAATGGAGGCAAAGATTGAGAAGATGCAAGAAATGTTTAACAAACACCTAGAAGAATTAAAGAACAAAAAACAGAGATGAACAATACAAGAACTGAAATGAAAACTACACTAGAAGGAATCAATAGCAGAATAACTGAGGCAGAAGAATAGATAAGTGACCTGGAAGACAGAAAGGTGGAATTCACTGCTGCAGACCAGAATAAAGATACAAGAATGAAAAGAAGTGAAGACAGCCTAAGAGCCCTCTGGGACAACACTAAACACAACAACATTTGTGTTATAGGGGTCCCAGAAGGAGAAGAGAGAAAGGACCCGAGAAAATATTTGAAGAGATTATAGTCGAAAACTTCCCTAACATGGGAAAGGAAATAGCCACCCAAGTCCAGGAAGCACAGAGAGTCCCATACAGGATAAACCCAAGGAGAAACACGCCGAGACACATAATAATCAAATTGACAGAAATTAAAGACAAAGAAAAATTATTAAAAGCAGTAAGGGGAAAATGACAAATAACATACAAGGGAACTCCCATAAGGTTAACAGCTGATTTCTCAGCAGAAACTCTACAAGTCAGAAGGGAGTGGCATGATATACATAAAGTGATGAAAGGGGAGAACCTACAGCCAAGATTACTCTACCCGGCAAGGATCTCATTCAGATTCTATGGAGAAATAAAAAGATTTACAGACAAGCAAAAACTAACAGAATTCCGCACCACCAAACCAGCTCTACAACAAATGCTAAAGGAACTTCTCTAAGTGGGAAACACAAGAGAAGAAAAAGACCTACAAAAACAAACCCAAAACAATTAAGAAAATGGTCATAGGACCATACATATCGATAATTGCCCTAAACGTGAATGGATTAAATGCTCCAACCAAAAGACACAGGATGGCTGAATGGTTACAAAAACAAGACCCATATATATGCTGTCTACAAGAGACCCACTTCAGACCTAGGGACACATACAGACTGAAAGTGAGGGGATGGAAAAAGATATTCCATGCAAATGGAAATCAAAAGAAAGCTGGAGTAGCAATACTCATATCAGATAAAATAGGGGAAGTGGGGGAAGGGGGGAGAGGGGGAAGATGGCAGAAGAGTAAGATGCAGAGATCACCTTCCTCCCCACAGATACATCAGAAATACATCTACACGTGGAACAACTCCTACAGAATACCCACTGAACACGGGCAGAAGACCTCAGACCTCCCAAAAGGCAAGAAACACCCCACTTACCTGGGTAGGGCAAAAGAAAAAAGAATAAACAGAGACAAAAGAATAGGGATGGAACCTGCACAAGTGGGAGGGAGCTGTGAAGGAGGAAAGGTTTCCACACACTAGGAGCCCCTTCACGGGTGGAGACTGAAGGTGGCAGGGGGGGAAGCTTTGGAGTGATGGAGGAGAGCACAGTAACAGGGGTGTGGAGGGCAAAGAGGAGAGATTCCCGCACAGAGGATCAGTGCCGACCGGCACTCACCAGCCCAAGAGGCTTGTCTGCTCACCCACCGGGATGGGCAGGGGCTGGAAGCTGAGGCTTGGGCTTCGGTCGGATCCCAGGGAGAGGACTGGCAGTGTGAACACAGCCTGAAGGGGTCAGTGCACCATGGGTAGCTGGGAGCAAGTCCGGGGAAAAGTCTGGACCTGCCGAAGAGGCAAGAGACTTTTTCTTCCCTCTTTGTTTCCTGGTGCATGAGGAGAGGGGATTAAGAGCACTGCTTAAAGGAGCTCCAGAGACGGGCGCAAGCCATGGCTATCAATGTGTATCCCAGAGCCGGGCATGGGACAGTAAGACTGCTGCTGCAGCCACCAAGAAGCCTGTGTGCGAGCACAGGTCACTATCCACACGTCCCCTCCCAGGAACCTTGCAGCCCACCATTGCCAGGGCCCCATGATCCAGGGACAATTTCCCTGGGAGAACGCATGGCATGCCTCAGGCTGGTGCAACGTCACGCCAACCTCTGCCACTGCAGGCTCTCCCCGCACTCCGTGCCCCTCCCTCCCCCCAGCCTGAGTGAGCCAGAGCCCCCGAATCAGCTGCTCCTTTAACCCCATCCTGTCTGAGAGAAGAACAGACGCCCTGAGGTGACCTACATGCAGAGGTGGGACCAAACACAAAGCTGAGCCTGGGAGCTGTGCAAACAAAGAAGAGAAACAGAAATTTCTCCTAACAGCCTCAGAAGCAGCGGATTAAATCTCCATAATCAACTTGATATACCCTGCATCTGTGGAATACCTGAATAGACAACGAATCATCCCAAATTGAGGAGGTGGACTTTGAGAGGAAGATATATTATTTTTTCCCCTTTTCCTCTTTTTGCGAGTGTGTATTATGTGTATGCTTCTGTGTGAGATTTTGTCTGTATAGCTTTGCTTTCACCATTTGTCTTAGGGTTCTGTCCGTTTGTTGTTTTTTTACTTTTTAAAAAAATTTTTTTCTTAATAATTATTTTTTATTTTAATAACTTTATTTTATCTTATTTTATTTTATCATCTTTCTTTCTTTCTTTCTTTCTACATTTTCTCCCTTTTATTCTGAGCCGCGTGGATGAAAGGCTCTTGGTGCTCCAGCCTGGAGTCAGTGCTATGCCTCTGAGGTGGGAGAGCCAACTTCAGGACACTGGTCCACAAGAGACCTCCTTGCTCCAAGTAATATCAAACAGCAAAAATCTCCCAGAGATATCCATCTCAACACCAATACCCAGCTTCACTCAACGACCAGCAAGCTACTGTGCTGGACACCCTATGCCAAACAACTAGCAAGACAGGAACACAACACAACCCATTAGCAGAGAGGCTACCTAAAATCATAAGGCCACAAATACCCCAAAACACACCACCAGATGTGGACCTGCCCACCAGAAAGATGAGATCCAGCCTCATCCACCAGAACACAGGCACTAGTCCCCTCCACCAGGAAGCCTACACAACCCACTGAACCGACTTTAGCCACTGTGACAGACACCAAAAACAAAGGGAACTATGAACCTGCAGCCTGCAAAAAGGAGACCCCAAACGCAGTATGTTAAGCAAAATGAGAAGACATAAAAACACACAGAAGATGAAGGAGCAAGATAAAAACCCACTAGACCTAACAAATGAAGAGGAAATAGGCAGTCTACCTGAAAAAGAATTCAGAATAATGATAGTAAAGATGATCCAAAATCGTGGAAATAGAATAGAGAAAATGCAAGAACATTTAACAAGGACCTAGAAGAACTAAAGAGGAAACAAGCAACAATGAACAACACAATAAATGAAATTAAAAATACTCTAGAAGGGATCAATAGCAGAATAACTGAGGCAGAAGAATGGATAAGTGACCTGGAAGATAAAATAGTGGAAATAACTACTGAGAGCAGAATAAAGAAAAAAGAATGAAAAGAACTGTGGACAGTCTCAGAGACCTCTGGGACAACATTAAATGCACCAACATTCGAATTATAGGGGTCCCAGAAAAAGAAGAGAAAAAGAAAGGGACTGAGAAAATATTTGAAGAGATTATAGTTGAAAACTTCCCTAATATGGGAAAGGAAATAGTGAATCAAGTCCAGGAAGCACAGAAAATCCCATACAGGATAAATCCAAGGAGAAACATGCCAAGACACATATTAATCAAACTGTCAGATAAAACAGACTTTAAAATAAAGAATGTTACAAGAGAAAAGGAAGGACACTACATAATGATCAGAGTATCAACCCAAGAAGAAGATATAACAATTATAAATATATATGCACCCAACATAGGAGCACCACAATACATAAGGCTAACAGCTCTAAAAGAGAAAATCGACACTAACACTATAATAGTGGGGGAATTTAACACCTCACTTACACCAATGGACATCATCAAAAATGAAAATAGATAAGGAAACAGAAGCTTTAAATAACAAAATAGAGCAGATAGATTTAATTGATATTTATAGTATATTCCTTCCAAAAACAGCAGATTACACTTTCTTCTCAAGTGCACACGGAACATTCTCCAGGATAGATCATATCTTCGGTCACAAATCAAGCCTCAGTAAATTTAAGAAAATTGAAATCATATCAAGCATCTTTTCTGACTACAACTCTATGAGATTAGAAATCAACTATGGGGAAAAAATGTGAAAAACGCAAACACAGGGAGGCTAAACCATACATTACTAAATAACCAAGAGATCACTGAATAAATCAAAGAGAAATAAAAAACACCTAGAGACAAATGACAATGAAAACATGATTATCCTAAACCTATGGGGTGCAGCAAGAGCAGTTCTAAGAGGGAAGTTTATAGCTATACAAGCCTACCACAAGAAATAAGAAATATCTCAAAAAACAATCTAATTTTACACCTAAAGGAACTAGAGAAAGAAGAACAAACAAAACCCAAAGTTAGCAGAAGGAAAGAAACCATAGAGATCAGAGCAGAAATAAATGAAATAGAAACTAAGAAAACAATAGCAAAGATCAATAAAACTAAAAGTTGGTTCTTTGAGAAGATAAACAAAATTGATAAACCATTAGCCGGACTCATCAAGAATAAGAGGGAGAGGACTCAAATCAATAAAATTAGAAATGAAAAAGGAGAAGTTACAACAGACACCACAGAAATACAAAGCATCATAAGAGACTACTACAAGCAACTCTATGCCAATAAAATGGACAACCTGGAAAAAACTGACAAATTCTTAGAAAGGTATAATCTTACAAGACTGAACCAGGAAGAAATAGAAAATATGAACAGACAAATCACAAGCAATGAAATTGAAACTGTGAGTAAAAATCTTCCAACAAACAAAAGTCCAGGACCAAGTAGCTTCACAGGTGAATTCTATCAAACATTTAGAGAAGAGCAAAAACCGATCCTTCTCAAACTCCTCCAAAAATTGCAGAGGAAGGAACACTCCCAAACTCATTCTATGATGCCACCATCACCCTGATACCAAAACCAGACAAAGATACTACAAAAAAAGAAAATTACAGAACAATATCACTGATGAATATAGATGCAAAAATTCTCAACAAACTACTAGCAAACAGAATCCAACAACACATTAAAAGGATCATACACCATGACCAAGTAGGATTTATCCCAGGGATACAAGGATTTTTCATAATACACAAATCAATCAATGTGATACATCATATTAACAAATTGAAGAATAAAAACCATATGATCAGGGAATAGATACAGGGAAAGCTTTTGGCAAAATTCAATACCCATTTATGATAAAAACTCTCCAGAAAGTGGGCACAGAGGGAACCTACCTCAGTATAATAAAGGCCATATATGACAAACCCACAGCAAACATCATTCTCAATGGTGAAAAACTGAAAGCATTTCCTCTAAGATCAGGAACAAGACAAGGATGTCCACTCTCACCACTATTATTCAACACAGCTATAAAAGTCATAGCCACAGCAATCATAGAAGAAAAAGAAATAAAAGGAATACAAATTGGAAAAGAAGAAGTTAAACTGTCACTGTTTGCAGATGACATACTATACATAGAGAATCCTAAAGAGGCCACCAGAAAACTACTAGAGCTAATCAATGAATTTTGTAAAGTAGCAGGATACAAAATTAATGCACAGAAATCTCTTGCATTCCTAAACACTAATGATGAAAAATCTGAAATAGAAATTAAGGAAAAACTCCCATTTACCACTGCAACAAAAAGTAAAATACCTAGAAATAAACCTACTTAGGGAGACAAAAGGCCCATATGCAGAAAACTATAAGACACTGATGAAATAAATTAAAGATGATACCAACAGATGGAGAGATATACCATGTTCTTGGATTGATAGAATCAATATTGTGACTATACTACCCAAAGCAATTCACAGATTCAATGCAATCCCTATCAAATTACCAATGGCCTTTTTTACATAACTAGAACCAATAATCTTAAAATTTGTATGGAGACACAAAAGACCCCGAATAGCCAAAGCAGTCTTGAGGGATAAAAAAAGGAGCTGGAGGAATCTGACTCCCTGATTTCAGACTATACTCTAAAGTTACAGTATTCAAGACAATATGGTACTGGCACAAAAACAAAAACATAGATCAATGGAACAAGATAGAAAGCCCAGACATAAACCCACACACCTATGGTCAACTAATCTATGACAAAGGAGGCAAGGATATACAATGGAGAAAGGACAGTCTCTTCAGTAAGTGGTGCTGGGAAAACTGGACAGCTACATGTAAAAGAATGAAATTAGAACATTCCCTAACACCATACACATAAATAAAGTCAAAATGGATTAGAGACCTAAATGTAAGACTGGACAGTATAAAACTCTTAGAGGAAAACATAGGAAGAACTCTCTTTGACATAAATCACAGCAAGATCTTTACTGATCCACCTCCTA
This sequence comes from Mesoplodon densirostris, assembly GCF_025265405.1. Taxonomy (NCBI): domain Eukaryota; kingdom Metazoa; phylum Chordata; class Mammalia; order Artiodactyla; family Ziphiidae; genus Mesoplodon; species Mesoplodon densirostris. Next base: position 37,440,125 of record NC_082668.1, on the reverse strand, counting down.
GAGTAATGGAAATAAAAACAAAAATAAACAAATGGGACCTAATGAAACTTAAAAGTTTTTGCACAGCAAAGGAAACTATAAACGAGATGAAAAGACAACCCTCAGAATGGGAGAAAATATTTGCAAATGTATCAATGGACAAAGGATTAATCTCCAAAATATATAATCTGCTCATGCAGCTCAATACTAAAAAAAACAAACAACCCAATCCAAAAAAGGGCAGAAGACCTAAATAGACATTTCTCCAAAGAAGACATACAGATGACCAAGAAGCACATGAAAAGCTGCTCAACATCACTAATAATTAGAGAAATGCAAATCAAAAATACAATGAGGTATCACCTCACACCAGTTAGAATGGGCATCATCAGGAAATCTACAAACAACAAATCCTGCAGAGGATGTTCAGAAAAGGGAACCCTCTTGCACTGTTGGTGGGAATGTAAGTTGATACAGCCACTATGGAGAACAGTATGGAGTTTCCTTAAAAAACGAAGAATAGAATTACCATATGATCTAACAATCCCACTACTGGGCATATACCCAGAGAAAACCATAACTCAAAAAGACACATGCACCCCAATGTTCATTGCATCACTATTTACAATAGCCAGGTCATGGAAGCAACCTAAATGCCCATTGACTGATGAATGGATAAAGAAGATGTGGTATATATTTACAGTGGAATATTACTCAGCCATAAAAAGGAACGAAATTGGGTCATTTGTTGAGATGTGAATGGATCTAGAGACTGTCATACAGAGTGAAGTAAGTCAGAAAGAGAAAAACAAATATTGTATATTAACGCACATATGAGGGACCTAGAAAAATGGTACAGATGAACTGGTTTGCAGGGCAGAAATTGAGACACAGATGTAGAGAACAAATGTATGGACACCAAGTGGGGAAAGCAGTGGGGTGGTGGGGGTGGTGGTGTGACTAATTTGGCAATTGGGATTGACCTGTATACACTGATGTGTATAAAATTGATGACTAATAAGAACCTGCTGTATAAAAAATATATATATTATTCAAGTCATCCAGTGATAAATAAATAAATAAATAAATAAATAAATTTAAAAAAGAAACATAATCTATTCAGTTAGTTCTTCGGAACAGGACGATAAATTCCTGCAACTATTTTATCAGCAAATATTGAAAAAACTTGATATGGAATACACTTGTAAGATATGAAAGCTGTGGAATATGCAGAATAAGATCAATTACAATGACTTAGTCTTGAATCACTGACAAGGAGGTTTAGTTACTTAGGCAGTCAAATAGCATCTTTATCATGTAATCTTACTTTCAAGGACATTTCAAATCAAAAACTCCAAAGGACAGTGTTATATTGAGTGTCTTGTGTCCCTTGAATAAAGGTAATGTACTTTTCTTGTAGAGGTTATTTTAATTCAATTACTGCACTAAGTATTAGGGATAAGTTATGCAGAGCAGTTCTCAGGAAGCCGTTGGATGGAAGTTACTATCAGAGAGCACTCCACAGAGAAGGATGAATCACAGAACGTTTTGCTCTTCAATACCACTGGTAGAAAGTTATCTCCATTCTCCCTCAAAGCCTTCAATTTTGAATTTGGCTGAAGGTCAGCTGATACATAATCATAATCATTTGAGGTTATCACACCTGTTGCTTTGTGCCTTAGGACGCTAGGCTTCAAAAAAAAAATAATGGCAGGTTGTATGAACCTGCTTTTGATGACTTTTGACTACATTACAAAGCTATATGCTACATATATATTTCAAAGATATAGCAATCAAAGCGGTACGATATTGGCATAAAAATACTCATAGTTAATGGAACAGGATATAGAGTCCAGAAATAACCCATGCATATATGGTCAATTAATTTGCAGCAAAGGAGCCAAGACTATGCAGTGGGGAAATGAAAGGACTGTCTCTTCAATAAAAGGTGTTGGGAAAACTGAACAGCCATGTGTAAAGAATGAAACTATACTACTATCTTATATCATACACAAAAAAATTATCTCAAAATGGATTAAAGACTTGAATGTTAGACCTGAAACTATAAAACTCCTAGAAGAAAACATAAGTAGTAAGCTCCTTCATAGTGGTTTTGGCAATGATTTTTTGTATCTGACTGCAAAAGCAAAGGCAACAAAAGTAAAAATAAATAAGTAGGGCTACATCAAACTAAAAAGCGTCTGCACAGTGAAGGAAAGTATCAACAAAATGAAAATACAACCTATGGAATGGGAGAAAATATTTGCCAATAATATAATAAGGGGTTAATAACCAAAATATATAGAGAACTCATACAACTTAATAGCAAAAACAAAAAACAAACAAAAAAGCAATCTGATTAATAAATGGACAGAAGATCTGAACAGACAGATCTTTTCAAAAGAAGACATATGTATGACCAAAAGGTACATATAAAGATGCTCAACATCACTTGTCACTGGGGAAATGCAAATCAAAACCACAGTGATAGCACCTCACACCTATCAGAATAGCTATTATCAAAAAGACAAGAAATAAGTTTTGGCGAGGATATGGAGAAAAGGGAACAGTTTTGTAATGTTGGTGGGAATGTAAATTGGCCCAGCCACTATGGAAAATAGTTTGGAAATTCCTCAAAAAAATTAAAATAGAACTATCATGTGATCCAGCAATTCTACTTCTGAATATTTATCCCAAGAAAATGAAAACACTAACTCCTAACAATATATGCACCCCCATGTACTTTGTGACATTATTTACAATAGCCAAGGCATGGAAATTACCTACGTGTCCATCAATGGATGACTGGATGATGAAAATGCAATACACACACACACACACACACACAAACACACACACACACACACTGAAATGTTTAGCCATAAAAAAAATGAAATCTTGCCATTTACAACAATATGGATGAACCTCGAGGGTATTATGTCTCATGAAATAAGTCCGACAGAGAATGACAAATTTCATATGATCTCACTTAAATGTGGAATCTAAAACAAATAAACAAAAACCAAACTCATAGATACAAAGAACAGATTGGTGGTTACCAGAGGCATAGTTTGGGAGGTGAGAGAAATGGGTGAAGGTGAATAAAAGGTAGAAACTTTGAGTTTAAAAAACATTAATTTAGGGCTTCCCTGGTGGCGCAGTGGTTGAGAGTCTGCATGCCGATGCAGGAGACGCGGGTTTGTGTCCCAGTCCGGGAGGATCCCACATGCCGTGGAGCGGCTGGGCCCGTGAGCCATGGCTGCTGGGCCTGCGTGTCCAGAGCCTGTGCTCCGCAATGGGAGAGGCCACAACAGTGAGAGGCCAGCGTACCGCAAAAATATATATATATATATATATATATATATAATAATAATAATAATGTAAATGGTGTGGAGGAAATACACTGAGAAATATATTCTCTCTCTTCTACAGGAATGCTACCCTAGTTGTACGTGAGCGTTGTAGTAAATGTTTATAAATATATGACAGTGGCAGATGTTGTCCGTGCTCCACCCATATCCTCTCTGATCTCTTTAGAATGCTTATGCACAACAGCTCTCAATGTGCTTTTCCTGCCCATAGCTAGAACCTGCATCTCCTCGTGGGGGCAGGGGGACTGTTCTGGCTGCTGGAACTCTGCTTTCACAGAGATCCAGAAGTGCCAGGATTCATGTCACCTCAGATGCAGCTCCTAAATATTGACTGATGGCAGCATGATAATACTCCAGCTCCTTTGTCCCTAATCAGGACATGTTGAATATGACCTATACCATTTTCTGAGGTCCTCTGGGGGCCTGAGCAGTTACTCTCTTTAAAAATTGTCCCCCTTTGGCCTCCCTCCCTGGTCATATGTCCTCACTCCCTTACCAGTTTTTCCTAGAAACATTTCCTAATAAATCACTTCTAAACGATTCTGCCTCAGGTTCTGCTTCTGGAGAATCCAACCTAAGTCACTTGGTACTGGATTTGGTCCTAGGTAGTAGACTCTTGGGATAGAATTCTAGAGTTGGTTTTTTTGCTGACCACGTGGCAATAAGAATCCCACTGTTGAAGGTAAATCAGATAATGATAACCCCCTAACATGCTATGACAATCAACAAGATCTTCATCTGTGAAATGGGATTGGACACTTGGTCCCTTCAAAATCCACCACAGCCTCCCGTTGACTACTAAACCCATGACTAATATTGAGTCTTAGCATGTGCCATCTGTTGAAGTAAAAGTCCTTCTTGGGGAGGGAATTAATTATTCACCAAAAGTACTGTAGAACCCAGGTGATATATATTGGTAGGAACCAGGAGAACATGGCTCAAGGAGGATCTTGAGGGCACTAGACTGAATAGGTGGTGGTAGGCAGAACATAAGGCTTTGCAAAGTTGAGTTTGTTGATATGGAGGCACTCTTTTATGATTCAGGATTCAATATCTTTGATAAGGTACCTAGAGCCAATCCTAATACATTGATAGAGTGGCTTCTGGAATGTTATAAAAATTATGTTCCACATTAAGTGAAATGGATATGTCAGAATTAGACAGTATATTTAGCAGTTTATTTAGTATATTTAGACAGAAGTAGACAGTATATTTAGCAGTTTGAGAGACCCTTACATCAGTTCATCGACCTGTGGAGTAAGGACCATCAATAGAGAAAAGGCCATGTAAGATACCCTAAAACTGTCCCCCAACCCCAAATCCAGCCAAGATTGAAAAATCAGAAACAATATATTCGAAGGAAAGGCAGATTAGTACCACGCTCAAAGACTTAATGAATGCTGTCAAGGTGTTTCCCAACACATTCCCTCTAAATTCACCAGTCTGGTGCCCACAAAAAACAAATGAATCATAGTAGGTGATTGGGAACCACAGTAAATTAACCAAGCTGCAATAACTATAAATGTTTACTACAACAGAGTAACTTTTTTTTTTTTTTTTTTTTTTTTGGCTGCACTGTGTGGCATGTGGGACTTCCCCAGCCAGCGATTGAACCCGAGCCTCCTGCAGTGGAAGCACGGAGTTTTAACCACCAGGGAAGTCCAAACACTACTTCTGATAGTTGATATGCAGCTATGGATCTGGCTAACGAATTACTTAAAATATCCAACTATAAGATATGTTAGAACCAGTTTCTCTTTCATTTGGAATAGACAGTGGTACACATGGTCACATCCCTAGTCTAATCCCAAGACTATCTTGACCTTCTCACCCACTAATTGGTGGCCCTGAAAGACTGTGATAAGGGAAAAATCTTACATTGGGCAGAACTTTAAGCAGTACACATGGTCATTCATTTTGTGGGGAGAAAGAAGTAGTCTAAGTTAAAAATATGCATGAGCTTCTGGGAAATGTCAAATGAGTTGGCCAAGACTAGAAGGAAAAAGATTGGAAGATAGAAGAAAAGTCTGTCTCATACTACAGTATTATTGTATTTCCATCAATTTCTCCCTTCGTCTTTGTATTTGTTTTATGTATTTGGGTAATCTTATATTGGGTACATATATGTTAATGATATCCTCATCTTGTATTGATCCTTTTATCATTATACAGTGTTCTTCTTTATCTTTCTTTAGGGCCTTTGTTTCAAAGTCTGTTTTGTCTGGAGCATTGCTACCCCTGCTTTCTTGTTATTTACATTTGTATGAAATATCTTTCTTCCATCCCCTCACTTTCAGTCTATGTGTGTCCTTTGCCCTAAAGTGGGTTTTTTGTAGGCAATATATTGTACACTCTTGTTTTTTTATCCAATCTGCCAGTCTATGTCTTTTGATTGAAGCCCTTAGTCCATTGACATTTAAGGTAATTATTGATAGATATGTATTTATTGCCATTTTAAACCTTGTATTCCAGTTGATTTTGTATTTTTTCTTTGTTCCTTTCCTTTCCTTTTTGTTTTCTTTTGTGGTTTGATGGTTTTCTTTTGTATTATGCTTGTGTTCTCTTCTTTTTGGTTTTTGTGAATCTATTGTATGTTTTTGATTTGTGGTTACCCTGTTTTTCAAGTATGTTAAACCATTGCTATATCTACTTGCTTTAGACTGGTAGTCATACAGTCTCAAACACATTCTAAAAAAAGGAAATCTACATTTTCTTCTCCACATTTTATGATTTTGATGCCTTCCTTTACATCTTCATGTTTATCCTTTTGCTGTTCATCACTTTCTCAAAATTTTTTAAAAATTTTGTTTTAATCTGTGTACTGGCCTATTTAAGTGATTTACTTTCCAATTGTGATTTTCTTTTTCCTATAGATTCTTGTTTCTTTTCTATTTAGAGAAGACCTTTCAATATTTCTTTTTAGGATAGATTTAGTATTGCTGTATTCTTTTAGTTTTTGCTTGTCTGAGAAACTCTTTATCTCTCTTTCTATTCTAACTGATAATCTTGCTGGGTAGAGTATCCAAGGTTGCAGGTTTTTCCCTTTCAGGACTTTGAATATATCTTGCCAATCCCTTCTGGCCTGCAACATTTCTGCAGAGGAATCAGCTAATAGCCTTATGGGGTTTCCCTTGTAATTAACTCTTTGTTTTTCTCTTGCTATCTTTAGAATCCTCTATTTAACTTTTGCCATTTTAATTATAATATGGCTTGGTGTAGGTCTGTTAGGCTCATCTTGTTTGGGACTCTCTTTGCTTCTTGTACCTGGATATCTGTTTCCTTCTTTAGGTTTGGGAAGTTTTCAGAGATAATTTCTTCAAATACATTTTTGATTCTCTTTTCTCTTTCTTTTCCTTCTGGGATCCCTATTATGCATAGATTGAGATGCTTTATATTGTCTCATAGGCCTCATATATTGCTTTCATTTTTTTGTTTGTCTTTCTGTCTGCTGTTCTGATCAGGTGATTTCCATTATTCTATTTTCCAGATCACTTATTCATTCTTCTGCATTATCCTGTTTGCTACTTATTGCCTTTAGCTCAGCTTTTGTCTCAGCAAATGAGTTTTCTAATTTTAATTGTCTCCTCTTTATAGTTTCTAGCTCCTTTTTACAGTAATCTGCATTTCTATCAATAACCTTCCTTAATTCCTCAGTGTTTACATTACCTCAGGAATTGGTAGACTGGAGAGGTCTGTTTCATTGTTTGCTCCTTCAGTGGAATTCTCTTGGTCCTTTAATTGGAAGTGGTTTCTCTGCTTCTTCATTTTACTTATATTTGTCTGACTCTATGAGTTTAGGAGAAAGTTATCTATGGTGGTCTTAAAGGGTTGTTTTTAATGTGAGAGTGTCCCTGTGTAGCCTCCATGAATCTAATATTTTTGGGGCAAGGGCTGTTTTTAGTATGGATGCCTGCCATGTCTTTCCTTGGTGTGTGTTGGACATTGTCCCCTTGATAAGGCATGTGATTTGTGTTATGGTGACCAGAGCCTGCACTGGGTGTTGACTGAGGCCTCCTTTTTGCTCTGTGGTTGCCACAGCCTTGTCAGGGGCAGGGTCTGCTCCCCAGTTATTGGAGTAGATGCCCCCCCCAGATCTGTTTCTGAACTGTAATGTGAGGTAGGTGAGCCTGGAGTGCTCCCACTGGGGGTCACTGAGTATTCCTCTGCAGGAGCTGTCCATGGAGAAGTGTGCTCTGTGGTGTCTTCTGTCACCTGCTTTGCAGGCTCACAAAGTACACTGTTTGGGCACTGCCCTGAGCCCCACCTCAACCGTGGGAATTCAGGCAATGAGCCTGGTGCCCCTTAGGTGCTGTGCTCCCAAAGCCACTAGCACAGATCCGTTGGCACAGAACAACTGAGGTCAGGCACTGAGACCACAGTAGTCACATACCAGGACCTGCCATGGGAGCTACTGAATAAGCCCAGCACCCAGCTCTACCATTGCATGCACACGCCTACAGAACCTGCAGCCACTATCATTGGACTTGTCCCAGCCACAGAAGCACCAGTAATCTGCTCAGATGTCCAGTAGGCACTGAGTTAAAAAAGCTGCTGGTGGTGGTGCATTAATCTACAGATTGCACAGCCTCTGGGACATGGCTCAGATTTCAGCCCTGCTTCCGAAGTCATGTGGTCCCTGGCAATTGGCTTGGATTTCAGCCTTGCCTCCACATGTAGAAAACCCACCAACACTTGTATGCTTCCAGAGGCAGAGCTACGCCCACTATGAGCACACTGAGAATTAGGTTGTTATGGTGGGCCCCACCCCATAAGACTTTAACACCCTACTCACGTCAATGGACAGATCTATCAGACAGAAAATCAATAAGGCAACAGAGACCCTAAATTATAGTTTATAACAGTTAGACTTAATTGATATTTTCAGGACATTACATCCAAAGAACCAGAATACACATTCTTTTCAAGAGCACATGGAACATTCTCTAACACTGACCATACAGTAGGATGCAAAAATTTAAGAGGGTAGAAATTATTTCAGGCATCTGTTCTGATCACAACAGCATGAAACTAGAAATCAACCACATAAAGAGAAACAAGAAAAAAATGACTACATGGAGACTAAACAACATGCTACTAAAAAACCAATGGGTCAATGATGAAATCAAAGAGGAAATTTAAAAATATCTTGAAACAAATGACAACAAAAACACAACCATACAATATCTATGGGATGCAACAAAAACCATTCTTAGAGGGAAGTTCATAGCGGTACATACCTTCCTCAAAAAGCAAGAAAAATCTCAAATAAACAACCTAACCTACCACTTAAAAGAATTAGAAAAAGAAGGGCAAACAAAACCTAGAGTCAGTAGAAGGAAGGAAATAATAAAGATCAGAAAGGAAATAAATAAAATACAGATAAAAAATAGAAAAAAATCAATAAAACCAAAAGCAGGTTCTTTGAAGGGTTAACAAAATTGACAAACCCCTGGCCAGGCTCACCAAGAAGAAAAAGGAGAGGACCCAAATAAACAAAATAAGAAATGAAAGAAATGAAAATAAGAACCAATACTGCAGACATACAAAAAAAAAGAGAGAGAGAGAGAGAGATTACTATGAACAAGTATATGGCAACAAATTGGACAACCTAAGAGAAATGGACAAGTTTCTAGAAACAGAGGGACCTTCAAGATGGCAGAGGAGTAAGACATGGTGATCACCTTCCTCTCCACAAATATATCAGAACTACATCTACATGTGGAACAACTCCTACAGAACAACCAATGAAAGCTGGCAAAAGACCTCAGGCTTCCCAAAAGGCAAGAAACTCCCCACGTACCTGGGTAGGGCAAAAGAAAAAAGAAAAAACAGAAACAAAAGAATAGGGATGGGACCTGCACCAGTGGGAGGGAGCTGTGAAGGAGGAAGAGCTTCCACACATTAGGAAGCCCCTTCACTGGTGGAGATGGGGGGTGGGTGGATGGAAAGCTTTGGAGCCACAGAGGAGAGCACAGCAACAGGGGTGCAAAGGGCAAAGCAGAGAGATTCCCACACGGAGGATCAGTGCCGACCAGCACTCACTAGCCTGATAAGCTTGTCTGCTCACCTGTCAGTGCAGGTGGGGGCTAGGAGCTGAGGCTAGGGCTTCAGAGGTCAGATCCCAGGGAGAGGACTGGGGTTGGCTGCGTGAACACAGCCTGAAGGGGGCTAGTGCACCACAGCTAGCTGGGAGGACGTCCAGGAAAAAGTCTAGAACTGCCTAAGAGGCAAGAGACCATTTTTTCAGGGTGCACAAGGAGAGGGAATTCAGAGCTCTGCCTAAATGAGCTCCAGAAATGGGCAGGAGCCGTGGCTATCAACGCGGATATCAGAGATGGGCATGAAACGCTAAGGCTGCAGCTGCAGTCACCAAGAAGCATGTGTGTAAGCACAGGTCACTATTCACACCTCCCCTCCCGGGACCCTGCGCAGCCCACCACTGCCAGGATCCCGTGACCCAGGGACAACTTCCCACGGAAAACACACAGCATGCCTCAGGCTGTTGCAACATCATACTGGACTCTGCTACCGCAGGCTCACCACGCATTCCTTACCTCTCCCTCCCCCTGGCCTGAGTGAGCCAGAGACACCTAATCAGCTGCTAACATAACCCCATCCTGTCTGGGCAAGGAACAGATGCCCTCAGGTGACCTACATGCAGAGGCAGGGCCATATCCAAAGCTGAACCTCAGGACCCGTGTGAAAAAATAAAAGAAAGGGAAATTTCTCCCAGCAGCCTCAGGAGCAGCAGATGAAATCTCCACAATGAAGTTGATTTACTCTTCATCTATGGAATTCCTGAATAGACAATGAATCATCCCAAAATTGAGACTGTGGACTTTGGGAGCAACTGTAGACTTGGGGTTTGCTTTCTGCATCTAATTTATTTCTGGTTTGATGTTTATCTTAATTTAATATTTAGAGCTTATTATCATTGGTAGATTTGTTTATTGAAATGGTTGCTCTCTTCCTTTTTCTAATATATATATACATTTTTTTTCCTTTCTCTCTTTTCATGAGTGTTTATGTGTATGCTTCTTTGTGTGATTTTGGCTGTATAGCTTTCGTTTTACCATTTGTCCTAGGGTTCTCTCTGTATGTTTTTTTTCCTTTGTTTTTTGTTTTTGTTTTTAGTATAGTTTTTAGTGCTTGTTATCATTGGTGAATTTGTTTTTTGGTTTGGTTGCTGTATTCTTTCTTCATTTTTTCTTTTTTTAAAAATAATTTTTGATATTTTTTATTTAAATCACTTCATTTTTTTTCATTTTCTTTCTTTCTTTTCTCCCTTTACTTCTGAGCCATGTGAATGACAGGGTCTTGGTGCTTTGGCCAGGTACCAACCTGAGGCTTAAGGTGGGAGAGCCAAGTTCAGGATATTGGTTCAAAAGAGAACTCCTGGCTCCATGTAATATCAAACGGCAAAATCTCTCCCAGAGATCTCCATCTCAACGTTAAGTCCCAGCTAAACTCAATGAACAGCAAGCTACAGTGCCATGCCAAACAGCTAGCAAGACAGGAACACAACCTCAGCCATTAGCAGAGAGGCTGCCTAAAATCATAATAAGTTCACAAACACCCAAAAACACACCAACAGACATGGTCCTGCACAGAAGAAAGACAAGATCCAGCCTCATACACCAGAACACAGGCACCAGTACCCTGCACCAAGAAGTATACACAAGCCACTAAACCAACCTCACCCACTGGGGGCAGACACCAAAAACAATGGGAACTACAAACCTGCAGCCTGCAAAAAGGAGACCCCAAACACAGTAGGTTAAATAAAAGAAGACAGAGAAATATGCAGCAGATGAAGGAGCAAGGTAAAAACCCACCAGATCAAACAAATGAAGAGGAAATAGACAGTCTACCTGAAAAAGAATTCAGAGTACTGATAGTAAAGATGATCCAAAATTTTGAAAACAGAATGGAGAAAATACAAGAAACATTCAACAAGGATCTATAAGAACTGAAGAGTAAACCAAAAGTGATGAAAAACACAATAACTGAAATTAAAGATACTCTAGAAGGAATCAATAGCAGAATAACTAAGGCAGAAGAACAGATAAGTGAACTGGAAGACAAAATGACAGAAATAATTGCCAGGGAGTAGAATAAAGAAAAAAGACTGAAGAGAATTGAGGACAGTATCAGAGACCTCTGGGACAACATTAAACACACCAACATTCAAATTATAGGGGTCCGAGAAAAAAAAAGGGGACTGAGAAAATATTTGAAGAGATTATAATTGAAAACTTCCCTAAGATGGGAAAGGAAATAGTCAAAAACGTCCAGATATCACAGAGAGTCCAATACAGGATAAATCCAAGGAGAAACATGCCAAGACACATATTAATCAAACTATCAATAATTAAATACAAAGAAAAATTATTAAAAGCAGCAAGGGAAAAACAAATATTAACATACAAGGGAATCCCCATAAGGTTAACAGCTGATTTTGCAGCAGAAACTCTGCAAGCCAGAAGAGTGTCACAGGACATATTTAAAGTGATGAATGGGAAAAACCTACACCCAAGATTACTCTACCCAGCAAGGATCTGATTCAGATTCAATGGAGAAGTTAAAACCTTTATGGACAAGCAAAAGCTAAGAGAATTCAGCACCACCAAAACAGCTTTCCAACAAATGATAAAGGAACTTCTATAGAGAGGAAACACAAGAGAAGGAAAAGAGGTATAATAACAAACCCAAAACAATTAAGAAAATGGTAATAGGAGCATACATATCAAAAACTACCTTAAATGTAAATGTATTAAATACTCCAACTAAAAGACATAGACTGGCTGAATGGATACAAAAACAAGACCCATATATATGCTCTCTACCAGAGACCCACTTCAGACTTAGGGGAAAATACAGACTGAAAGTGATGGAATGGAAAAAGATATTCCTAGCAAACAGAAATTAAAACAAAGCAGGAGTAGCAATTCTCATATCAGAAAAAATAGACGTTAAAATAAAGACTATTATAAGAGACAAAGAAAGACACTACATAATGATCAAGGCATCAATGAAACAAGAAGATATAACAATTGTAAGTATTTGTGTACCCAATATAAGAGCACCTCAATATATAAGGCAAATGCTAACAGCCATAAAAGGGGAAATCTACAGTAACACAATAATAGTAGAGGATATTAACACCCCACTTTCACCAATGGACAGATCATTGAAAATGAAAATAAATAAGGAAAAACAAACTTTAAATGATACATTAAACAAGATGGACATAATTGATATTTATAGGGCATTCCATCCAAAAACAACAGAATACACTTTCTTCTCGAGTGCTCATGGAATATTCTTCAGGATAGATTATATCTTGGGTCACAAATCAAACCTGGTAAATTTAAGAAAATTGAAATCATATCAAGTATTTTTTCTGACCACAACACTATGAGACTAGATATCAATTATAGGAAAAAATATGTAAAAAACACAAACACATGGAGGCTAAACAATACACTACTAAATAAACAAGAGCTCACTGAAGAAATCAAAGAGGAAACCAAAATATACCAAAAAACAAATGACAATGAAAACACGATGACCCAAAACTTATGGGATGCAGCAAAAGCGGTTTTAAGAGGGAAGTTTATAGCAATACAATCCTCCCTCAAGAAACAAGAAACAACTCAAATAAACAACCTAACCTTACACCTAAAGCAATTAGATAAAGAAGAACAAAAAACCCCTGAAGTTAGCGGAAGAAAAGAAATCATAAAGACTAGATCAGAAATAAAAGAAAAAGAAATGAAGGAAATGATAGCAAAGATCAATAAAACTAAAAGCTGGTTTGTTGAGAATATAAACAAACTTGATAAATCATTAGCCAGACTTATCAAGAAAAAAGGGAGAAGACTCAGATTAATAGAATTAGAAATGAAAAAGGAGAAGTAACAACTGACACTGCAGAAATAAAAAAGATCATGAGAGATTACTACAAGCAACAATATACCTATAAAATGGACAACCTGGAAGAAATGGACAAATTCGTAGAAAAGCAACACCTTCTGAGACTGAACCAGAAATAAATAGAAAATATAAACAGACCCATCACAAGCACTGAAATTGAAACTGTGGTTAAAAATCTTCCAACAAACAAAAGCCCAGGACCAGATGGCTTCACAGGTGGATTCTATGAAACATTGAGAGAAGAGCTGACACCTATCCTTCTCAAAGTCTTCCAAAATATAACAGAGGGAAGAACACTCCCAAACTCATTCTACAAGGCTACCATCACGCTAATACCAAAACCAGAAAAAGATCTCACAAAAAAAGGAAAGTACAGGCCAATATCACTGATGAACATAGATGCAAAAAACCTCAACAAAATACTAGCAAACAGAATCCAACAGCACATTTAAAGGATCATACACCATGATCAAGTGGGTTTTATCCCAGGAATGTAACGATTCTTCAATATACACAAATCAATGTGATAAAGCATATTAACAAATTGAAGGAGAAAAACCATATGATCATCTGAATAGATGCAGAAAAAGCTTTTGACAAAATTCAACACTGATTTATGATAAAAACCCTCCAGAAAGTAGGCATAGAGGGAACTTTCCTCAACATAATAAAGGCCATATATGACAAACCCACAGCCAACATCATGCTCAATGGTGAAAAACTGAAAGCATTTCCACTAAGATCAGGAACAAGACAAGGTTGCCCAGTCTCACCACTATTATTCAACATAGTTTTGAAAGTTTTAGCCTGAGCAATCAGAGAAGAAAAAGAAATAAAAGGAATCAAATCGGAAAAGAAGTAAAACTGTCTCTGTTTGCAGATAACATGATAATATATAGAGAGGATCCAAAAGATGCTACCAGAAAACTACTAGAGCCAATTAATGAATTTGGTAAAGTAGCAGGATACAAAATTAATGCACATAAACCTCTTGCATTCCTATACACCAATGTTGAAAAATCCGAAAGAGAAATTAAGGAAACACTCCCATTTACCATTGCAAAAAAAAAGTAAAATACCTAGGAATAAGCCTACATAAAAACCTGTATGCAGAAAAATATAAGACACTGATGAAAGAAATTAAAGATGTCACAAACAGATGGAGAGATATACCATGTTCTTGGATTGGAAGAATCAACATTATGAAAATGACTATACTACCCAAGCAATCTGCAGATTCAATGCAATCTCTATCAAACTACCAATGGTATTTTTCACAGAACTAGAACAAAATATTTCACAATTTGTGTGCAAACACAAATGACCCCTAATAGCCAAAGCAATCTTGAGAACAAAAAACGGAGCTCGAGTAATCAGGCTCCTAGACTCCAGACTACACTACAAAGTTACAATAATCAAGACAGTACAGTACTGGCACAAAAACAGAAATATAGATCAATGGAACAGGATAGAAAGCCCAGAGATAAACCCACACACATATGGTCACCTTATCTTTGATAAAGGAGGCAAGAATATACAGTGGAGAAAAGAGAGCCTCTTCAATAAATGGTGCTGGGAAAACTGAACAGCTACATACAAAAGAATGAAATTAGAACATTCCCTAACACCACACACAAAAAGAAACTCAAAATGTCTTAAAGACCTAAATGAAGGCCAGACACTATCAAACTCTTAGAGGAAAACACAGGCAGAACATTCTGTGACATAAATCACAGTAAGATCCTTTTTGATACACCTTCTAGGGAAATGGAAATAAAAACAAAAATAAACAAATGGGACTTAATGAAACTTAAAAGCTTTTGCACAGCAAAGGAAACCATAAACAAGACCAAAAAACAACCCTCAGAATGGGAGAAAGTATTTGCAAATGAAGCAACTGACAAAGGATTAATCTCCAAAATATACAAGCAGCTCATGCGGCTCAATACTAAAAAATCAAACAACCCAATCCAAAAATGGACAGAAGACCTAAATAGACATTTCTCCAAAGAAGATATACAGATTGCCAAAAACACATGAAAGAATGCTCAACATCACTAATCATTAGAGAAATGCAAATCAAAGCTACAATGAGGTATCACCTCACACTGGTCAGAATGCCCATCATCAAAAACTCTACAAACAATAAATGCTGGAGAGGGTGTGGAGAAAAAGGAACCCTTTTGCACTGTTTGTGGGAATGTAAATTGATACAGCCACTATGGAGAACAGTATGGACGTGCCTTAAAAAACTAAAAATAGAACTACCATACTACTCAGCAATCCCACTACTGGGTATATACCGTGAGAAAACCATAATTCAAAAACAATCATGTACCACAATGTTCATTGCAGCTCTATTTAGAATAGCCAGGACATGGAAGCAACTTATGTTTCCATCGACAGATGAATGGATAAAGAAGATATGGCACATATATACAATGAAGTATTACTCAGCCATAAAAAGAAATGAAATTGAGTTCTTTGTAGTGAGGTGATGGACCTAGAGTCTGTCATACAGAGTGAAGTAAGTCAGAAAGAGAAAAACAAATACCGTATGCTAACACATGTATATGGAATCTAAAAAAAAAAGTTGTTCTGAAGAACTTAGGGACAGGACAGGAATAAAGATGCAGACGTAGAGAATGGATTTGAGGACATGGGGAGCAGGAATGGTAATCTGGGTGAAGTGAGAGAGTGGCATGGACCTTTATATACTACCAAAGGTAAAATAAATAGCTAGTGGGAAGCAGGTGCATAGCACAGGGACATCAGTTCAGTGCTTTGTGACCACCTAGGAGGGTGGGATAGGGAGGGTGGGAGGGAGATACAAGATGGAGGAAATAAGGGGATATATGTGTATGTATAGCTGATTCACTTTGTTATAAAGCAGAAACTAACACACCATTGTAAAGCAATTATACTCCAATAAAGATGTTAAAAAATTAATTAATTAATTTTTAAAAAATAAAGTAAAATGGCCATACCACCCAAAGTGATCTACTGATATAATGTGATCCCTATCAAATTACCCATGACATTTTTCACAGAAGTAGAACAAATAATCCTAAAATTCATATAGAATCATAAAAGACCCAGAATTGCCAAAGCAATCTGAGGAGAAAAATCAACGCCAGAAGCATAACTCTCCCAGTTTCAGACAGTACTACAAAGGTACCGTAATCAAAACGGCATGATATTGGCACAAAAACAAGCATATGCACCAATGAAACAGAATATAGAGCCCAGAAATAAACCCACACGTCTATGGTCAACTAATCTTCCACAAATGAGGCAAGAATATACAATGGAGAAAAGACAGTGTCTTCAACAGGTGATGCTGGGAAAGCTGGACAGCCACATGTAAATCCAGGAAGTTAGAACACACCCTCACACCATACACATATATAAATTCAAAATGGCTTAAAGACTTAAATACAACATATGACACCATAAAACTCCTAGAAAAGAATGTAGGCAAAACGTTCTGTGACATAAATCATACCAGTGTTTTGTTAAGTCAGTCCCCCAAGGCAATAGAAATAAAAGCAAAAATAAACAAATGGGACCTAATCAAATTAGAAGCTTGCACAGAAAAGGAAATCATTAACTTAGAAGCTTTTGCACAGCAAAGGAAATGAAAAACAAAACAAAGACAAGATACAGAATGGGAGAAAATATTTGCAAATGATGAGACTGACAAGGGCTAAATTTCCAAAATACACAAACAACACATACAACTCAATAACAAAAAAAACCAAACAACCCAATCAAAAAAAGGCAGAAGACCTAAATAGACTTTTCTCCAGATAAGACATACAGGTAGCCAATAGGCACATGAAAAGATGCTCAGCATGGCTAATTATTAGAGAACTGCAAATCAGTTCTCTAATCAGTTATTAGAGAACTACAATGAGGTACCCCCTCACACGGATCAGAATGGCCATCATTAAAAATATACAAGTAACAAATGCTGGAGAGGATGTGGAGAAAAGAGAGCCCTCCTATACTGTTGGTTGGAATGTAAATTGATACAGCCACTATGGAAAACAGTATGGAGGTTCCTTAAGAAACTAAAAATAGAGTTGCCATATGATCTAGCAGTCCCATTCCTGGGCATATATATGGAGAAAACTATAATTCAAAAAATAAATGCACACCACTGTTCATTGCAGCACTATTTACAACAGCCAAGACATGGAAGCAAACTAAAGGTCCATTGACAGATGAATGGATAAAGAAGATGTGGTATATATATATATATATATATATATATATATATACACATACATACATACACACACACACACACATATACATACAGTGGAATACAACTCAGCCATTAAAAAGAATGAAATAATGTCATTTACAGTGACATGGATGGACCTAAAGATTATCATCTAAGAGAAGTCAGAAAGAGAAAGACAAATACCATATGATATCACTTATCTGTGGAATCTAAAATATGACACAAATGAACTTATTTACAAAACAGAAACAGATTCACAGACATAGAAAACAAATTTATGGTTACCAAAGGGGAAAAGGAGTGGGGGAGGAATAAATTAGGAGTTTGGGATTAGCAGATTTAAAAAAAAGAATAAAATCTGGGAAAAGTCATGTGGATATACCTGTATACCTGTGGGAGTAGACACCAAGTGTGTACATCTTTGTTTCACATATTAATGCCCACAAGAGATAACCACTGTAGGGTAGCTACTATACAATGAAGTAGACAGGAAAATTCATCTGAAAAATACTAGCTAACCTCTGCTCTGAGTCATTCCAGGGCTTCAACAGTGACTTCAAGAATGGACTAGCCATATATGGAATAGCCATAAAGATGGAGACTCTGCACCGACCCAATAGCAGGAATTCCTAGCTGATCTAGCTGCAGTTGCTATTGAATGCTCACCCTGTCAACAGCAGAGACAAAAGCTAAGCTTTTGATATGGTATCATCCCTTGAGGAGATCAACCAGCCCCTTGGTGTCAAATTTATTGCATCATATCACTTCTACTGTAGAAAAAACCAATAATACAGTAACTTGTCTGGACTAGGATAGACACATATTCTGGATACGGATTTGCATTTCCTACCAGAATAACCTTGGCCAACACCCCTATCTGAGGGACCCCAGAATGTCTGATTTATATACCCTAGATCCTTTATGACATTGCTTCAGACCAAAGGACCGATTTTACAGCAAAGAAGATGCAGGAATAGACACTTGATTACAGGATCCACTGGCCCTACCATATACCATGTCACCTCAAAGTTGCTTACCTTATAGAACTTTAGAATGGCTCCTTAAAGATGCAATTAAGGTCCAGATTAGAAATGATACTCTTTGGGGGTTGGACTCCATTCTTCAGGTTAATATATATACCTTGAACCAATAACCATTATGTGGTGTTGTGCCCCCAATAAGTAGAACACATGGGCCCAGGAACCAAGTGTCAAAGTAGGAGTGGACCCCTCTTACCATCATGTCCAGTCCACTCTTGGGGAACTTCTGCTTTCATCCTTGCAATGTTAGGTTCAGTGTGTCTAGATGCCATCGTTACTGGCTAAGAGTCAGGAGAACATTTCCACCAGGAGAAATAACAAGGCCTCCCCTAAACCTAAAGCTACAACTTTCAGGTCATTTTGGACCCCTAGTGCCAGTAGACAAAGGAGGTGCTCCAGGGGTAATGATCCTGAGTATAACAAGGCAGGAAGGACATCTGGAACTCAAAGAACTCTCTTGGGCATCCTGTGATAGACGTTTGCCCAGTTTCAACCACAGACAGGCAATTATAGCAAAGGTATGTTAATTATGTCCCAGTCTCCACAGAGATGCATATCTGGATCACCTACTAGGCAAGCCACCACATCTGCCGCAGTGTGGCCAAAGGTGAGGGTAATCTAGAATAGGTGGGATAGGAAGTAGGTCATTAATCTCCATTTACAACAGGAGAGGCTGTAGCTCATCCTACCAATCTTCCCCTTGAAGGTCCTTTTTTCTCCCCCTAGGAAATATGACCAACCCTATCCTGAAGAATCTATGGAGTAAAGTTAATGTGAAGCATGAACAGATCTGTGTGGCAGAGGAATAGATTGAAGCAGGTGCCCTCAGTGCTCCAGCCATATCCCTTTGCATCCCTTCACCATTTTCATGTATAATGACTCCCAGTATGCTTTCACCCCAATACTTAGCATCCCTGTCTCTGCCTGGCTGCTGCCCTCAGACTGTGAAAATCCATTTAGTCTGCTGACAGAAAGAGCCTGAAAGGCCTAGGAATTTGTATCTCCCCCGGATGGCAGCCTTTAACCAATGACTGATGAAAATAGAGTACAAAAGACATCAGCTCTTCTGCCCCCTTATCAGGACACCCCAGCAGCCTTTCTCAACCGGGGTTCCTCATCTGAATCACAGAACACATACATAATTTGAGTGACTATTTTCTCATATCTTCCAAGGATAGTATACGACTGATACCATTCTAAATACATGAACAAAATTAATGCATTGCATACAATGGAAGCTTTAAGAAATTAGGACTTAATTCTTTCTCAAAATTGTTGAAAAAAGTTGCCTGAGGTGTGACTTATGCTGTTTCCAGACTTCCCTGAGTAACTGAGCCAAAGTTTTTTTCTATGGGACTTTAGAGGATGTTACACACACACCCCTCATCCTCCTTTCCTTCCTAGTCCCATTTCTCAACTCCCCTACTAGGTTTTCCTGGAAACACTTCCAGGAAATAACTTTTACACAGACCCTCATCACAAGGTCTGCTTATAGGGCACCCAACTTGAGACATTAACTTTCTGACTAACTGGAGCCCAGGAAGTGGCTTCTGTGCTTAGAAATGGATAGAATTCCAGGGAGTGGGATGCAAGTGAGTTCTCTCTGTGAATACAGAAATGGAGGTGTGTGAAGAGGGATCCTGAATAAATATTGCTTAGAGTTACAGAATCTAAACTCGACACAAATCAGTTTTCCAACATGGCCGCACAATGAAAAATTGGTCAGAAGTAAATTGTATAAAAAAGTGACTAGTACAATATCAGTTTTAATTGCAATCCAGTTAATGATTCCAATAAAAATTTCTACTGACAGTTTAAGCACTCAGTATTCAACTTCTTTTCTCCTTTCCCCATTAATACACTGGATTGTTAATTTTGCAAGTTAACACTTAATAAGAATAGATTAATAAATAACAGTGAAATGGTACAAGGAAGGAAACTTTGCTTTCTTTTAACAAGTTCTATTAACTTCTGGTTTTCTCACAGAAGCCTCAAAAATGCCAAAGGTTTACCTTTAAAGAATGAGAGTTCAAACACCAAGGTAATGGTGTTTTGTTCAAACTAAAGTCTTTTTTGTAGTGTCTGTACTAAACTTACTCTCAAGAGTGTCTTACATCCAAGATCATTTTCTCACATCCATCTTGGGCCAGAGCCTGGCAACCAGAGATCCTTCATAAACTGCTGTTCAATAAATGAATAGATATTCAACAGGAATGAAGAGGAAAGAAATATGTCTATAGTAAGTATGAATGTCAATCCATGAATTTAACTGTACAAGAAATGTAACTGTCCTTATCTGTTTATACATCTTAATCTCTGTTTCAACTCCCCCTTCCACTGGGTTTTTGGAAACTGAAAGTCCTTTTGGTTTTGGGCTCTCCTCTTTTCCTGAGAGCATGGTAAGTTCCAAGAGTCTAAAATAGCACCAATACATTGATGGGAAAGGGGAGAGAGAGGCAGTGCTCATGCCATCTATCTACATAGCATTTGCTGACGTATTCCTCCTTCCACGTGGCCCTTGGGCTCAATCCTTAGTTATACCTGCTTCAGTGATCTTCTCATTCCCATCCCATACTCCTCTCCTCTGGTAGGATTCTCCACCACTCCCAGGCCTTTCTTGGGAGTAAGGAAATGGCAGTGCTCTTCCTATGCTACCCTGAGATCAGGACATTTTCTTGTTGAAGCTCTGTTAGGCCCCACCTGACACACACCAGACAGACATTTTCTCCTGAGCCTTTTAATACTAAAGACCTTGAACCAAAAAACAAAAGATGATTCCTCTGCTCTTAGATTCTGCAGAATGGTTTGGCCTTCCTAGCACTCAGACTGGGAGCACCAGGACACATGCCTCATGTCTCTCTCCTCCCCTCACTACCCCTTACATTTCCCACAACCCTCCCTAACCCCACTGATCCCCTCCCCACCCAAGGCCCATGGAATTTTTCTGGCAAGTATGTTTCGGGTGGCAGAGAGGTGTTATGATTAGGAGAGGAAGTAATCTTGGAAACCCCTCATTCTTGGAGTTTTTTAAAGCCAAGATTCTGAGAAACAGAAATCAGGAGGAGATTCCTTTTTTCTTCTTCTTTCTGGTAATACATACTTTCCCTGAAGCGTAAGCAGAGTGCCCTAGATTAAGGGCGGGGGTGAGAAGCTAGGTTGGAAAATATCAGGAAGGAACATCAATTAAATTATTCCTCATCCATTAAAGTCAAACAGAGATAGCACCATCGCTGAAGTCTCCTCCCATTTTTCCTTCCAATCAAAATTATCCCTGCTTCTTTATTTTGCCCCTTTTGCAGCACTTACCCATCATGTCTCCTGCTAAACTCTTGTTTCTTTATCCTCTGTAGACTGGGAACTCTCCGAAGGAAGGGCCAAATCTTATTCATCTTTCAATTCCCAGGGCAATAAACAAATGTTGGTTGAATGAGGAACATAACTTGTCTTTAAGTTTAGCAGAAGTATATCGCTTATGAGAGCACAGTGATTAGGTGGCAAAAGCATGCAGTGGTGGTCAACTGTACGTACTGGTACTAGTATGAAATGCTGGTTCTTATTCCTGGCTTTGCCCCTTACTTTTGTAACCTTAGCCAATTTGCTTCACCTCTTCCTGCCTCATGTTCCTCATCTTTAAGAGCAGAGATGCGGGAGCCAGATGGCTAAATTTGAATATTGCTTCTCCTACTTATGAGCTGTGTGATTTGGTACACAATTTATCCTCTCTATACCTCTGATTTCCTATCTGTACAATGGGCACGATGATAGTGCCCTCTCATAAATTTGTGATGCAGATTACATAAGTTTATACTTATAAAATATTTATAACAATACCTGGTACATAGAAAGTGCCATTTAAAATTACTGATACATAAGTAAAATAAAGAGCTTTTGTTAATATTATTTCAAGCCCAATCTACATATTTGGAAATTGATTAGTACACCAGTTTGTGAGGGCAGAGGAGGTCAAGGAGCACCTGTGTTCATTTGGAATCCAAAGGGGAAGAATGTATTTTAGGATTTCCCTGGTGGTTCAATGATTAGGGCTCAGTGCTTTCACTGCCATGGTCTCAGGTTCAATCCCTGTTTGGGGAAGCTCCCTCAAGCCACGCAGTGCAGCTGAAAAAAAAAAGAAGATAATCCAGATGCTAAAGAATATGTGTACCAATAATAGAGGTTAATTTATGGATATTAGTTGTACACTCAGCATGTACATTATTTCAAAAGCATAAATTGTCTACAATGTTTATATTGGTGATCTAAGAAATTCAAGTATTGTATGATTCACATTACTTTTAAATAAGGAACTCATCACAGTCTTACACTGTCTCTGACCTTTTGCCATTCAGCATCCATAATAGACAATTTCCTAACTTACAGTGCTGGCTAGAGCATCTCAGGATTTAAACCCAGGCTAAATGTATAAATCTGTATGTAGTATTTTGCTGGGGCATTAGAAACTGAGAGAAAATGTCTCCTTTGTTTTGCCAGAGAGAGGGGTTACAACTCAGTTGCTCTCTCAGGGAACAGACCAACGTAGAAATGAGTACAGAGGTATGTCTCCAGAAATATTGAAAAAAAAAAAAGTAACCACAGCAGAAAGATAATTAGGTATGATCAGGTGGTGGCCATTGGCAGTGAGATGGACATTTCTATGAGGTGAATTAATTACCTCCATAAGGGGCTATTTAAATCATCTCACCTCTAATATTGGGCTCCCCTGTGTTTGGGACCCTACAAGGCAGGCACCTCTTTCTTTGCGCTTTCATCTAATCTCACCCCACCTTGCCATCTCTTTGCTGAAGACTGTGTTTTTAGCACTTAGTTTTCTCATGTATCTTCTTTATTTAGTAGCATGTGCTTTAGGTGTTGCTTCTCACTATGGAGGACCTCAAACCTGTTACACAGTAAAGCCACATTCCAAGATGGGAAGGGCTTTGGTACAGGAATCCGGAAATTTTGGTTCCAGTCCCAGTTCAGCTATTCACAAACTGTGTGACCTTGAAAATTCACTTCATGTCCCTGGGTCTCAGATTCTTTCTCCACATGATCTTTTTGCTTCCTTCCACCTTTAAGGGGCTATAATTTTATTCCAAGATTATTATGAGTACAGTAATAGTGATAATAATAATAATGCTAGTCACCATTTTTTCAATATTTACCACATGCCATACACTGTAGAAATATTTTGCACCTATCAACTAACTTATATCTCATCCAATATACAGAGCTTCCTTGATGCCCAGTTTCTTTGAATGACCTGTCCAGGTCACACACTAAGTGAATGGCAGAGGAAGGATTCAAATCAGTACCTGCTGAACTCCAAAGGTAATACTGAGCAGTGCTCTCTTGGAAGGATTGATGATGATGTCAAAAATGAAAGAAAGCGAGAATTTAGTTTTAAGAATTATTTTTCTTTCCAGAAGGCTAACAAATTCCAACTTGAGGCTACCAAAGAGCAATATTAGGTGAATCAGTCATCAGGCAATCAACTAGTCCATCAGCAATGGAATTCAGTTATTTGGACCAAGTGCTAATGAGGTCAAAGTCAAGGTCAGAATGGTGTATATCCCACGGAGTCAGAGCATGTACTTCTAATGTGCTCAGCTCCATTTCACAATCATGGTGAATGTAGGTTACATGGGCCCCACCCTCCAGAGTACTGGTACTCTAACTTTAGGTAGCCCCTAAAGGCTTAAGGACAAACAAGTGTAAGTGAATCCCATGTTAACTTAGACGATTCAGACAGATTAGAGGACAGGAATCTAGGTTCCTAAAATAAAAGTTTTTTCATTAAAAAAATGCTTATATACAACTAGGAGAAAATATACCTGTAAATACTACAAAAAAAAAAAGGCCCTTCAGCAATTGGTGATACTCCAGCACAATGAGATAAACATATCAAGTATTATGGGAACCAGAAGAAGTTATCAAATAAGAGTTCTGTGTCTTTTTTCATTATCCTTTAATATGAAAAATTCAAGGGTAAACATGTAAATGTGGGGAATTTGTTTTTTATTCCCTGGGTTTGTAATGCTTTCCTGCATTTCTTCCCAAAATTAGCATGGATTGGGTAATAGTTTCATTAACAATGTCCTTATTAGATTTGGGGGGTACCCCACCCAGAATGTGTAACTGGAGTCTGTGTATCTAAACCAATCTACACAAGAAGTCAGAAAATTATGAATTTTTTAATGTAATTAATCAGTACTTGAAAATGGCAAGGCATTCATTAGGGAACAATTAAGCTGTGATGCAAGAAGATAATTAGTAAATTGGGGACAACATGGGTTCATTCATTACTTTAAAACGTAAATAATGCTGTTTATCTGTTCTCCTATAATAGTGGCATTTTTAAATTAACATTTAGATTTAAATAATCACATATTCTCTTTCTGTTCACGTTCATATGTAGCCCTTAGTTTGTCTAGGAATACATGTGATTGTTTTCATCTCTCCTAACCATCGCTTTCCCCACTAAATTTTTTCATCATATTAGAATGTTTTTCTCAGAAAGTAGAAGTGTCTTATATAGAGTAGATGCTTGTTAAATTGTAGCTTCTCCCATTTGTTAGTAGTATTATTGTTGTTGTTGTATTTGAGATTATCCATTAGCCTTTGTTTCAGAGGACTAGACCTCAGTTAGGTCCACACTCCCCCTCTGAGTTCTAGCCCCATCTCAGTCCACACTTTCCTCTGAGTTCTAGCCCCATCTCAGTCCACACTTTCCTCTGAGTTCTAGCCCCATCTCAGTCCACACTCTCCTCTGAGTTCTAGCCCCATATTCATCTCCTCTGAACATTTCTTCTTGGATATCCTTCACATACCTCAAATTCATCTTCTTCCACAAAATCTCTTCATCTTACATCCTCTTTCTTGCTGCTTTCTGCCCAATCACTCAGAATAGTTTACTGCCTCCTAGTCTCTTCAGTCTGCCTCACCCTCAAACCAACATGTTTTACAATTCTGTTTCCCACCTCTCCATTCCACTGCTGTAATTTGACCTCTGCTCTTATCTTGCCTAGGCTATGGCAGTAGACTTCTCAATCAGCTCATTCCCACAGCCTATTCATCTGCAGTCCCTTTACACTGCAGCTACAGACTCTTCTAAAACCTGAATATCATCGTTTTAATCCTTTGCTTGAAATCCTACTTTATAGAGTAAAATCCAAACTCTGGTATCTGACTTCGACTCACCGTTGAACGCCCATTTTCAGGAACTTAAAAGCTTTTCAAACATCAAATTTCACATGAATGAAGGGTAAAGGAGTCTTGTTAAAATAGGGGTACTAGGGCTTCCCCTGTGGCGCAGTGGTTGAGAGTCTGCCTGCCAATGCAGGGGACATGGGTTCGTGCCCCGGTCCAGGAGGATCCCGCATGCTGCGGAGCGGCTGGGCCCGTGAGCCATGGCCGCTGAGCCTGCGCGTCCGGAGCCTGTGCTCCGCAACAGGAGAGGCCACAACAGTGAGAGGCCTGCGCACCGCAAATAAATAAATAAATAAAAAGAAAATAGGGGTACTGTCAGTCGGTCTAGGGTGGGACCCAAAATTCTGCATTCTAACAAGCTCCCAGGTGATACTAATGCTATTAATGGGCCAGTGCAGACCACACTTGGAATAACAAGGCCTTACATGCCTTCTTCACTGCAGCTACAATAATTTACTTATAGCTTCACAATATAACTTGTGGTTTCACAATCTCTGTGCTTTAAACCCATGGTCCTCTCTGCTTGCAATGTTCTTCCTCCCCTTTCTAGCTACCTAATGTCACATTGTCCTCCAAAACACAGCTAAAACAGAACCCCTTCAGAAAGCCTGCCTGGTCTTCCTTTCCCCCAGGCTAATTGGATGCCTACATCTTTGCCCTTGTGTCAATCAGTACCACTTTTAGATTCAGATCAGCAGTCTGGCATCCCAGGCCCTGTGTCTCTAGGGACTTGAACTTTGTAGTACCTTCCCTGAAATTTTCCATGTCATCTTCCAGCACCTGGAATGAATGAGGGCCAGCAATACCATCTAGATGTGATGCCCTGAGACTAGACCTGGATGTGTATGGGACTTTGTCCCCATTTTTTCCCTCAAGCCACACTCCCACCCACTATCCCACAGGTAGGATTGACCACATGCCCCAAGGAACTCTGGAGGGCCCCATGGCCGGGCTCTGATGGCAAGAAGGTGGCCTAGTAAGCAAAATGCTTTTATTGGCCACTGCAGTATTTCTTTCACAGGATAGCATGTAGTTTAGTGGCCAGAATGGTGCTGACATGCTGATTTGGGATGACCCTCATTCACATGGAACCCAAGACAAGTCCAGGAGTCTGGAATTTTGATGATCCACCACCAACCTTTCTGCTTTAGCCCTCTATGTAGGCCCTTGTTTCTGTTCACATTCATCTATGTTCTAATCAAGGTGCTGCCTCTGGTCTATAGTACCTGAGGGTGGCAGAGGTGTCATCAGGCATCCTTTATTCTATGTGCCACCCCCCCACTACTGGCACCTAAGGAGATCCCTTCACCCCCAAAACCTTATACCATGTGTCAGATAGTCCCCCAGGACCTATCTCCTCTGAGGGCTTTCTGTGCTTTGCAGTAAAAACAGGTCCTCCTCATCAATGTTCTCTCTTGCCTCTGATCACTGTGTTGACATCATGGTGTGTTGGGTCCTCTTAAGGTTGCTGAATGCGGAACATGAGGACCAGAAATACCTTGTGTTAACTGGATCATTCTTTTCACTTACCCATGGGCCCCTTGCTCCTTTATTCCATGGGTGGAGATATACAGAAGTCATAAGTACAATCAACATTGAAAGAGATCATATTCTAGAAATGCATTGATTGTTGGGCTAAAGAGAAGACATGTTTGGAAGATGTGTTGTTCTACTTTTTTTTTTTTTTGCGGTATGCGGGCCTCTCACTGCTGTGGCCCCTCCCATTGCGGAGCGCAGGCTCCGGATGCACAGGCCCAGCGGCCATGGCTCACGGGCCCAGCCGCTCCACGGCATATGGGATCCTCCCAGACCGGGGCACGAACCCGTATCCCCTGCATCGGCAGGCGGACTCTCAACCACTGCGCCACCAGGGAGGCCCTCTACTTTTATACTATAACCTCATGAACATTAAACTTAAGATGATCAGAAAATGAATTATTTTTCACGTTCTCCTGAAAATTCTTGGTAAGACTTGAATTTGTTGTTATCATCAGTGAATCACGGTAACAGCTTTTAGGAAGTAAGTCTTCATGGGTGGCCTGGTAGTTGATAGAACATCATGATTACTGTTGTAATGAGCATTAAATAATTTTAGAAAATTGCAGAAGCCAAAAGATCTATATTGTTTTAATACAAACAGCCCCTAACAGCCATGGCATTGTGAGTAATAATAATGTAGCAATCCATCTTTTCCTCATGGTGGAACTATCAACTTAGTCAGAAATGGCACATTTGACAATGAAAAACATCAAGAAATAGTGTCCAGACACTACAAGAATCCTCAAGTACACTGACTGGACACAAAACAAATACCTAGGTACTTCTTCTCTTCCTACTATTCTAGATCCTCATCAGTAAGTCAATATACCTCATATGGGCTCATGATTTCGTAATACTTTTTTAAAAATTACAGTATAATTGACACACAGCACTGTTATTTACAGGCACACAACATAGTGTTTCAATGTTTCTATACATTACACGATGATCGCCATTGTAATAAATTTTTTTAGTCAAATTGTTTATATAGACTGGGGTCCCTGAATAAATACATGCCTGGGGCCCTGCACATCCTGGAGTAATCCTAACCAGTAGTACCCTGAGCATAATCTCTATTAAAGTAAACATCACAGTGCACTGAGTGGTTCATCTGCCTGCCCCTTTCTCCCAGCAGCTGATTCTGAGTGTCCTGAAAGTAAAGGCTATTCTGTAACCCCAGCACCTAGTATGGTATCTAGAGCATGGGAAGTTCTCAAAATAAAGCTTGCACTGTACTGAAAAATAAGTGTGTTAGTACCTTTTAAATAGACTGATATTGATC
Organism: Mesoplodon densirostris; assembly: GCF_025265405.1. Classification (NCBI taxonomy): domain Eukaryota; kingdom Metazoa; phylum Chordata; class Mammalia; order Artiodactyla; family Ziphiidae; genus Mesoplodon; species Mesoplodon densirostris. The sequence continues at coordinate 37,411,526 of NC_082668.1, read as the reverse complement.
CATTGCCACTCAAATTAAATTAACATTATCATCTTAACTAGTTCATTTGTTAAGGGAAAGTCTACAAGCCCTGGTATATTTTAAATCCTTTTCATATGTGGGCCACTACAAAGTATAGAATCATGGAAGAGAAACCAGCTTTTATTTGGGGGGTTGTTTTTTTACAAGCACATTCAATCACCTACACCTGGCATTCTATGCAATAAAATGTCAGACATTATGAAGGTAAAAGGAGAGGAAGTGACATAGGAAGAAAGTAGGGATGAAAAGGATGTTTCACAATTGGTCAATTTGTGAATATTGGCATCCCCTTTGTGAGAGAACAAAGTACTGCCAAGGATACTTGTCAGAAGTAAATGTGCTGACTCAAGCAATATACACAAAAAGACACAAGAAGCCCATTGATTTTGTTTGTTTGTTTAAAAATACACTTTTGATTTCCCCATACCTTTTAAAAAGAGGTTTTAAACACTTCTTTTTCTGTAACATTCACTCTGATCCCTCTGATGCATGAGGTAGCAGCCACTAAAAATGAGAGATGATTCCAATAGAAACTTCATAGTCATGCTTAAAGCAAGAAGAATTAGCCACTTAACACAAACTCAAGAAGAGAAAATATATGGGAGTGTGCTGGCCCTTTGTCCTTGGTGAATGTCCACATGTTTAATTTTTCTGAGTTTATGTTCGTGGCAAATTTGATTTAGTGATTTTATGTACTCTTACCCACTAAAGTAATACATATTTTAAATCAACTGTCAGTAACCTTCACAGAGTGAAGAACATAAATGAAAAGGATTTAATGGAATGCTACAATATGTATATTACTGCCCCAAAACAACACCATTTCACAAGGTAGTGCCTTGTTTTGAATGCAGAATAGGAAATTACCCTGAATAATCATTTTATGAATTTGCCCCTTAAGTGATTCTGACCAAGTAGAGATAAAACAAGAGTTGGCAAGAGGGAAAGGGTCTTCTCTGTTGACTTTTAAATAAACATTTTATGATTAAAAAGCCAGGATAGAAATATGCCTGAAAATGGTAACTACCCTCACTTTGATTAATGCAGAGAGAGCTTCCTGAGTTCACTACTGGGTCATCAGGTGTTTATCACACCACCGCCTCCTCTTTTTTTCCCCAGAATAATTGCCTGGAGCAGAGGTGTTCCAGCTGTCTTCCGTGGAGCCTGCTAATTCTTATAAGCTGCCTTAGGGTCCAGGAAAGAGACCTTAGAGTTAGACTAAAGACTCAGCAGGCATACTGAGCTCTAAGCTTTCTGTGCACCCACCCCATCCCTGCCAGTACCCTCCCTCCCACCTGCAGCTACAGCACTCTGCTTTTTCTTCTTTATGCACTGGGGTTCCAAGTAAGAGTTCCTTCATAAAGATATTTTTGCTTCTAAATACAAAATTTTAAAACTGCTCCAGTTTGGCTGGAGAATTATTTATTTATTCATTCAATAAACATGTATGAAACATCTACTATGTGCAAAGAGCTCTGCTAATTTCTGAGGATTCAGGAAGGAAGGATAGTCAGCAGTTGGGCGGGGGGCAGTGGAAGGAACACTGTAGGCCTTGGGGACAGTATGTAGTGAAATCCTGTGGCAGGAAGGGAGACTGTGTGTTCAAGGAATGCAAAGACAGCCATACATAAAGGGCTAATACTAGCATAAAAGAAGAAAGTGACAAATCAATAGTATTAACAATAAGTACATGGTAATTCCATGTTCAGTTGAACACGATCATTTGTTGAGCACACAAACTGATGCTCTGTGTGTGATGAAAGGTATTAAATGCCATGATAAGGAATTACTCTTTCTTCTGTATACAACTGGAGCCACCTAAAGTTTTTAATAGGATTACTGAGTGTGAGTTGACAGTGGGAAGATACATGCCCCAGGTAATAAAAGGTCTTAAATGCCATGATTACTTCTGAAGGCAAAAGAAGCCTTTTGGAATAGGATTTTGAGCACAATGAAACATAGGTTTTACTTTTAAATAATAGCTCTAGCAGCAGTATGGAGAATATATTGTACATATTGGGGCCAGAGACACCAGTTAAGAAGTTATTGTAGGCTGCGGCTAAAGGTGGACACCAGAAGGGCTCACGCCAAGGAGCACCTCCCAGAACCTCTGCCGCCAGTGTCCCTGTCCCCATGGTGAGCCACAGCCACCACCCGCCTCTGCAGGAGACACTCCAACACTAGCAGATGACTGTCCTACAAAATGGTAGATGAAGAGATATGATGGCACAGACAGCCTTAGGTAAGCCCCAGTCTCTTCAGAGATTCCTGCAACTAATCCCTGGAGACTTCCCTCTAACACCAGACTTGCTTGTACATACCTGAATCATATTTGTGCTTGAGCTGGGACACTTCCTGCTATCAACACCAGAAGCAACTAGAAAACCAGAGGTCAAGCCGTGTGACTGACAGGGTCTTGGTGCTCCGTCTGGGTGTCAGGCCTGAGACTCTGAGGTGGGAGAGCCGAGTTCAGGACATTGGACCTCCAGAGACCTCCCAGCCCAATGTAACATAAATTGGCAAGAGCTCTCCCAGAGATCTCCATCTCAACGTTAAGACCCAGCTCCACTCAACGACCAGCTAGCTCCAGTGCTGGACACCCCATGCCAAACAACTAGCAAGACAGGAACACAACCTCAGCCATGAGCACAGAGACTGCCTAAAATCATAATATGTTAACAGACACCCCAAAACACACCACAGGACGTGGTCCTGCCCATCAGAAAGGCAAGATCCAGCCTCATCCACCAGAACACAGGCACTAGTTCCCTACACCAGGAAGCCTACACAACCCACTGAACTAACATTACACACTGGGGACTGACACCAAAAACAAGGGGAACTACAAACATGCAGCCTGCGAAAAGGAGACCCCAAAGACAGTAGTTAAGCAAAATGAGAAGACAGAGAAATATGCAGCAGATGAAGGAGCAAAGTACAAACCCACCAGACCAAACAAGTGAAGAAGAAATAGGCAGTCTACCTGAAAAATAATGCAGAGTAATGATAGTAAACATGATCCAAAATCTTGGAAATAGAATGGAGAAAATAGAAGAAATGTTTAACAAGGACATAGAAGAAATAAAGAGCAAACAAACAATGGTGAATGAAACAATAAATCAAATTAAAAATTATTTAGAAGGAATCAATAGCAGAATAACTGAGGCAGAAGAATTGATAAGTGACCTGGAAGATAAAATAGTGGAAATAACTACTGCAGAGCAGAATAAAGAAAAAAGAATGAAAAGAATTGAGGACAGTCTCAGAGACCTCTGGGACAACATTAAACACACCAAGATTTGAACTATACTTGTCCCAGAAGAAGAAGAGAAAAAGAAAGGGACTGAGAAAATATTTGAAGAGATTATAGTTGAAAACTTCCCTAACATGGGAAAGGAAATAGTCAATCAACTCCAGGGAGTGCAGAGATTCCCATTCAGGATAAATCCAAGGAGAAACACAACAAGACACATATAATCAAACTATCAAAAGTCAAATACAAAGAAAAAATATTAAAAACAGCAAGTAAAAAACAACAAATAACATATAAGGGAATCCCCATAAGGTTAACAGCTGACCTTTCAACAGATACTCTGCAAGCCAGAAGGGAGTGGCAAGACATATATAAACAGATGAAAGGGAAAAATCTACAACCGAGATTACTCGAACCACCAAGGATCTCATTCAGATTTGATGGAGAAATTAAAACTTTTACAGACAAGCAAAAGCTAAGAGAATTCAGCACCACCAAACCAGCTTTACAACAAATGCTAAAGGAACTTCTCTAGGCAGGATACACAAGAGAAGAATAAGACCTGCAGTAACAAACCCAAAGCAATTAAGAAAATGGTAATAGGAACATACATATCAATAATTACCACAAATGGATTAAATGCCCCAACCAAAAGACATAGACTCCCTGAATGGATAAAAAATCAGGACCCAGGGCTTCCCTGGTGGTACAGTGGTTGGGAGTCCGCCTGCCGATGCAGGGGGTGCAGGTTCATGCCCCAGTGCAGGAGGATCCCACATGCCATGGAGCATCTGGGCCCAAGAGCCGTGGCTGCTGAGCCTGCATTTCCGGGGCCTGTGCTCCACAGCAGGAGAGTCCACGGCAGTGAGAGACCTGTGGACCGTAAAAAAAAAAAATCAGGACCCATATATATGCTGTCTACAAGAGACCCACTTCAGACCTAGGAACACTTACAGACTGAAAGTGAGGGGATGGAAAAAGATATTCCATGCAAATGGAAATCAAAAGAAAGCTACAGTAGCAATTCCCATATCAGACAAATACACTTTAAAATAAAGACTATTACAAAAGACAAAGAAGGACACTACATAATGATCAAGGGATCAATCCAAGAAGAAGATATAACAATTGTAAATATTTATGCACCCAACATAGGAGCACCTCAATACATAAGGCAAATGCTAACAGCCATAAAGGGGTAATTACCAGTAACACAATAATACTAGGGGACTTTAACACCCCACTTTCACAAATGGACAGATCATCCACAATGAAAATAAACAAGGAAACACAAGCTTCAAATGACACATTAAACAAGATGGACTTAATTGATATTTATAGGACATTCCATCCAAAAACAACAGAATACACTTTCTTCTCAAGTGCTCATGGAACATTCTCCAGGATAGATCCTATCTTGGATCACAAATCAAGCCTTGGTAAATTTAAGAAAACTGAAATTGTATCAAGTATCTTTTCCAACCACAACACTGTGAGACTAGATATCAATTACAGGAAAAAATCTGTAAATAAATACAAACACATGGAGGCTAAACAATACGCTACTTAATAACCAAGAGATCACTGAAGAAATCAAAGAGGAAATCAAAAAATACCTAGAAACAAATGACAATGAAAACATGAGGACCCAAAACCTATGGGATGCAGCAAAAGCAGTTCTAAGAGGGAAGTTTATAGTAATACAATCCTACCTCAAGAAACAAGAAACATCTGAAATAAAAAAACCTAACCTTACACCTAAAGAAATTAGAGAAAGAAGAACAAAAAAAAAAAACCCCAAAGTTAGGAGAAGGAAAGAAATCATAAAGATCAGATCAGAAATAAATGAAAAAGAAATGAAGGAAATCATAGCAAAGATCAATTACACTAAAAGCTTGTTCTTTGAGAAGATAAACAAAATGATAAACCATTAGCCAGATGTATCAAGGAAAAAAGGGAGAAGCCTCAAATCAACAGAATTAGAAATGAAAAAGGAGAAGTAACAACTGACACTGCAGAAATACAAAGGATCATGAGAGATTACCACAAGCAACTATATATGCCAGTAAATGGACAACCTGGAAGAAATGGACAAATTCTTAGAGAAGAACAACCTTCTGAGACTGAACCGGGAAGAAATAGAAAATATAAACAGGCCCATCACAAGCACTGAAATTAAAACTGTGATTAAAATCTTCCAACAAACAACAGCCCAGGACCAGATGGCTTCACAGGTGAGTTCTATCAGACATTTAGAGAAGAGTTAACACCTCTCCTTCTCAAATTCTTCCAAAACATAGCAGAGAGAGGAACATTCCCAAACTCACTCTACAAGGTTACAATCACCCTGATACCAAAACCAGACAAAGACCTCAAAAAAAAAGGAAAGTACAGGCAAATATCACTGATGAACATAGATGCAAAAATCCTCAACAAAATACCAGCAAACAGAATCCAACAGCACATTAAAAGGATCATACAGCACGATCAAGTGGGGTTTATCCCAGGAATGCAAGCCTTGTTCAATATATAAAAATCAATCATGTGACACACCATATTAACAAATTGAAGGATAAAAACCATATGATCATCTCAATAGATGCAGAAAAAAAGCTTTTGACAAAATTCAACAGCAATTTATGATAAAAACCCTCCAGAAAATAGGCATACAGGGAACTTACCTAAACATAGTATAGGCCATATATGGCAAACCCACAGCCAACATCATTCTCAATGGTGAAACCTGAAAACATTTCCACTAAGATCAGGAACAAGAAAGTTTGCCCACTCTCACCACTATTTTTCAACATAGTTTTGGAAGTTTTAGCCACAGCAATTAGAGAAGAAAAAGAAATAAAAGGAATCCAAATCAGAAAGAAGAACTAAAACTGTCACTGTTTGCACATGACGTGATACTATACACAGAGAATCCTAAATATACTACCAGAAAATTACTAGAGCTAATCAATGAATTTGATAAAGTTGCAGGATACAAAATTAATGCACAGAAATCTCTTGTATTCCTATACACTAATGATTGAAGAATCTGAAAGAAAAATTAAGGAAACAATCCCATTTACCATTGCAACAAAAAAATAAAATACCGAGGAATAAGCCTACCTAAGGAGACAGAAGACCTGTATACAGAAAATTAGAAGACACTGATGAAAGAAATTAAAGATGATACAAACAGATGGAGAGATACAACATGTTCTTGGATTGGAAGAATCAACGTTGTGAAAATGACTAAATGAAATGACCATAGCAATCTACACATTCAATGCAATCCCTATCAAACTACCAATGGCATTTTCACAGAACTAGAACAAAAAATCTCACAATTTGTATGGAAACACAAAAGACCCCGAATAGCCAAAGCAATCTTCAGAAGGAAAACTGGAGCTAGAGGAATCAGGCTCCTGGACTTCAGACTATACTGCAAAGCTACAATAATCAAGACAGTATGGTACTGGCAGAAAAACAGAAATATAGATCAATGGAACAGGATAGAAAGCCCAGAGATAAACCCACGCACATATGGTCACCTTACCTTTGATAAAGGAGGTAAGAATATACAATGGAAGAAAGACAGCCTCTTCCATAAGTAGTGCTAGGAAAACTGGACAGCCACATGTAAAAGAAAGAAATTACAACACTCCCTAACACCATACACAAAAAGAAACTCAAAATGTCTTAAGGACCTAAATTTAAGGCCAGACACTATCAAACTCTTAGAGGAAAATATAGGCAGAACACTCTGTGACATAAATCACAACAAGATCCTTTTTGAACCACCTCCTAGAGAAATGGAAATAAAAACAAAAATAAACAAACAGGACCTAATGAAACTTAAAAGCTTTTGCACAGCAATGGAAACCATAAAGGAGATGAAAAGACAAACCTCAGAATTGGAGAAAATATTTGCAAACAAAGCAACTGACAAAGGATTAATCTCCAAAATATACAAGCAGCTCATGCAGCTCAATACCAAAAAACCAAACAACCCAATCCAAAAATGGGCAGAAGACTTAAATAGATATTTCTCCAAAAAGGATGTACAGATGGCCAACAAAGACATGAAACAACTCTCAACACCACTAATCATTAGAGAAATGCAAATCAAAACTACAATGAGGTTATCACATCACACCAGTCAGAATGGCCATCATCAAATAATCTACAAACAGTAAATGCTGGAGAGGGTACGGAGAAAAGGGAACCCTCTTGCACTGTTGGTGGGAATGTATGTTGATACAGCCACTATGGAAAACAGTATGGGGGTTCCTTAAAAAACTAAAGATAGAACTACCATATGACACAGCAATCCCACTACTGGGCATATACCCTGAGAAAACCATAATTCAAAAAGAGACATGTACCACAATGTTCATTGCAGCACTATTTAAAATAGCTGGGAAATGGAAACAACCTAAGCATCCATCAACAGATGAATGGATAAAGAAGATGTGGCACATATATACAATGGAATATTACTTAGCCATAAAAAGAAATGAAATTGAGTTATTTGTACTGAGGTGCATTGACCTAGAGTCTGTCATACAGAGGCAAGTAAGTCAGAAAGAGATAAACATATACCATATGCTAACACATAAAAGAAGAGGCCTGCCCATTTTTCAGGCATAAATACTATTTACCAGAGTCTCTACTATCCTACCTGTAATGTCTTATTTCAACCAACCAAAAATTATTAGATTTGATTTTAAAAATTACTATTAAGGGACAACAGAACAAGACCCAGATATGACTCACTTGTTGGAACAATCAGAGAGGAATTTAAAGTAACTATTATTATGTTAAAGGCTCTAGTAGAAAATGTGTGCAACATACATGAATAGATGGAGAGTTTCAGCAGAGAGATGAAAACTTAAAGAAAAATGCAAATGGAAGTGCTACAAATAAAAATCATGGTAAGAGATAAAGAATGCCTTCAATCAACACTTCAGAAGTGGATTCAACACTACTGAGCCCAGGAAAAAATGAATGCACTTAAAGATCAGTCAATAGAAATTACCCAATCTGAAACATTAAAGCAAAAAAAAAAAAAAAAAAAAAAAGAGAGAGAGAGAGAGAGAAAACAGAGAGCAAAGAACCTAAAACCTGCAGACAATATTAAGAGGTCTAACATATATGTAATTGGAATCCCAGTGTAAGCAAGAAAGAATGGGGTATGAGAAACATTTTAATAAATAATGGCCAAGAATTTTCCTAAAATAATGAAAGATATCAAAACACAGATCCAAGCTCAGTGAACACCAAGCATGATATACACCACCACCAGCACTCCCCAAACAACACCACACACCTGGACACATCATATTCAAACAGTTGAAAATGAAAATAAAAATGATTCAGAGAAAATCTTTAAGTTAGAAAAAGAAAGTATTACATACAGAAGAATAAAGAAAAAAATTGCAAAACACTTCCTGTCAGAAACTATGCAAGCCTCATAGAATGAGTTGGAGAGAATTCCCACCTCTTGTATTTTGGGGAAAGATTTGTGTAGGAGCCGTATTACCTCTTTAAATGTTTGGCAGAATTCACCAGTGAAGCCAGCTGGGCCAGGAGTAGCCTTTGTTAAAAGGTTTTTAACTATGAACTCCATTTAAAACATATATATAGTACTATTCATGTTACCTATTTCTTCTTGAGTGTGCTTTGACAATTTGTGTCTGTTCAAAAAATTTATGCACTGCATGTAATTTGTCCAATTTATGGCCATAAAATTCCTTATAAATTTCTTTTTATCCTTTAATGTCTTCAGGGTCTGCAGTAATGTTCTGTCTTTCATTTCTGATATTGGTAATTTGGGTCTTTTCTCTTTTTCATGGTCTGTCTTACCAATTTTATTAATCTTCTCAAAAACCAGCTTTTAGATTAATTGAACCAGGATATGTTAGAAAGGAAGGCTGAAAAACAAAGTTTACCCTGAAGAAGTAACAATGAAGCTGAGACTTGAAAGACATTGTGGGTACAAATGTCCCAAGTAAATAGGAGATAGGTGAGTTCAGGAATAATATTGTTTTTTAAAAGGCCAGTGTGGTTGGAGCATGCCTGAGAGAAAAACAGAGGCTACATAACACAAAGCCATATAGTCATGGTAAGAATTAATATGGGAATTTATGCCAAAAACGAATGGAAGCCACTGGAGGGTATTTCATAGCAGAGTTGATATGGCCAATTTGTTCTGAAAAGCTCAATCTGGCTGTAGTATGGAGAATAAATCGGGGCAGGGGAGTAGAATCAAGAGAACAATTAAGTGGTTATTATGGCAGTTCAGGAGGGAGTGGGGCCTTAGACTAGGAAATGGCAGAGAAATGGGAAGATTTAAGTGATGATAAGTAATGAATGGTTTAGAATTGATCAATTGATTGACTAATTTTTTAATTGCTGGTATAAAATAACACATTTATTTGACACTTACTTTGTGCCAGGAACTAGTCTAAGCATTTTAAGAGACTTAATACAAGATCTTGCAGCTAATAAGAGAAAGTGCAGGGTTTAAATCCCGGCAGATCCTGTTCTCTAAGTCTTTGCCGTTATGGCCTCTTGGATGATAAGATTAAAGAAAAGAGAGGATTCAAGGATACATTCTTGGTTTCTGGGTTAAACAACTGGGTACTACTTACTGAAAAGAAAATTAGAGGAAAACCATGTTTTAAAGAAAAATGAGTTCAGCTTTAGACAAGACAAAGATAGACATATATATCACAACCTTAGAAAGAAACCCAACTCCGCATGAAAAAATTAAGGAAACCTTGTTATGGTATAATGATACAGGGCTTATGCATTTAATTATGTTGATAAATATAAGTATATACTATTTTTTAATTTCCAAGGGTAAACTAAAGACACAAACAAAATGTTTCTTTGGAGTTTCAGTTCTGGCAGGTTGTATAGGACTAACCCTCTATAGTTAACAATTATGACCTCTGGATAAGATCTTAAAATTTTTTTGAAGGTAATGGAGAGTGGCCAAAAAAAAGCATAAACTGGAGAGGGTTTGACCCTTGAAAAAAATGGACCCACCCTGAGGTGAAATACATACTTATTAGATTTATCATTTGAGGGTACTTCTCAGTTTATACTATATGAGGTCTAGAAATAAAGCAGAGACATTCAACTTTTTAAATATAGAGTTAAAAAAAGGTGAATAGTACTTAAAGAGCAGCTGTAAAAGAGGTAGGGAATCCTATAAATAAGGGATACAAAGAAAGTAGAAATTTTAAAATCTGCTTATAAATTTTCCTCAAATCTTGGCTGACACCTAAGCTGTGCATGCTCACCTAAAACTCCAAGGAGTTCAAGAGGAAAACAATATCTGGAAGATTGAAAGATATGAGCAGAATTTTCAGGTGCTGTCCAGCACAGGGGAGACAAAGTTTAGATTCACATCCTTACAAGGGAGAGGGGCTTGGTAAACATCTCAGCCTTTCTATGGAAACCCCAGAAGGACTATGTGTGAGAATAAAAACTAGTCCCCAAAACTAAGAGATTCATTGTAGGACTAAGAAAACATTAAAAATAGATCCACTCTAAAAAAGAAAAACCAAGCCTCCAAGGTTACCTGCCCATAATTTAACTGCATACTACACCTTAACTTAGGAGAAGATAGCAGAATACAACATCTAAACAACCCATCACCTTGAATATCCAAGATAAAAATCACTACACAGGATGATATGAGCTATAGTCAAGGGAAAAGTCAGTCAACAGAAATTTACCAATAAATGCACAAGGAAGTTAAAATAACTATGATTAATATGTTAAAGAATATACAAGGTATTATATAATGAAACTATGGAAATTTTCAGTAGTGATTTGAAAGTAAAAAATATGTTATAACTGAAAAATATAATTTTGAGTGATATTAATAACTGAACAGAATAAAAGAATGCATAAATGAATTTGAACACAAAATAAAGCACAGAGAGAAAAACAAATTAGGAAAAATTGAATATTGAACTCTCATTCATTGCTGGTGGGAATGCAAAATGGTACAGCTACTTTGGAATACAGTTTGGCAGTTACTTACAAAACTAAACATACTCTTGCAATATAATTCAGCAATTGTGCTCCTTAGTATTTAAAGACCTGAAAACGTATGTCTACACAAAAATGTGCACACAGATGTTTAAAGCAGCATTAATTATAACTGCCAAAACTTAGAGGCAACCAAGACATCCTTCAGTAGCTGAATGCATAAACTGTGATACATCCATACATACAACTGAATATTATTCAGCAAACACACACACACACACACACACAAAGGGCTATCAGATCATGAAAAGACACAGAGGAATCTTAAATGCATATTGCTAAGTAAAAGAAGCCAGTCTGAAATGGCTATATACTGTATGAGTCCACCTATATGACATTATGGAAAAGATAAAACCATAGAGACAGTAAAAGATCATAGTTGCCAGGGAACAGAGAGGAGGGAGAGATGAATATGCAGAGCACAGAGAATGGTTAGGGCAGTGAAAATACTGTCTGATATCATAATGTTGGACACATGTCATAACTTGTCCAAATCATAGAATGTATGGATTTTGTGTGAATATAATCTGTCAATGTAGGTTCATCAATTGTAATAACTGTACCACTTTGATAGGGGATGTTGATAATGGGGAAGTCTGTGCATCTGTGGGGGCAGGAGTTATTTGGAAAACCTCTGTACCTTCCCTCAATTTTGCTATGAATCTTAAACTACTCTAAAAAGTCTTAATTCTTAAAAAAAATCTATAAAAGTTTTTATAGAAATTGACAAGCTGATTTTTTAAATTTATATGAAAATGACTAGAATAGTCAAAATAGCCTTGAAAAAGTAGAACAAAGTTGGAGGACTTATACTTACCTTAAAGCTATAATATCAAATAAGTATGGCATTGAGATAAGAATACATAATGAAACATACCTAAGGGACAAATATGTAAGAATACATAATGGAACAGGAAACAAAGTCCAGAAATAGGCTCACCCTTATGTTGTAAATTTGTTTTTACAAATGTACCAAAACAACCCACTAGGCAAACACAGGAAAGTCTTTTCTACTAATGGTGCTGAAACAACTGGATATTTGATGGAAAAAAAAATTGAACTTTGATTCCTACTTCAAACTATACATACAAATTAATTTGAGATAAATCATTGACCCAACATGAAAGGTAAAACTGTAACACTTATGAAAGGAAATTGTAATATATCTTCACAAGCTTAGGTAGACATAAATTTTTACACAAGATTCAGAAACTATAAACCATAAAATTAAAAAAATTGATAAATTAGACATCATCAGAACTCAAACCTGCTCACCAAGAAAACAGCACTAGTAAGATGAAGAGGCCAGCCACAGACTGGGTAAAAGCATTCACAATATATATATCTGTAAAGGATCATATCCAGAATATTTAAAGAACTTCTATAACTCAATGATAAAATGGACAACCAAATAAAAAGAGTAGGAAAAAGACGCTTCATGTAAAAAATATTAAAATGACCAATGTGCATCAAAAGTGCTCAAAATGTTCATTAAGGAAAATGCAAATTAAAACTATAATAAGATGCTACCACCCACATGTTACAGTGGCTAAAAGTAAAAAAGAGTTCATCTACCAAGTGTTGGTGATGATGTGGAACACCCGATACTCTCAAATGTTGCAGGTGGAGTATGAAATGATACAGCCACTTCGCAAAACTCTTTACTAGTTACTTGTAAAGTTAAACATGTACAACCATATGACCCAGCAATATCACTTCTAGGTATTTACCCAAAAGAAATGAAAACTTATTTCTACAAAAGATTGTAGAAGAATGTTCACAGCAACTTTATTTACAATAGCCCCAAACTAGAAACAACCCAAATGTCCATCAGCAAGTGAATGGTTAAACAAATTGATATACTCATGCAATGGAATATCACCTGACAATAAAAAGAAACAAATCACTAGTACATGCAATGTAGATGAATCTCAAAATCATGTTGAAAGAAATAAGTCAAACACAAAGCATAATTCCATTTATCTAAAGTTTGAGAAGAGGTAAAACTAAAATCTGGTGATAGAATTCAGAATAATGTTTGTATGGGTTGGTTGGAAAGGAGGATGGAGAGTGATGGGAAAAGGTCATGAGGGAACTTACTAGGGTGATGGAAAAGTTCTAAATCATAATAGATTGGTTGTTTTATGGGTATACATTTGTCAAACTCTTTAAACTCTATAATTAGTATCTGTACATTTTATTGTACATAAGTTGTACCTCACAAAAATAATAAAAACCTAACATCTCTTTAAGTGACTACAAACTGGATCATTCTAGCCATGTTTATAATAAGATCTGGTAACTATGGCTAAATCTATCAAATTTACCAAAAATATCTAAAATTTACTGAATTTTATACAGGGCTTTTCCAACAGTTTCAACAGAGAAAATTAATAGATGATAGAATATAGACTGCAACCAAATACAAGGAACAAAACTCAAAACCAAGGTCATCATGAGAAAGTACCTCCAAGAAATAACTTCAGTAGAACTAAATATACTCAGGAAAAAAAGAAAAGACTGAGACAACGATATCAATTAAACAATGGCATTTCTAATCAGCCTATCAATTCTGTTATCATTTATTTATAATATTTCATCCTTTCTGTATTAACACTGTAAGAATTAAAACAAAATGGTATGACTAGATGATTTAAATTTCTAAAAGAGCAGTTTGCTGATGAACTCTAGATGATTTGGCCAAGAGATCACTCTGCCTGTAGTTAGATCTGGCCAATCCAAAGAACCAATTACACCATACATTCTTTTTTTTTAATTCTTAAATTTAATTTTATTTATTTTTTTATACAGCAGGTTCTTATTAGTCATCAATTTTATACACATCACTGTATGCATGTCGATCCCAATCGCCCAATTCATCACACACCACCCCCACCCCCCCGCCGCTTTCCCCCCTTGGTGTCCATACGTTTGTTCTCTACATCTGTGTCTCAATTTCTGCCCTGCAAACCGGATCATCTATACCCTTTTTCTAGGTTCCACATATATGCGTTAATATACAATATTTGTTTTTCTCTTTCTTACTTACTTCACTCTGTATGACAGTCTCTAGATCCATCCATGTCTCAACAAATGACCCAATTTCATTCCTTTTTATGGCTGAGTAATATTCCATTGTATATATGTACCACATCTTCTTTATCCATTCATCAGTCGATGGGCATTTAGGTTGCTTCCATGACCTGGCATTTGTAAATAGTGCTGCAAAGAACACTGGAGTGCATAAGTCTTTTTGAATTGTGGTTTTCTCTGGGTATATGCCCAGTAGTGGGAATTGTTGGATCATATGGTAATTCTATTTTTAGTTTTTTTAAGGAACCTCCATACTGTTCTCCATAGTGGCTGTATCAGTTTACATTCCCACCAACAGTGCAAGAGGGTTCCCTTTTCTCCACACCCTCTGCAGCATTTGTTGTTTGTAGATTTTCTGATGAAGCCCATTCTAACTGGTGTGAGGTGATACCTCATTGTAGTTTTGATTTGCATTTCTCTAATAATTAGTGATGTTGAGCAGCTTTTCATGTGCTTCTTGGCCATCTGTATGTCTTCTTTGTAGAAATGTCTATTTAGGTCTTTTCCCATTTTTGGATTGGGCTGTTTGTTTTTTTTAATATCGAGCTGCATGAGCTGTTTATATATTTTGGAGATTAATCCTTTGTCCGTTGATTCATTTGCAAATATTTTCTCCCATTCTGAGGGTTGTCTTTTTGTCTTGTTTATGGTTTCCTTTGCTGTGCAAAAGCTTTTAAGTTTCATTAGGTCCCATTTGTTTATTTTTGTTTTTATTATCATTACTCTAGGAGGTGGATCAAAAAAGATCTTGCTGTGATTTATGTCAAAGAGAGTTCTTCCTATGTTTTCCTCTAAGAGTTTTAAAGTGTCCGGTCTTACATTGAGGTCTCAAATCCATTTTGAGGTTATTTTTGTGTATGGGGTTAGGAAGTGTTCTAATTTCATTCTTTTACATGTAGCTGTTCAGTTGTCCCAGCACCACTTGTTGAAGAGACTGTCTTTTCTCCATTGTATATCCTTGCCTCCTTTTTCACAGATTAGTTGACCACTGGTGTGTGGGTTTACCACTGGAATTTCTATCTTGTTCCATTGATCTATGTTTCTATTTTTGTGTCAGTACCATATTGTCTTGATGACTGTAGCTTTGTAGTATAGTCTGAAGTCAGGGAGTCTGATTCCTCCAGCTCCATTTTTTTCCTTCGAGACTGCTTTGGCTATTCGGGGTCTTTTGTGTCTCCATACAAATTTTAAGATATATTGTTCTAGTTGTGTAAAAAATGTCATTGGTAATTTGATAGGGATTGCACTGAATCTGTAGATTGCTTTGGGTAGTATAGTCATTTTCACAGTATTGATTCTTCCAATCCAAGAACATGGTATATCTCTCCATCTGTTGGTGTCATCTTTAATTTCTTTCATCAGTGTCTTATCGTTTTCTGCATACAAGTCTTTTGTCTCCCTAGGAAGGTTTATTCCTAGGTATTTTATTCTTTTTGTTGCAATGGTAAATGGGGGTGCTTCCTTAATTTCTCTTTCAGATTTTTCATCATTAGCGTACAGGAATACAGGAGATTTCTTTGCATTAATTTTATCTTGCAACTTTACCAAATTCATTGATTAGCTCTAGTAGTTTTCTGGTGGCATCTTTAGGATTCACTACATATAGTATCATGTCATCTGCAAACAGTGACAGTTTTACTTCTTCTTTTCCAATTTGTATTTCTTTTTCTTCTCTGATTGCTGTGGCTAGAACTTCCAAAACGATGTTGAATAATAGTGGTGAAGTGGACATCCTTGTCTTGTTCCTGATCTTAGAGGAAATGGTTTCAACTTTTCACCATTGAGAATGATGTTTGCTGTGGGTTTGTCATATATGGCCTTTACTATGTTGAGGTATGTTCCCTCTATGCCCACTTTCTGGAGACTTTTTATCATAAGTGGATGTTGAATTTTGTCAAAAGCTTTTTCTGCATCTATTGAGATAATCATATGGTTTTTATTCAGTTTTTTAATATGGAGTATCACATTGATTGATTTGTATATATTGAAGAATCCTTGCATCCCTGGGATAAATCCCACTTGATCATGGTGTATGATCCTTTTAATGTGTCATTGGATTCTGTTTGCTAGTATTTTGTTGAGGATTTTTGCATCTATATTCATCAGTGATATTGGTCTGTAATTTTCTTTTTTGTAGTATCTTTGGTTTTGGTATCAGGGTGATGGTGGCCACATAGAATGAGTTTGAGAGTGCTCCTTCCTCCGTAATTTTTTGGAGGAGTTTGAGAAGGATGGGTGTTAGCTCTTTCTAAATGTTTGATAGAATTCACCTGTGAAGCCATCTGGTCCTGGACTTTTGTTTGTTGGAAGATTTTTAATCACAGTTTCAATTTCATTACTTGTGACTGGCCTGTTCATAGTTTCTATTTCTTCCTAGTTCAGTGTTGGAAGGTTATATCTTTACAAGAATTTGTCCATTTCTTCCAGGTTGTCCACTTCATTGGCATAGAGTTGCTTGTAATAGTCTCTTAGGATGCTTTGTATTTCTGCAGTGTCTGTTGTAACTTCTCCTTTTTCATTTCTAATTCTATTGATTTGAGTCCTCTCCCTCTTTTTCTTGATGAGTCTGGCTAGTGGCTTATCAATTTTGTTTATCTTCTCAAAGAACCAGCTTTTACTATTATTGATCTTTGCTGTTGTTTTCTTTGTTTCTATTTCATTTATTTCTGCTCTGAACTTTATGATTTCTTTCCTTCTTCTAACTTTGGGCTTTGTTTGTTCTTCTTTCTCTAGTTCCTTTAGGTGTAAGGTTAGATTTTTTATTTTTCTTCTCTCTTGAGGTAGGCTTGTATAGCTATAAACTTCCCTCTTAGAACTGCGTTTGCCGCATCCCATAGGTTTACGATCATCGTGTTTTCACTGTCATTTGTCTCTAGGTATATTTTGATTTCCTCCTTGATTTCTTCAGTGATCTCATTGTTATTTAGTAACGTTATGTTTAGCCTCCATGTGTTTGTGTTTTTTACGTCTTGTCCCCTATAATTCATTTTTAATCTCATAGTGTTGTGGTCAG
This sequence comes from Mesoplodon densirostris, assembly GCF_025265405.1. Classification (NCBI taxonomy): domain Eukaryota; kingdom Metazoa; phylum Chordata; class Mammalia; order Artiodactyla; family Ziphiidae; genus Mesoplodon; species Mesoplodon densirostris. The sequence continues at coordinate 37,394,085 of NC_082668.1, read as the reverse complement.
AAAAGATGCTTGATATGCTTTCAATTTTCTTAAATTTACTGAGGCTTGATTTGTGACCAAATATGTGACCTATCCTGGAGAATGTTCCATGTGCACTTGAGAAGAAAGTGTAATCTGCTGTTTTAGGATGGAATGTCCTATAAATATCAATTAAATCTGTCTGGTCTATTGTGTCATTTAAAGCTTCTGTTTCCTTATTTATTTTCATTTTGGATGATCTGTCCATTGGTGTAAGTGAGGTGTTAAAGTCCCCCACTATTATGGTGTTACTGTCGATTTCCTCTTTTAGAACTGTTAGCAGTTGCCTTATGTATTGATGTGCTCCTATGTTGGGTGCATATATATTTATAATTGTTATATCTTCTTGGATTGATCCCTTGATCATTATGTAGTGTCCTTCCTTGTCTCTTGTAACGTTCTTTTTTTAAGTCTATTTTATCTGATATGAGTATTGCTACTCCAGCTTTCTTTTGATTTCCATTTGCATGGAATATCTTTTTCCATCCCCTAACTTTCAGTCTGTATGTGTCCCTAGGTCTGAAGTGGGTCTCTTGTAGACAGCATATATATGGGTCTTGTTTTTGTATCCATTCAGCCATCCTGTGTCTTTTGGTTGGAGCATTTAATCCATTCACGTTTAAGGTAATTGTCAATATGTATATTCCTATGACCATTTTCTTAATTGTTTTCCATTTGGTTTTTTAGGTTCTTTTCTTCTCTTGTGTTTCTCACTTAGAGAAGTTCCTTTAGCATTTGTTGTAGAGCTGGTTTGGTGGTGCTGAATTCTCTTAGCTTTTGCTTGTCTGTAAAGCTTTTGATTTCTCCATAGAATCTGAATGAGATCCTTGCCGGGTAGAGTAATCTTGGTTGTAGGTTCTTCCCTTTCATCACTTTAAGTATATCATGCCACTCCCTTCGGCTTGTAGAGTTTCTGCTGAGAAATCAGCTGTTAATCTTATGGGAGTTCCCTTGTATGTTATTTGTCATTTTTCCCTTGCTGCTTTCAATAATTTTTCTTTGTCTTTAATTTTTGCCAATTTGATTACTATGTGTCTTGGCATGTTTCTCCTTGGGTTTATCCTATATGGGACTCACTGTGCTTCCTGGAGTTGGGTGGCTATTTCCTTTCCCATGTTAGGGAAGTTTTTGACTATAATCTCTGCAAATATTTTCTCTAGACCTTTCTCTCTCTCTTCTCCTCTGGGACCCCTATAATGTGAATGTTGTTGCATTTAATGTTGTCCCAGAGGTCTCTTAGGATGTGTTCATTTCTTTTCATTCTTTTTTCTTTATTCTGTTCTGCAGCAGTGAATTCCACCATTCTGTCTTCCAGGTCACTTATCCATTCTTCTGCCTCAGTTATTCTGCTATTGATTATTTCTAGTGTAGTTTTCATTTCAGTTATTGTATTGTTCATCTCTGTTTGTTCTTTAATTCTTCTAGGTCTTTGTTAAACATTTCTTGCATCTTCTCGATCTTTGCCTCCATTCTTTTTCCAAGGTCCTGGATCATCTTCCCTATCATTATTCTGAATTCTTTTTCTGGAAGTTTGCCTAACTCCACTTCATTTAGTTGTTTTTCTGGGGTCTTATCTTGTTCCTTCATCTGGTACATAGTCCTCTGCCTTTTCATTTTGTCTATCTTTCTGTGAATGTGGTTTTTGTTCCACAGGCCACAGGATTGTAGTTGTTCCTGCTTTTGCTGTCTGCCCTCTGGTGGATGAGGCTATCTAAGAGGCTTGTGCACGTTTTCTGATGGGAGGAACTGGTCGTAGGTAGAGCTGACTGACTGTTGTTCTGGTGGGCAGAGCTCAGTAAAACTTTAATCTGCTTGACTGTTGATGGGTGGGGCTGGGTTCCCTCCCTGTTGGTTGTTTGGCCTGAGGCAACCCAACACTGGAAACTTTCTGGGCTCTTTGTTAGGGCTAATGGCAGACTCTGGGAAGGCTCATGCCAAGGATTACTTCCCAGAACTTCTGCTGCCAGTGTCCTTGTCCCCATGGTGAGCCACAGCCTCCCCTCACCTCTGCAGGAGACCCTCCAACACTAGCAGTTAGGTCTGATTCAGTCTCCCCTGGGGTCACAGCTCCTTCGCTGGGTCCCACTGCACACACTACTTTGTGTGTGCCCTCCAAGAGTGGAGTCTCTGTTTCCCCCAGTCCTGTCAAAGTCCTGCAGTTAAATCCCACTAGGCTTCAGAGTCTGATTCTATAGGAATTCCTCCTCCCATTGCCAGATCCCCGGTTGGGAAGCCTGACGTGGGGCTCAGAACCTTCAATCCAGTGGGCGGACTTCTGTGGTATAACTGTTCTCCAGTCTTTGAGTCACCCACCCAGCAGTTATGGGATTAGATTTTGATGTGATTGCACCCCTCCTACCATCTCATTGTGGCTTCTCCTTTGTCTTTGGATGTGGGGTATATTTTTGGGTGATTTCTAGTTTCTTCCTGTCGATGGTTGTCCAGCAGCTACTTGTGATTCTGGTGTTCTCACTAGAGCAAGTGAGAGCATGTCCTTCTACTCTGCCATCTTGGTTCAGGCTCTTCTGACCTACACCATATATTCTTGTGTTTGCATAAAGCTGGGTTTATTTGCAACCCTCCTCCCCTCCTTCTGGGAGGTAAAGGCCAGGAAATGAAAGGTTACTTTTTGCTTAGAAGATCTTGTAAAAAGAACTTGATAGTTTCACACAGAGGGGCTCCATTCATAATCACAACACCTAACAGTGAACTGGCTGTTCAGAGCTGCTTTAAATTCAAATGGGAAGACTAACAAACATCTCCAAAGTATTCCTAACCCCCAATCTCTTTTAAAAATCAATTGTTTTCAAAACCCCTCTTTATGTTTCTATAGCAAACAGCTGCACAAATAAACAAAGTAAAATATCATGCTATGTAGATGCTCTGTGTAGAGCCTAAAGGAAGCTACAAAACTGAAGAATTCTTTCACAACTTCTAATACATAATTCAGGACAAGAGGAGATTATACCATGCATTGCACCACACGGTCTCCTAGCTGCACGAATCATTAGAATTTGACCGATTTCAAGGTCTTCCAGATCTTGTGATACAGGCATTCTACCATATTACACAAACTATCCTTGTAGTATACACATTTTACACCATGTCCTCTTTGACAATGCATGTAAAGTATACCATAATAAATTGGAGGAATTTAATTGCCATTGAACATAACTGATACACAATTTCCTAATAAACGCAAATGAAGAGATAATTTCTTGATATATTCTTTGTTTTAAATCAGCAGTAAGAGAAGTATATTCCTAATATATTGTAAATGGGGCATGTTATTACAGCTGAATTATTATGAAAGGCTTCTTTTCATGTACTCATACTGGCTTGTAACAGCAAGGAATCTGTGGCTCACTAATAAATGCATGGTAATCACATGTTTTCCTATTTTCTAGATGACTTCATGGATTATTTAATTTTAAATGTCCTCTACACTTAAAGGTGATTAAAAGCCAAATACTGCAACAACCATGGAACAATGCATTCTATGGTTAATGTGCTGTGGTTACTTATAGTGGGATGTTTTGAAATATCTGAGAAATCTAGAAAACAGGAAACCTTATTGAAACTACAACTTCTTTAGTCTTGAAATAATCAAACCATAAAACCCGGTGTTATTTGAGATAGGACTCATAGGCTTAAATACCCTTTCCCATCTCTAGTCATATAAGACCTACTTTTCTTTCTCTTATTGCTATTTTTAACTTTTCATCTCCTACTTATTTTCTTTGGATTTTAATTCATTTTTTTTTCTTCTTTTACATGCCTGTCAGAGAATTCTTAAGTATTACCTTCTCCCTTGTAACTACATCTCAGCTAGAGAAGATAGTGAATTTCAAATATTTTGATGCTCTTCATCTTGAACCATTAATTAACTATTTGATTCAGCCTCTGAGGCAAAATCCCACCATGACCCAGCACTCACGTAAAATGTAACTATTATCAAGTAAATAAGTGACCTCACTGATTTTACACAACTGGCTGTCTAGAAGGTCCAAAGGTCTAGTTGCTTGTACACAGTCATCTTCTCCTCATGTCTTCACATGGTCTTCCCTCTGCCCATCTTTAAGACAGGTTATGTGTGTGATTCAACTGTGCATTCCCCATATATTTCACATGGTGCCTAGTGGACAGTTGTAGCAAACAAATTCATGTTAAACAAATAGATTTACATTTATCCTGTTTGCTTTTATTATCACCAACTCAAGGAAGCCTACTAATTATTTTATATTCCTCTTTAAACTGTTCTTTTAATTAAAAAAATCTTCAATTTGACCACATTATAACTAGTTTGACCTCCTTCTTTTATATCCTATATTGACAAATTAGTATCCATATTTTGCAAAATCTGACAATTTTTTAAAAACTTTTCTTCTTTCTTTGTATACAAGTCAGATCTTTGGGGGTTTTTAATTGGTGCTTTTCTGTTGTTTTGATTTAATGGAGACTCTTGTTTTAATTTTCACCATATATGTATATCTGAATATATATTTATGTATATACATGTATATTTGAAGATCAGAAGCAATATGTAAATCCTTCTTTTCAGCATATATTGTAAATATTTGGCAGACAATATTCCAATCAAAATTCTTACATGAATTCAATAGCCATTGACCATTATAAATCCAGGAAAATCATACTGTTATGTGGCAGGTTGTTAGAAAAAACCTAAGAGAGCTTTAACTAAGGGGCCAGGGACATTACTATGCATTTGTCTATTTAACCTTGATTCAAGCAATAAGAGCATTGTGAGCATTTCTATGGAAGCTCAACCACCCAACATAAAGCCTAGTAAGATAATAATAAAAACCCTCATCCACATCTACAGGCCTCTTAACATCTGCTACCCAGTGAACATTCTTGTGGAACCCAACTCCCAACTCCCTCCTCACATGCTTATTGTTACTTGTGACAAGGTCCATGAACCATTCTAAAGATACTGTCCATCCTTTAATATCGTGCACAACCCTAAATTATGTACAGCTGAGCCATCAGCAGCTAAGGAAAAGTTTCATAGAAGAGCTATTCATGATATAGCCCAAGATGCAACATGAAGACCAAAGGGCATATAAAGAATGAAGGCTCAAAGAACAGAAAGTTGGAGCAAGACAGAGAGGCTCTTGAGAGAAAAGGAAACTTTTGAGATGGCACTTATACATGGAATCAAGACAAGTGACCCCGTTTATCTACACAGAACATGGATTCCTTTCCTGTTTGCATTCACTCAGATGCAGGTGAAGTGTATGTAATTCATATTTTACCACATCTACTCTGTTTCTATATTGAATTCCATAAAATGTTGTATTTCTGAGGGATACAAAGTAGTTTAATGGTAATAGTATTCGAATTACACTCTTCCTTCAAAAAACATACATGCCAAGACAAAAACCGAATGTAAGTCAAACACAGCCCCAAATTTTTATGACTTGACATGCAGTCCACAGAACAAATAACTAACAATTCCAGTGACAATAATAGGAAATCCTTTAATTTTTATCACATTTTACAATTTAAAAACCACTTTTACTAGAAGGTGAGTTTCATTTAAGCAATAATATTTAAAGCAGTTTCACAAAATTGTATAATGATTACCTCTATTGATAAAAAGACGTTTCTTGTAAAAAAATTATAACATGAAAAAATGTAAATAAGATAATGAAAAGCACTTTAATAACCCCTGTCCCCCCGCACACAAAAACTGACAATAAAATGTTGATAAATTTCTTTTCAGGTGTATCTTTTTTTTTCCCTTTAATTTTATCTATTTATTTATTTATTTTAACATCTTTATTGGAGTATAATTGTTTTACAATGGTGTGTTAGTTTCTGCTGTACAACAAAGTGAATAAGCTATACATATACATATATCCCCATATCATCTCCATCTTGCATCTCCCTCCCACCCTCCCTATCCCACCTCTCTAGGTGGACACAAGGCACCGAGCTGATCTCCCTGTGCTATGCGGCTGCTTCCCACTAGCTGTCTATTTCACATTTAGTGTGTATACATGTCCATGCCACTCTCTCACTTCATCCCAGCTTACACTCCTGCCTTCCCATATCCTCAAGTCCATTCACTACATCTGCGTCTTTATTCCTGTCCTGCCCCTAGGTTCTTCAGAACTTTTTTTTTTAGATTCCATATATATGTGTTAGCATACAGTATTTGTTTTTCTCTTTCTGACTTACTTCACTCTCTATGACAGTCTCTAGGTCCATCCACCTCACTACAAATAACTCAATTTCATTTCTTTTTATGGCTGAGTAATACTCCATGGTAAATATGTGCCATATCTTCTTTATCCATTCATCTGTCAATGGACACTTAGGTTGCTTCCATGTCCTGGCTATTGTAATAGTGCTGCAATGAGCATCGTGGTACATGACTCTTTATCAAAAATAAGGTGACCATAAGTTCATGGGCATATCTCTGGGCTTCTATACTGTTCCCTTGATCTATATTTCTGTTTTTGTACCAGTACCATACTGGCTTGATTACTGTAGCTTTGTAATATAGTCTGAAGTCAGGGAGCCCGATTCCTCCAGCTCTGATTTTCTTTCTCAAGATTGCTTTGGATATTCAGGGTCTTTTGTGTTTCCATACAAATTGTGAAATTTTTTCTTCTACTCCTGTGAAAAATGCCATTGGTAGTTTCATAGAGATTGCACTGAATCTGTAGATTGCTTTGGGTAGTACAGTCATGTCCACAATGTTGATTCTTCCAATCCAAGAACATGGTATATCTCTCCATCTGTTTGTAACATCCTTAATTTTTTTCATCAGTGTCTTATAGTTTTCTGCATGCAGGTCTTTTGTCTCCTTAGGTAAGTTTATTCCTAGGTATTTTATTCTTTTTGTTTTAGTGGTAAATGGGAGTGTTTCCTTAATTTCTATTTCAATTTTTCATCATTAGTGTATAGGAATGCAAGAGATTTCTGTGCATTAATTTTTTATCCTGCTACTTTACCAAATTCATTAATTACCTCTAGTAGTTTTCTGGTAGCATATTTAGGATTCTCTATGTATAGTATCATGTCATCTGTAAACAGTGACAGCTTTAGTTCTTCTTTCCTATTTGGATTCCTTTTATTTCTTTTCCTTCTCCAACTGCCATGGCTAAAATTTCCAAAACTATGTTGAATAATAGTGGTCAGAGTAGGCAATCTTGTCTTGTCCCTGATCTTAGTGGAAATGGTTTCAGTTTCTCACCATTGAGAAAGATGTTGCCTGTGGATTTGTCATATGTGGCCTTTATTATGTTGAGGTAAGTTCCCTCTATGCCTACTTTCTAGAGAGTTTTTATCATAAATGGGTGTTGAATTTTCTCAAAAGCTTTTTCTGCATCTATTGAGATGATCATATGGTTTTTATCATTCACTTTGCTAATATGGTTTATCACATTGATTGATTTGCATATATTGAAGAATCCTTGAATTCCTGGGATAAAACCCACTTGATCATGGTGTATAGTCCTTTCCATGTGCTGTTGAATTCTGTTTGCTATTATTTTGTTGAGGATTTTTGCATGTATGTTCAGTGATTTGGGAGTGTAGTTTCCTTTTCTTGTGACATCTTTGTCTGGTTTTGGTATCAGGGTGAAGGCAGCCTTGTAGAATGAGTTTGGGACTGTTCCTCCCTCTGCTATATTTTGGAAGAGTTTGAGAAGGAGAGGTGTTAGCTCTTCTCTAAATGTTTGATAGAATTCACCTGTGAAGCCATCTGGTCCTGGGCTTTTGTTTGTTGGAAGATTTTTAACCACAGTTTCAATTTCAGTGCTTGAGATTGGTCTGTTTATATTTTCTATTTCTTCCTGGTTCAGTCTCAGAAGGTTGTTCTTCTCTAAGAATTGTTCCATTTCTTCCAGCTTGTCCATTTTATTGGCATATAGTGACTTGTAGTAATCTCTCATGATCCTTTGTATTTCTGCAGTGTCAGTTGTTACTTCTCCTTTTTCATTTCTAATTCTATTGTTTTGGGTCTTCTCCCTTTTTTCCTTGAGTCTGGCAAATGGTTTATCAATTTTGTTTGTCTTCTCAAAGAACCAGCATTTAGTTTTATTGATCTTTGCTATCATTTCCTTCATTTCTTTTTCATTTATTTCTGATCTGATCTTTATGATTTCTTTCCTTCTGCTAAATTTGTGGGGTTTTTGTTCTTCTTTCTCTAATTGCTTTAGGTGTAAGGTTAGGTTTTTTATTTGAGTTGTTTCTTGTTTCTTGAGGTAGGATTGTATTGCTATAGACTTCCCTCTTAGAACTGCTTTTGCTGCATCCCATAGGTTTTTGGTCCTCATGTTTTCATTGTCATTTGTTTCTAAGTATTTTTTGATTTCTTCAGTGATCTCTTGGTTATTAAGTAGCATATTGTTTAGCTTCCATGTGTTTGTATTTATTCACAGATTTTTTTTCCAGTAATTGATATCTGGTCTCACAGTGTTGTGGTTGGAAAAGATACTTGATACGATTTCAGTTTTCTTAAATTTACCAAGGCTTGATTTGTGATCCAAGATATGATCTCTCCTGGAGAATGTTCCATGAGCACTTGAGAAGAAAGTGTATTCTGTTGTTTTTGGATGGAATGTCCTATAAATATCAATTAAGTCCATCTTGTTTAATGTATCATTTAAAGCTTGTGTTTCCTTATTTATTTTCATTTTGGATGATCTGTCCATTGGTGAAAATAGGGTGTTAAACTTCCCTACAATTCTTGTGTTACTGTTGATTTCCCCTTTTATGGCTGTTAGCCTTTGCCTTATGAATTGAGGTGTTCCTATGTTTGGTGCATAAATATTTACAGTTGTTATACCTTCTTCTTGGATTGATCCCTTGATCATTATGTAGTGCCCTTCTTTGTCTCTTGTAATAGTCTTTATTTTAAAGTTTATTTTGTCTGATATGAGAATTGTTAATCCAGCTTTCTTTTGCTTTCCATGTGTATGGAATATTTTTTTCCATCCCTCACTGTCAGTCTGTATGTATCCTTAGGTCTGAAATTGGTCTCTTGTAGACAGCATATATACGGGTCTTGCTTTTTTATCCATTCAGCCAGTCTATGTCTTTTGGTTGAAGCATTTTGCCCATTTACATTTAAGGTAGTTATCGATATGTATGTTCCTATTACCATTTTCTTCATTGTTTTGGGTTTGTTATTGTAGGTCTTTTCCTTCTCTTGTGTTTCCTGCCTAGAGAAGTTCCTTTAGCATTTGTTGTAAACCTGGTTTGGTGGTGTTGAATTCTCTTAGCCTTTGCTTGTCTGTAAAGGTTTTCATTTCTCCCTCCAATCTGAATGAGATCCTTCCTGGCTAGAGTAATCTTGGTTGTAGGTTTTTCCCTTCCATCACTTTAAATATGTCCTGCCACTCCCTTCTGGCTTGCAGAGTTTCTGCTGAAAGATCAGCTGCTAACCTTATGGGGATTCCCTTGTATGTTTTTTGCTTTTCCCTTGCTGCTTTTGTAATTTTTCTTTGTATTCAATTTTTGATAGCTTGATTAACATTGCCTTGGTGTGTTTCTCCTTGGATTTATCCTGTATGGGACTCTCTGCCATCCTGGGACTTGATTCACTGGGTTTTTTCCCATTTTAGGGAAGTTTTCAACTATAATCTCTTCAAATATTTTCTCAGTCCCTTTCTTTTTCTCTTCTTCTTCTGGGACCCCTATAATTTGAATGTTGGTGTGTTTAATGTTGTCCCAGAAGTCTCTGCGACAGTCCTCAATTCTTTTCATTCTTTTTTCTTTATTCAGCTCTGCAGTAGTTATTTCCACTCTTTTATCTTCCAGGTTCACTTATCAATTCTTCTGCCTCAGTTATTATGCTATTGATCCCTTCTAGAGAATTTTTAATTCATTTACTGTGTTGTTCATCATTATGTGTTTGTTCTTTATTTCTTCTATGTCCTTGTTAAACATTTCTTTTATTTTCTCCATTCTATTTCCATGATTTTGGATCATGTTTACTATCATTACTCTGCATTATTTTTCAGGTAGACTGCCTGCTTCCTCTTCATTTGTTTGTTCTGGTGGTTTTGTACTTTACTCCTTCATCTGCTGCATATTTCTCTGTCTTCTCATTTTGCTTAACTTACTGTGTTTGGGGTCTCCTTTTCGCAGGCTGCAGGTTCATAGTTCCCATTGTTTTTGGTGTCTGCCCCCAGTGAGTAATGTTGGTTCAGTGGGTTGTGTAGGCTTCCTGGAGGAGGAGACTAGTGCCTGTGTTCTGGTGGATGAGGCTGGATCTTGTCTTTCTGGTGGGCAGGACCACATCCAGTGGTGTGTTTTTGGCTATCTGTGATCTTATCATGGTTTTAGGCAGCCTCTCTGCTAATGGGTGGGTTTGTGCTCCTGTCTTGCTGGTTGTTTGGCATGGGGTGTCCAGCACTGGAGTCTGCTGGTCATTGAGTGGAGCTGGGTCTTAGCATTGAGATGGAGATCTCTGAGAGAGCTTTCACTGTTTGATATTACATGGGGCTGGGAGTTCTCTTTTGGGCAAATGTCCTGAATTCAGCTCTCCCACCTCAGAGGTTCATGCCTGACACCCAGCCAGAGCACCAAGACCCTGTCAGCCACACGACAGACATCTCAACTACCACAAAGGGAGCAAGCAAGCATTTTAATAGCATTTTGAAAGTGCAGGGGTCAGTTGTATCTTATATAATAAATATTTAATTTAAACTATATATATTATAAAATAAAACTTACAATATATACCTTGATTACTTAATAATCCATCAAACTGAGCATTTAGACTGTTTCTAATTATTTGTTATTTAAATAATACTGTGATAAACATATACTACATATATAACTATACATATCTCTGATTATTTCTTTAATAATAATTTCTAGAAGTGGACATGGTGAACTAAAAGGTATGAATGTTTAATTCTCTCCCCATATATTGCTGAAATAGTTGCCTAGAAATAATAGTACCAATGTATGCTTTCATCAATAGGCTATGAGACTATTCAACATAATAGCTTCCTGAATCTTATCAGTTTTTAAAATTTCTGCCAAAACAAACAGCCAGAAAAAAAAAAAGATAGGCCAAAGAAAACCACAACCTATCTGTTAAAAAGTTTTATGGATGTAAAATATAAATTATATTTATAGTTAATTTATGATGAGGTTTTTGTTTTGTTTCGTCTTTTTTTTTTTTTTTTTTTTTTGTCTGTGTTCCCCTGTAGATTATCAGTTTTATGAGGACAAGTCTCCATGCTTGTTTGAGCCTAGCACAGGGCCTGGTACATAATTTGTGGTCAAAATTTTCATTGGGTGCATAAATGATTGTTTCTTTTTTTACATCCACTTTTGTATATCAGCATTTTTGCTTGACTTGAAATGACAAAGTTTCTCTCTTTGACCAGACTCTAGTCAGGCTCCCCTGAGCCCTCTTCTTGACTAGGTCTCAACCCTGAGAACTGAGAGACTCTCAAAACAAATTATTTCATCCATCCCCCTCTCCTAACATTAAATGACTTAAACAAACACTAAAATAGTTTTTAACAGTTCAAGGCTACACCCCTAGAATGATCCCAATCCCCTTAAAGTACCTGCCTGAGAAAGCTCAAGGCTGCCAATATGATTTACTGTCTTTTCTAGCCAATGCCTGATAGTAGGCCACTCACCAGTTTTTCTTAGAACATTTACTAAAAAGGGGCTTACCATTGTTACTACTTCCTCTATCCCTTGGCGATGTATACATTTCTCCTATAACTTCAGGAGTGTCTTTCTCAAGGATCTGAAAGCCATTCCTTTAAATTGTAACCTTCAGGAAGCATAGAGCCTGTGTACCTCAGCCTCTGTGGGAGGACAGAATCCTAACTTCAATAATTGTCAGCTAACACACAGCTGGCCCAATTAGCATCTACACTGACCAACCCTTTGTAATTTTTCACTTCCCCTACCCTGCAGAGCTCCCACTCACCCCCTTCCCTACTCCCTCATTTGCTCTTTAAAACAGTCACCTCTGTACAAATTGAGTTCAGTTCACTCTGGACCCTTTTCCCTATTGCCATAGTATGTTACTGATTAAAATCTGTTCTTACCATTTTAACTAGTGTCTAGATTCACTTTTCTTTGACAGAAGCTTATCCTTGTCTTCTCTACCATTTTAGCTAATATTAGTGAACCAAATATTCTAACAAAATTAGTTGTAACGTGCTTCTGCAGGGAGTTTTATGACAATGGTATCAATCAACTGGCATTTTCTGTGTGGTTTGATACTTTTTTGCTTACATCCCACCAGAAATATTGGGCTTATATATGGTTATAATTTGAATAACGTTAGACAACTATTTCCAAGCATAAAATCCCATAGGCCATTAAAAACTACAGACTCTTTTAGCATGTGCCTAAAACTTTACTATCAGTCTCTTGGTTTGTGCCAAAAAGTATATTATCTACTCCAATTGAAAAAGTACCAAATCTCATGACCACCTTTTTAAAGGTTTTCCATATTTTAACCCTTCATTGTTTTCTGCATCTGCCTCTGTATTTTAGCAGTTCACAAGTAAAGAGTAATAATGACTACCATCAGTGGGTGCTGACAGTATCAGGCTCTGTTCATGACACTCCACGGGCTTCCCCTCAAAACCTACCAACAACACAATAAGATTGATATTCTTAAAGATGAGGAAACTGAGATTCAAAGAGGATCAACAAACTGCCAAAGATCACAGAGCCTGTACATAATGGAGCCATGATTTGAATCATAGACTGTTTGACTTCAAAGTCTGTGCTCTTTCTATTACACTTTACAACCTAAGCATATATAGTCATACATTGACGTGGGGCTTCTTCATATTTCTCATTTTTAATAACTAACATGTAGTCAAAACAAAAGTGAATGTGAGGGAAAATGATACTCAGAAAAAATTTTGTAATTATAAAGAAAGGAAAAAGAAAATGAAGAAAACAGGCTGTGGCAGAGCAAACACCAAAGCAATCAAGAGGCTTCTAAAAGTCTACTTTTCTTCAAAGGAGCTATATTCATTTCTCTGAAAACTGTAGCTTTGGAATTGAAGGTGGCATACTGTGGGGAGACCAAGGAAATTAAACTTTTTTAATCTTATTGATTCCTATTTCTTTCATTCCATCTGTTTCCTTGGCATGGTGAAGGGGGTGACGATCAACGCAGAGTAAGTTGGCTCTGTCAGTCAGAAGATAGGAACTGACAAACCAGACACAGGCTTGGGAAGGCCTTCCATGAGGGAAAGAATCTGTGCCATATGACAGGACTCACGGAGAGTCTGACAAAATGTTGCAGACAATCAGGAAGTGTCTGATCCAGATTTCTTAGATAATAAGCAGGCTCTTTTCCGTGTGCATGTGCATAGATTTGAATATTTCTGGTCAAGTGCCTCATTTTTGCATAGAACAGGAAGTACATCACAGTGAAAAATAAAAAGAAAGGAGGCAAGAAGGAGGGTCAAACATAAAGGAAAAGCAAACAACTAAGTTAGTAGTACAGAAACCCTAAGAATTTTGAGTCCATAGAGTATAATATAATGATGTGAGGAGGAAGATGTTTCAGAAGTTAATATTTCTAATAGTCATTCTTAGAGTACAAATACACTGGAATTTTAGGATTTTCTATAGGTTAGAACTTTCTTTAAAATTATACAACATTCAGTTGTTCTACCGTAAAGAGCTTATTCTGCAATTTCTATGAGGTTGTCTCCAACATAAACTCTCAAATAGCCATAAAAAAATGATAATTTTTTCACATGAAAGAATCTGAAGCAGATTACTAGACAGTCTTGTGATTAAATTCTATTAGGAGATATAAATTCTATATGTCCTTATTAAGAGCTTTGTGCAGAAGGGGTTTCTACTTTGGCAGAGAAAAGACTAAAATGGAAAAGCAGTTTGTCAAAGTAAGCTCATTTTGTTGGGAGCCAAGAGACCCATATATGGCAAGGCTGGAAAAGGAACCAATTTTACCATCTCATTGCTCTCCCCATCCCAACCCCCACCACCATTAAGCTACTCTCATTCAGCAAAAGGCAAAAAGTTCTCCCTTTGTCTGCTTTCTCCTGGGTTTGAAGGTGCTCAACAAAACAGATGAGAAATGCCAAAAAATTGTAATCCTCTGAAAACACGAGACTGATTTAGAAAATCCACAAGTGAAAAATTTGATTGTAAAACTCTCTTAATTCAACCCTTGTAATTCAACTTTTATGGGCGCCTCAGCATGTATCCTTATCTGGAGATAGGGTTTTTATAGAGGTAATCAAGTTAAAATGAGGTCCTTAGGGTGGGTCCTAATCCAATATGACTGGTGTCCTTATAAAAAGGGGAAATTTGGACAGAAAGAGGTATCACATAGAGAGATGCCATATGAAGAGACACAGAGAGAACGAGGTTACCTATCAGCCAAGGAGAGAGGCTGGAAAGAGCTCTTTCCCTCATGGCCCTGAAAGAATCAACACTGCCAGCACCTCGACTTCAGATTTCTAACCTTCAGAGCCATGAGACAACAAATTTCTATTGTTTAAGCCACCCAGCTGTGGTACTTTGTTATGGCAGCCCTAACAAATTAATATAGAGTTTGGTATTGGGAAGTGGAGTGCTGCTATAACAAATACCTTAAAATGTGGAAGTGCTTTGGAATAGGGTATGCATGGAAGCAGGAAGAGTTCTGAGGTACATGATAGAAAAAGCCTAAAATGCCTTGAATAGAATGTTGCTAGAAATGTGAAAGTTAAAAGTGCTTTTGGTGAAGTCTCAGGCGGAAATGAGGAACACGTTATTGGAAACTGGAGGCAAGATGGTCCCTGTTATAAAGCAGTAGGAGACTTGGCTGAATTGTATTCTGCGCAATGGAAAGTAGAACTTATAGCCAATGAACTTGAATATTTAGTTGAAGAGATTGCTAAGCATAGTGCTGAAGGCCCACCCTGATTTCTCCTTGCTGCTTAAAGTAAAATGCAAGAGGAGAGAGATAAGTTGGAGAGGCAGAAGGAACCACAACTTTCAGATTTGGGAAATACTCAGCCTATCCATGTTGTAAAACAATGGAAGCACACTCTGGAGAGAGCTCCAAGGGTGTGGCTGGACAACCATTTGTTAAAGAGATTAGGCACGTGACTTGTGGATTCCAGGCAACCATCTCAGCAGAAACACTGCCAATCTGGACTGAAGGGGTGAGACAGGACAAAATGAAGGAAGGCTATTAGACTTCTGGGATTCTACAGGCAGGAAATGAGCTTATACAACTATTTGGCTGCAAACATGTGATGGTGTTCAAGAAAAAGAATGACCTCGAATGTTGTTCAGAGGCTAGTGGTCCTGGTCCTGTTGATTCTTTCACTCTTCACTATCATTACTGTGGCAAATGTACATTTTTCTATTTTTAGTACTAAAAATCCTTCTTAACTAGTTTTATGACCGTGTACTAAGAACCTTATGTGACTTTTGCTTTATAATATTTATAACAGTGCAATGAGATGGCGTGCTATTCATATTCATCTTACAGGTCAGAAAATTAAGGCTCAGAGAGGTACCAAATGACTATATTTGCCCAAGTTCACATAGTGATGAAGTGTCAAAGCATGGACTGGAACCAGATTTCCTGAGCCTTAAACCACAGTCTTCACTGACACACTCCCTCCTTTAAAACATCTCTCATTTTGTCTCTTCCTTTCCATTCCCACTGTTACCAACCTAAGTTTCCTAATCCCTCACCCTTTTATTACTGCAAAAATCTTGCATTTCTCCCCAACTCCTGTCTCTCCTTTCAACCTGTAATTTTCACCTCATCTTAAAAAAAAAGTCTAAAAGTCACTCAGCTCAAAAACTTTGTGACTTCTCATTGCCTGTAGGATAAAGACAAAATATCATAAAATGGCATTTCACAATATCTTTACTCATCACGCCACCTGTTAAAACCTTGCCCATCCTAAATGGCCCATCTCTTTGTGAAAACCTGTCTGTTAAACTTTGATCTGAGTGTTTCACTTAAAAAAATGTTCTCCCTCCTTAAAACTCTGTGATATTCATCTAAACTGACCCCAGGATTGGTATGTCAACTACTGAGATTGAAATCATCATCTTGCCTCAGAACCGCCTCTCCCAGTGTTCTCCATCCACCTGCCAACCCCTTCACCATTCACTTAAATTCGTGATGCTGCCTTTGACTCCCCTTCCTTTGCACATTATCTGCTGCCAAATCCTATTGTTCGTTCTGCCGCTGAAGGTCCCTCAATCTATCCCTTCCTCTCTATTGTCACTATTTCAGTTCTCATTTTCTCATTCATGCACCTTGGACTTGAGAACTATCACTAGATTAAGTTTCCAACCTCAAACGAGCAAAGGTGGACAGGACAGAGGTGCCAGAGGAGGGAAGATTACGACAGCCTACATGGAAAGACCTAGCCTTGTTTCTTTTCTAATCCTACTTGTCTCAAAGTGGAAATTCACCTGTCTTACCTTCTCACTAGAATGTACACAGCCATAAAGGACTAAGGTTTGCTTATCTTGATCCATCTAACCAGTTATCTTACACAAAGCAGATACGCCATACATATTTACCAAAGCAAATGACATTCCCAATGGCCCTCCTTATTTTTGCCGCTATTAAGCATTGAGGTGAGTTGTCCACAAGATTTTGCATGGAAAAGCTTCTCATGGAAAATCTTAGCCTCTTTGTTATAGATGAAGCATCAATTAAAAGACACAAAGTGACGCAGTCTGAACCTAGAATATATCCTGGGGCCCAGACCAAAGAAAGAGACAAATTTAAAGTTGTACAAACCAACAGTGGGAGGACCGTCTATACTTAGTGACTAGTCTGTCAGAGTGAAAAACCTCAAGTGGGTTGTAAATATAGGGTTGATTCTCTGGGAGATTTTTCTTCTATTTGCTGATTCAGCTCCTACAATCAAGAGATTTTTTTGTTGTTCAATTTTACTTAAGGCAGACTAAATCAACTGATTTTATGTTTATTCCTGATTTTTGTTTTTCTTACCTTGGCTAAACTCTGTGTTTTACAAGGCCCTTTCAGTTTCAGTGATCAGAAATATACTTTTACCCTTTTTATTTTTTTTAAGCCATTTACTTCTTTGCTTATGTCTTCTATGGAAAGCCAACTAATTTGTTACAAAATGTGATTTTCTTTCATTTGTAGGAATCCATAGAACCCTTGACATCTAACATTCTGGTTGATGATATTGATGGATTTTCTGCCAGCATTCATTAGGGCCCATTGTAATTTCATGTCTGCACAACATGTAGATGGAGATGTCTCACTTGTTGGTACAAAATGGTTGTTTAATATTTTGTATTCCCAAATATACTCGTGTAACTCCTTGCATGACTCTCATTCTCTAGAAATAGAAGATAATATTGAAGGCATATCTTTCAAGGGACTGCTCATTTCAGGAAATCTAGGCAACCCAGTGTTTACTTACGTATGATGACTTAAATGGGAAAATTAGCAAAACAACAATGATTAAAGTTTCCCAAGCATTGATTGGGCAGAGGTTTTAAAAGGCTTTTCTCCTAGAGCTACATGATATGGTCATTAGACATTTAGGGGAAAATTAGAAGATTAGACAAAGCAGACGAGCACTCCTCCAACAGCCCCCCTACTTCTCACCAAAGTTCTAGGCCAAAGAAAGAAAGGGAAAGAAAGAGACATTTTGGGCCCAACATGTATTAATTTCCAGCAACCTATGTTCTTCTTGAACAATTGCTGACTTCCTCACCTTTCACGCATCTCTCCAAACAATGATCTTCCAAAAGTAAGGCTCTGGTTTTTGACAATTCATCCCCATTGCAGGCACTCACATATGTGCACACATTCACACACACACACACACACACACACACACACACACACACAGTTTTTCTTTCATATTTGGATTTGCAGAAGGGTCAGAGGGAAAAGGGAGGAAAGACTTAAAAAAAAAAAAAGAAAAAGAAAAAGAAAACCTCCAGTAAGTTTGATCTAAACAAAATGGTTATTCAAATGGGTCCCCTACTAATTTCACAAAGATGCGTGATAATATCCAACATATGGCTTTAACTATGTTTTTTAATATTAGAAATTGAATGCACATTTTAAGACACAAGTTTTTCTGATAAGCTGTTGATAATACAGGAGAACTATTTTCCATTTGTTTCTAATTATCTTAAAGACAGCCTGGGGATCATTTACCCATGGTTTAAGAGCACTCAGATAAGTCCACAGATGCGACAGGCGGGCATGTGTGTCAGCTACTGCAGTGGGGCTACGTGAGGGTAGCTCAGCCAAGTCTATCCTCTTATGTCTGAAACCACTAGATACGGTTCCTAAGGTCAACCAGTGCTGAAAAATAAAAGCCTTCCTTTGTCAACATTCTTAGGGTGTGGGCTCTGGAGCCAGACTGCCTGGCTCCACCGTTTCACTAGCTGGGTGACATTGGGCAAGTTAGTTAACCTCTCCTTTCCTCAATTTCCTCATCTGAAAAATGGGAATGTATGTTGTCATATGGTCATCATGAAGATGAAAACACTCAGAATGGTGCCCAAACCATCGAAAGTGCTTTCTAATCGATCTGGCCCTAGCTTAGCTCTCTGTTTCATCTCTCTCTACCTCCCTACCCCCAAATCTTCTCCCTGAATCTTACCAGAAAGATTTCTCCCAAGTCTTCCAAAATGAGTTCCCTTACCTCTCTGGGAACATTTTCTCCTCTTCTGGCTAACTCATGCACTGCCTCCGGTCTGAGTTCCATAGCCGTCAGCTATGTGAGCTCCCTGGGTTCCCTATTAGAGTGTATAACACACCATTTTAATACTTATGAACTACTCCCACTGGACTCTAACCTCTGAAGTAAGGGTTGAATCTGTCTTGGTCATTGTTGCAACCCCACCTTGTAAAAAAGTACTTTGCACTGGACTTAACTGTATTTTTTCTTTGCAAAGCAGGAAAAAAAAATCTTCCTCCTTCAGTGTACCCATCTAAACTAGATAATAATGCAGAGGAGGTAGGGGAGAATTATGTGCTTACTTGAGAGCATGTTTTAATTTTAATCCATCTTGAGAGTTAATGAGCCCTTTCAATCTGAAAATTCAAGTGTTCCTGCAGCTCAGGGATTTATTCATACACATACACACATGCATGGTACCGCACATGCATACATACCATTATTGCTTCATTTGTATTTCTTCCTTTTTCTCCTTCAGTAACTGTTATAAGTTGTTTATTAGATCTCCTGGATTTGTCTTCCTTGTCTCTGATGCTATCTTTTCACTCTTGATTTTCATTTCTTTCACTTCATTTCTTTGCTATGTGTTTAAAATCGTCCCTCTATTTGAAGTTACAGATCACTAATTTTGTTTTTAGTGGTATGAATTCTGTTTATCCCTTCCACTAAGGAATTGTTTTCATTTGAAAATTATGGTTTTACTCTTCTCATCATTTCCTAAAGTACTGCTAAAGCATTCTCAATTTTTTTTTAATAATTTTTTTTTATTTTTGGCTGCATTGGGTCTTTGTTGCTGCGCAGTCTTTCTCTAGTTGCGGTGAGCGGGGGCTACTCTTCGTTGTGGTGCGCAGGCTTCTCACTGCAGCGGCTTCTCTTGTTGCAGAGCACGGGCTCCAGGCACACGGGCTTCAGTAGTTGTGGCACGCGGGCTAAGTAGTTGTGGCTCGCGGGCTTAGTTGCTCTGCAGCATGTGGGATCTTCCCGGACCAGGGCTTGAACCCGTGTCCCCTGCATTGGCAGGTGGAGTCTTAACCACTGCACCACCAGGGAAGCCCCCTCAATTCTTTTGTTTGTTTTTCTTTCTTTGTTTTGTTTTTCAAGTTCTCTTCCTCTTCTTTCTTGAACTCTTCCTCTAAACATGGCAACTGCATCCTCTTCAAGTAATCGAGCTCCCCTTGCTTGCTCCTGTCAGCTCATGTCATGGAGCGGGTCTGTGAGCACCACACAGCTCAAGCATCTGTAGTCTAGGGCAGTGCTGACTGGCTGGCTGTGAGGGAGAAGGTGGGAGTTTCTTCCCTCGGAGACTGGTCATGAAGGGCCAGCAGCCAGCTAGGGCCTCTGCACCGAGAGTGCAGGCCTTGTGCAGCAGCCGCAGGATCTGCTCTCTCCTCCCCAGGCTCCAACAGCAAGGCTTCCCCTCACCACACACGCACGCACGCACGCACGCACACACGCACACAGCAGTGGTACTGGAAACATCGGTACTCTGCACCTGCAACCCCTTGCCCCTCAGGTCCTGACCTTCTTAAGGATCCCAGATCTGGGGAGATTTTCTTTCAACCCAAGTATATCCTGCAGGGTTCCCAGAGGTAGATGGCAGTCATGGGCATGTTTGGGGGCTACCATTCCCCATTTTTTATTTAAAAATTATCTGAGGGGATGAGGGTAGGGGAGGACTATGACAAAGTCTTTTATATTAAAGAAACAATTTTACACACAAAAAAGTTGACATGCTCAAAGTTAAAACAACCAGTTAGCAGCAATTTCCAATTTTTAAGAGAAAACTACAAAATTAAAACTTCTCTGAAGTTTAGTAAGATATCCTGCAAGACACCCAAGTTCATATGGGAAAAATTAGCCTCAAAGCTTGATGTACTCTTTGAAATATAGCATGGCTTCCCTGAAACACTGAAGAGAATGGCCGCATGGTGATTAAGAACATAAACTCAGGGCTCATCACTTATCCTCTTTGCCTCAGTTTCATCGTCTGTAAGAGGGAGTTAATAATAGTAATTGCCTCAGATATAGTCATGTGAAGTCAATATTTGAAAAGTGCTTAGAATAGTACTGGCATATAATAAATTCTATAAAAGTGTTTGCTAAATAAAGTCACATAAGATAAAATATAATAAGTCCAAGATTAATATTTAAACCTGTGAACATTATAGAAAATGTTTGAGATCTGGGACATCATTAAATTTTTTTTAACTTTTAAAAGTATCTTTGCCACCAAAATGGGTTCACCATTGCCTATTCAAAAATGATTCTCTGATAGATGCAACCAGGACTATAGCACAGACAGTCCTGGAATGCCAAGAGTATGCAGTGAGAGGACATTTTTATTTCACAATGTTTCCTCAAGGCATATGTTTTTATGTAGTCCATTTTCAAATTTATGGTAGAATACCAGTAACTCTATTGCTTAGATAATATTAGAAATGGCCTTAAGTTTCACATGTTTTAGAGATCTGTGTGCTCTGGAGACACAGCAGAGGTGCATCTCCCAGGACGCTCATTTGGAAGCACCCCTACACATTCATACAGTTGCTCCATTAGATCCTAACAGACGTATACACACAAATGAACCACCTCTCTGTACCGTTCCTACCTCTCCAGCCACAAAGATGAGAGGAAAATATCAGCATCTGAACACTGACAGAAGTGCCAGACATCCTAGTGATAAATCATTGTCTAATACTAAAGAATAAAAGCTAACATTTAGGGCTTCCCTGGTGGCACGGTGGTTGGGGGTCCGCCTGCCGGTGCAGGGGACGTGGGTTCGTGCCCTGGTCCGGGAGGATCCTGCGTGCCGCAGAGCGGCTGGGCCCGTGAGCCATGGCCGCTGAGCCTGCGCATCCGGAGCCTGTGCTCCGCAATTGGAGAGGCCACAACGGTGAGAGGTCCACTTACCGCAAAAAAAAAAAAGCTAACATTTATTGAGGCGTCTTTTTAAAAAATATTTATTTATTTATTTGGCTGCATCAGGCCTTAGTTGTGGCATGTGGGATCTCTTCTTGTGGTGTGCAGACATATATCTAGTTGTGGCGCATGGGCCCTAGAGCACGCAGGCTCAGTATTTGCGGCGCGTGGGCTTAGTTGCCCCGCAGCATGTGGGATCCTAATTCCCCCAGCAGGGATCGAGCCCATGTCCCCTGCTCTGGAAGGTGGATTCTTAACCACTGGACCACCAGGGAAGTCCATTGTCTAATAATAAAGAATAAAAGCTAACATTTATTGAAGCATCTTGATAAGCATGTTACATGCATTATTTCATTTGACTTTCTAATAAGTAGTGTTTAATGTTTTACTTCGTTGATTACCGCTTAGCTGTTTATGGCCTCTCAGGGTAGCTGTATCTTTTCCATTCCTAAAGGCCAGGAAACAAAACAACTAAGTCCATTTAATTGAGTCTTCATAATTTTGATGAGCTAAATGACAAGGTTTGGGATAAAAATGTGGTTTTGATCTGTGCAGGGGAGGGATGTTAAGTGGCTCAGCATAAATGATCGACTATGAACCACTGAACAAGCTTCAATCAGCTGTATAATTCACTCAAAACATTCAACCTGATCCAGACAAGCAGGGACAACGTGGGATTTATCCTACTTCATCCAGAGTGGAAACACTGATGCATTACATTCATTGTCAGCCTTCTATGTTACTTAATGTCATATGGAATCCAGTTCAAAGATAATCTTTTGGTAATATATTTTTTTAAGAGCAGCCGAGGCTCAGACATTCGAGAGAAAACAAATGTATGTGACACGCAGAGCCAGGGAGGGGGGTCGAGTCAACCGCAAATTTGAATTTTCAAATCTACACCATTGCCCAGGTCTTGACCCTAACCTTCTGTCTCCCAGCGGCAAAGAGAACCGAAGTGTTCTTCCTCACATAACATGAGAAGCCACTCTTCGGTGTGAAAGCCCACATCAATTTTGCAGAGGTTTTCTGCCATTATCATAGTCCAGGTAGGCAGTTGTCACAAAGCATTAGAGCTGAAAGAGGCTGACAGCATAACTGCGGGCGAGCTCGGGGCTCAGCCTGGTCCAGCACCTGCTGCCTGCTCAGGCAGGAGTGGCCTCTGTCAAGACACTGCCTGGGAAGAGACTCAGGAATCACTTTGTATCAGTGCCCTTCATTGACAGCACACTGGAGGGCAGCCTGTCTAGCAAAAGCAGGACAGAAACCTTTGCCAGCCACCTGCCTGCCCCCATATGGTGGCCATTGAAAAACCCGTCACTTTTATAAAGAAGCTCTCGAAGTATTCGTTCATCAAGTAGTTTTGACTGGCCCAACTGCCTCACTGTACGATCACTTAATTCTGTGACTTGAAGAACTTTGTTTTCATGGGTGTTACTAAGGAAGAGATTGTTTAAATACACCTGGGTCAAGTCAAGTCTATTCTGCATTCCTGGCTCCCTGTGCTTCGAGAAGGGCATTCCTGGGGAGCAAAAGCACTTTCACACCCGTGGATTCTTCAGACAGCCCAGGAGCCTCCCTCCTTGCTCATGGAGGGAGGGTCTGAGCAGTCATACAATGTGGTACCTGGTTTCCTCACTCTCTAGGATCCAGAGGCAGACAGTTAACAGGAGAGGAGATGGGGGGAGTCTATTCAGAAACCATAACAAAAAAATGAAAGTTACCTGAGTGTTCATCCTATAGATCAACAGATTTCAGAAAATTTAACAATGGAAATACACTATAAAGGCACCCAGAAATCTGTTGGTACTGGCATGCATGTCAAAATTCCACCAATAATTTTTTCTTTTAAATTACATTCATGAGATAAGGTAAGTGTATGGCAATGTTTCAATGGACATGCTAAAGTTTTCTTCCTTATTTATTTCTATGTTTTCTGAATATCACCCTTCACTATCATATAAACGCCATGAGATTAGGGGGCCTTTGTGTCTTATACACCACTAGGACTCCAGGGCCTAAACAGCACTTGACACATAAGAGATGCTCAAAAAATATTTAGTGGAAAATTGGGCAAATAAATGCAAAAAGGAATGAATGAATGAATGACATTTGGAGAAAGCACCAGATGTCTATGACACGGCTTCTCAATTTTTGCAGGGGTTGTGATAGAAGAGATTGAGTGAAATTGAGTGATGAGAGTAATTAAGATTTAAAAATTTTTTAATTAGTCGATACATTTTGTTTGAAGATTTAAATTTTTAAAAAATACAATAATAAAGAATGAATGAACTAGGCACCTGAAGGTTAGATGAAATTCTCTGCTGTTTGAACATGAGGTTCATTATACATGCCCTACCCCACAAAAAGAGTGGTTTAAAGAAGGCAGGTAGGTGAGAATTTACATCCTTTCTTCTAAAACCAGCTGCGAATCACCAGGTTCTTTTTCCTCACTCACTTTCTGTCAACCTCATCATCTACTCCTCTTTCTTCAACAGACACCTGTGCCCAGAGGCTATCCACTCTGGGCCTCTCTTGTGAGACTGGGCTCTTCTATCTGACTGCTTCTTAGACCTCTAGCTCCACCTGGGGGTCCCACAGACCCTCAAATACAACAGTCCCAGACTGAGCTCCTGACCACCCACCCACACAAGCTTTTCCTCCCCTGTCTTCCATCCCAGTGAACAAGGCACCAACAACAGCCAATCCAGAAATCTGGAGATATCCAGCATCCCTCTCAGACTTCATCTCCTATACCACATCCAATCAGTCACCAAGCCCAATGAATTCTAATTCCTTAACCTCTCTCTTCCATCCTCTTCTCTTTTACTATAACCACTAACTTAGTTCAGTCTTCCATTATCTTCACTGGGATTATTGCAACAATCTCTCACTGGTTTCCCTGCCTCCAGTTTTGCCTGAGTGATCTTTATAAAATGAACATGTGCATGTTACCTCACCTCTCCACACAGCTTGACTTAAAACCTCCCCACTGTCTCATGGGATACGACTGAGCTTTCATGATCTAGACACCGTCCTACCTCTCAACAAGACTCTTCCTTTGCTTCCTCTCCTTCAACCATTTGAGCTACACAGAGCTTCTCAGTGGGTAAAATTGTTTCAGACACAGGGCCTTGGGGCTCACTGATGCATCTCACTATAATCCAGCATGCCACTTCTGCCCCCAACACCAGAGGAGTCAGGCCTTGAAAAGGGAAGGTGGCACTCAAGAACTAAATCATCTCCTCCTCCAAAGTGTTGGAATGGGAGAGGTACTAAAAGAGAGAAACTTGTCTAATACTGGGACTGCTTACTAAGAAATCCCACCTGGAACACTAACTCACTGAAGGTCTGAGTTATTCTCCTAAAATTTTGCTGTGAGAAAGTATCGGTCAGACCCACAGGATTTCTTGCTTGGACCAGCAAAATGCCTTCAGTACTGTCTTGCCTTCAGCCCTTCTCCTAATCCATTCTCCATACTGCTGTCAACATCTTTCCAAACCTCAAATAGATTCACATCACAACCCTACTTGAAGTCTTTAGTAGCTCCCAATCTTCTACCTGGTTCCTGAGAATGTCTTCCACATATTCTCCAAGTGTAATGCGTGGCACACTCCACAACTTCCTGTTGGATGTAAGTGTATTAGTAAATTGCAGATTGGTCCAACTACATGTTTAATGTTTACATGAGAATAGACAGGTTTAAAAAACAACAACAGCAAACATCAGCCTGGGACTTCCCTGGTGGCGCAGTGGTTAAGAATCTGCCTGTCAATGCAGGGGACACGGGTTCAAGCCCTGGTCTGGGAAGATACCACATGCTGCGGAGCAACTAAGCCTGTGCACCACAACTACTGAGCCTGCACTCTAGAGCGCACAAGCCACAACTACTGAGCCTGCATGCCACAACTACTGAAGCTCACGCACCTAGAGCCCATGATCCGCAGCAACCGCAGTGGGAAGCCTGTGCACCCCAACGAAGAGTAGCCCCCGCTCGCCTCAACTAGAGAAAGCCCGCACGCAGCAACAAAGACTCAGCACAGCCAAAAATAAAATAAATAAAATAAATACATTAAAAAAACACGAGCCTGTCAGAGGCCACCACTCTTGTGACAGGAATTTGGGGCCTGTGGTTCAGGTTGCAAGCCTTGCCTCTTTGCCTCTCCCAAATTTAAGCAGCAGGAAGTGGCTGGAAAACTACTGGCTTTGGACGGCATGGACCTTGGTTCAAATCCAGGCCCCACCTATGTATGATCATGTACAAATGCCTTACTCTGTGAGCCTTGGTTCCTTACCTATAGGTAGAGATAATAATTCTTATATCATAGTAATTGTGAGGATAAGTGGTAGGTATGCCTTTTTCAGAAGAGATGTAACTCATCTTGTCTTAGTAATACAATATGCCTACCCATTCTATTGATAATTACTTACCTCAAATTTAAAAGGAATTATAGTTTCTTTATATTAAAAACTATTGTTAAAATGAAACAAATAAGCAAAGACAACAACAAAAAATGTTTAGCCCACTGCTAGAGGGAAGTTTTGGAGTCTCTGTAGGATAAGCTGGTTTTTTATTTGTTTGAGTTTCCTTTTCTTGCACAGATGCTGGGATGTGAGAGACTGGCTGAAATGGATGCTGTCAGGAGATCATGTGACAGAAGGAGTGGACTCCAAGGGAAGGAAACCCTGCATTTAATTCTTTTAAATCCTTAAGGTCAGCTTCAAATAGGGAGTTGGGATAACCTAACCAAATTGGCAGTGACTAGGAAGTGACCCAAGCCAGGTAGCAAATTACTAGCTAATAGAACAAAGTCACCTTTATCGCGACCCCCAGCTGAGTTCCAGGTTTGTCTGCCTGCCACTGACACATGCACTGTAGAGAGTGTGTCCTCAGAGGGACCACCTCCCACAGAGGCCGGCTCCAGTTTAAAGTCTGGATGGAAGGTATTTAGATAAACTAACAATTGCACAGGGATGTGGGTTGCTCTGGAGAAGTCAAGACTGTGTTTAAATGTCTGAAATTACTGGTGTCGCTAATAATTGTAACCTCTGCTTCAATAAAACACACAAATAATGTTACTGAAACATTTCCAATCACATGGTATTATTTTTGGTCTAAAACAGATGCAGCCCTCAGTACTCAAAAGGAGGGTGTCTGGTGGATTTACCTCTGCTTGAAGGGAAACAAAACTCCTGGAACTTTGGCCAAAGCCCTAAATCTGAGAAGCATCTATTAGAACAGTGGCAGGTTAGCAGCATGACGATGGTACCATTCCCAGCACAAGTAAGGACCATACCGGGAGACCCACATAAGGTGCTGGATGGAATATAAGCCAGTAGCTCGAAGGGAAATCAGCTACCATTTTTGAACATTTAATAATTGTCAGGCTGGGCATTAATATAGATGATCTCATTCAATCATCACAGCAATCTCATTTTACAGATGAGGAAATTGAATCCCAGAAAGGTTAAATAATGGACTCAAAGACACCCACCTATTAAGTGTAGAATTGGAATTTGAACCCAGGGCCGTCTATTCATAAGACCCAAGACTTTGCATTCTACCATATAGCCTACTTAGGGAATAATAAAGAGCTAACTGCAAACAAAGGGGTACACAGGGTCAAACTTCCAGGCTTCAAATATCTGCTCCATCATTTGCTATTCGTGACCAAGAAGGAGAAGGCATTTAATCATATTTTCTCAGAATAAAATGGGAGCAAATACTAGTACCTACCTAGCAGTGCTGTTAGGCAAATGAAAGAGGGCATACTATACAAGGCTCAGGGCTATGCTTTTATCCTTGTACCCAGTCCAGACACTCAGACATCAAGCCATCAGGCAAGCAAACTGGCTTCTCTATTCAGCCCAGCCTGTCAGGCAGGACTTCTGGATTAGCCCAGACACCACTTTCCTGAGCCTAACAGAGGACCCAACCCTCAACTAAATACCCTGCAGATGCTTCATCGTCCCCAGGGTAATGTCACCTCCCACATTTTACAGTGAGTTGTCCACTTAAGCATGCCCTGAAGAACACTCCTCAGATGCTTCAGACTCTTAGCCCAGTCATAGTAATTCACATTTCTTTAGTATTTCACGTCATGCTGGAGTACACCCATAAATATTTGCTGGGCACATGTGGAAAACATTAGTTATTATGTGGATTCAGGCAAAAGGTAGTTAGTATCCAAATCAGATTGATGCTTTATCTAACCACCATTAAAGCAAAGCCTGAATGCAACATTTTCTGACTACAGACAAGACTTAATATAAAAAACCAACCACCTCAACTGGAAAGAACTAAAGTCTTTAGGTAGGGTAGTGTTTTCTCCTTTGCCAAAAATAAATGTACACTAGTATTATAGAAGTTAATATCTTGCATGGGATATATTAAACAAAGATAAGGTACACAGCAATTGTATGGAATCATGAAAAATTAGGCAGTGGGGTAAAAGAAATTCTTCTTTTTTCACGTTAATCATTAACATTTCTCCAGGAAACAAACAACTGAGACTATTGTCTTATTTCCAAAGGTTGCCCAGGGGTGAGCAAAAAAGCTAATGTCATTAGATGCAATATATAATCCAAGGGCGGTCATACAATCATTGCATGCATATGTGCCTGACCATAAAAATACCTCAAGGACTAGGAAGTTTCAAAGTAAATGTAAGCATAGGATACAGGAGGATATTTTCACACAGTGCTTAAACATGTATATGTTTCAATAAAATGCACAAATAGTGGATTCATTTCTTAAATACAGCCAACTGGCCAATGTTCAATGCATGTCAGGTGTCAAGAGGGCAGAAACTGACTTCCTTTTCAATGCTGTTTTTGGATTTTTAAAACAAGAAGTAGAGAAACTTTGGAAACAATACATCATACAAAGTAATCGAGTAAAGCAGCACGAGGGGGGAAAATCAGAATAAGTAAACAAGAATTTAAAAAGAGATCTTTCCGTGTTTATTCTCAAAGTTACACAGTCAATAACGTTATGAGTTAAATATCTTTCACTGCTAAATGTTATTAAATTTCATTAAATTTAACAACTATCAGTATGGGGCTTTGTAATATAAGGAGACCCCCTATATAGTGCCTGGCTCATATATGCACCTGTGATTATTATTAACTATTATTCTCTTTTCCTGAAATTGACCTTAACAATGGAATATGTCACAGATTTTCCTGGTCTGAATGTTTCTTCACTGGAAAGCAAATATTAAAGAAAGATAGTTGCCACCTTGGGATAAATCTTTGAAAAACAGATTCAAGTCATGTTAAGTCATGAAGACACACTTGACTCATGCTCAGAGACCTTAGTTATTTTTATTTCTTGAGGCTCCCAATGAAAGAGAAATGCCATAAAAAGATTACAAAACTTACACAGTGAATTCTAAATGTTTACCCTTTGCAAATTTATATTTTTAACACAAAAAAATACAATGGAGTGTATTCACAACATAATGACAAGATTTACTTTTAAGAAATTGAAATGTATGGCCCTGTACTTGGAGAGACATTTGTCTGATGTCTGCTGTCCTCCCTCAACTGCCATAACTAGATGTGGAGCCTCAGAGATCCATCCAGTCTAAATATGAGGATTCCTGGTGTTATGGGGTAAACTATGTCTCCCCATAAAAATCATTTTTTAAAAAGATGTTGAAGACCTAACCCTCAATACCTCAGAATGTGAACTTATTTAGAAATAGGATCTTTACAGAAGTAAACAGGTTAAAATGAAGTCTAATTTGTGGACCCTAATCCAATAGGACTACTGTCTTTATAACAGGGGGAAATTTGGATATATAGACACACACAGAGGGAAGACTATGAAAAGACACAGGGAGAACGTTAATGTGAGGACAGAGGATTGGATGATGCATCTACTAGTCAAGGAACACCCAAGATTGCTGGCAAACCACCAGAAGCTAGGAAGAGGCAAGGGAGGCTTCCCCTATCAGTTTCAGAGGGAGTATGGTCCTGCTGACACCTTGGTTTCAGAGTTCTGTTGTCTTAAGCCACTCAGTTTGTGATATTTGTTAGGTAGCCCTTAAAAACAAATACAACTTGGAATGGGAGGTGTTCCTGGCAGCTGTCCTGGTCTCTTGCCCCTGCTTCGTTACTGACCTCAGGGCCCCTCCCCTTAGACCTGTGAGGTAGCACGTAAGAATTCCAGCCAATAGCCAACCTGATTTCAGCAACTAGACTGGAATTTGTCTGCAGTGTTATCATGGTTTCTTTAGATGTGCTATGCACACGAGGAGAAATAGACATCTCATGAAAATATTTTTATGCATTACAAAATAAATTTCCAAAAGGAAAGCAAGGAAAGGGGGCAACCATCTTCTATTACATGTTCATTTTAGTTGCATTAGTAATTAGCTATTACAGAGTTATCAGAGATCACTTAGGTAGGTCTTTGATCTTTCTGTGATGGTAAAACTTAACATAATTTTCTAAGCTGACAGTAGTTCTTGGTTAAAAAAAATGACAAACGGTGAGTGTGGTCAAAATATACAAAGACACACATCCACATCGCAACCTATGTCAAATTACTATGCCAAGCTGGTTGGAGTATATTTTAGTATACGTTCAGCTCAGTTTTCTTCTTTTTGAGTAATTTTTACATTTCCTTTTCCTTAAACCTCCTCTGCTCTGGAAAGAGTCCCTGGATCTAATAATAATAATGATTATGATTATAACAACAATAAGAGCTAACATATACCATATGCCACCTACCGTACCAAAACTTTTATGTGCTTTATTTCATTTAAGCCTCACATTGGTCTGTTGAAGTAGGTACTATTATTTTTGGAGATGAATAGACAAAATCAGAAGACATAAGTCAGTTGCTCAAGATAACATTGAGTAAGAGGAACAGAGCTTGAGTCCTGGTCTGTAGAATCCAAAGCCCCATATTCTTCAGCACTGCACAATTCCCCCTCTGCTAGATGTTTCCACATCTTGTGTAATATGGGATAAGCCTAAATGCTGTGACAAAGATGCTTGGATACTTCCTGATTAGATTGACAGCTCTCATTCTCAACCAGGCAGACTTGAGCTCTGTGGCGTGACTGGTCAGCACACGCATATATAAATACTGACAAAATTCCTGATTGTCATTTGGTGGTGTTTATACTCTCTCCATTGATTTGAAGTACTTCATTTTCCAACTCTTAGTGAGCCAGTCAGAGGTTATTTTCAACATCATTTGATAATTTATACTTAAAAACACCCAGAAAGTTGATTTTGACTTCAGGTCAACTACAGTTATTAGTCAAACTACCATTCTCTTTATGATAAAGGGCTCAAAATGAAACTTACAACAAATGCACAGTTGCACAACAAATATCTTACAGTTCCAGGTCTCTGGTGATTCAAGACATCAGGTCAAATCTGGGTCTATTTAACTCTGTCACACAGAAATACTGCATCTATTGGCAGTACAACTTGATGAAAGATTATTTAAATAGGAACAAATAATCCAACAAAACAACAGGAACATCTGGCATTGGTTGAGTGTCTACTTAATCAACGTGCCAGACCCAATACTGAGCACTCTTATGTCCAAAACTATCATAAGTTCCTCATTTAACAGATGAAGAAACTGATGTTCAGGTGATGTCAGAACTTGCTGGTGGCCTCACAGCCCGTAAAAGGAAGCACTAGGCTTCCAACAGAGAACAGTCTAAGTCTTAACAATTTCACTGCCCTAACTCTCTAGGTACATTATCAGGGTGTTGACCTGGAAGACAGATAAGAAGGTAGACAGTGACTTGGGCAGAGTCTGGAGTCCTGCCTCTGACTCCATTTAAATCACTTTTTCTGTCTAGAGACACTTTTTTTCTGGAGACAAAATGAAGAGTTACCATCGGTTATGACTATTCTGATTAAATAATCCTGCCTCTGTGAGTTTTAAATCCAGATTATACAAAAAGTTCAGAAAATCACTTCTCATTCATCATCTGCTCTAAGCATAAAATAGAAATTCACTGAGGGAGCCAGTGATGCTCATCTCTTGGATGGGGTATCAGAACTAATGCTTTGATGAGTCAAAAACACACTTACTCCAAAGTGGTCCCTGGTGCTATAACCACGTAATGAGTGCTCACATTATTTTGTGGATGCCACTGAGCTCAGAGTCAGGCTAAGTTATTCTTCTATCAACTGTTACCCTGAAAAAGGCCCCAAGTATCTCTGTACCCAGTTTACCAATTGGGGATATAGTGAAAACCATATCTGCATGTCAGGAATATCAAGTACTACACAACTTGATGCACTAATGCTACCAGCATTTCCTTTTCCTTTTATTAGCATTAATAATAACATGCCCTGGACTTTCCTGGTGGCACAGTGGTTAAGAATCCGCCTGCCAAGGCAGGGGACATGGGTTCGATTCCTGGTCGGGAAGATCCCACATGCTGTGGAGCAACGAAGTCCATGCACCACAACTCCTGAGCCTGCGCTCTAGAGCCCGCGAGCCACAACTACTGAGCCCACGTGCCACAACTACTGAAGCCTGTGAGCCTAGAGCCCGTGCTCTGCAACAAGAGAAGCCACCGCAATGAGAAGCCCGTGCACCGCAACAAAAATGAGCCCCCGCTCGCTGCAACTAGAGAAAGCCCGCACACAGCAACGAAGACCTAACGCAGCCAAAAATAAATAAAAAATTTTTTTTAATAATAAATAAATAAATAATATGCCCCCTCATAGTCCACCGCCAAATACTAGGAAAGTTACTATTTATGAAAATTCTCTCACTTACTTCCATGAATACCTCAATTAGAAAATCTCAGGAATAGTTTTGTTTTTTTTTCCCCTGGATCTTCACCCTGAACTTGTCAACAGCAGGCCCAGGGCCACTGATTAGCAACGTACTACTCCTCCCCCGCTCCCCACTCCACCTTGTCTACCTGGTAAAAAATTGTACCTGCAATGGATAAAAGATATGTTCAAACACTGTCATTCTTGGCTTGCTAAATAATATTATCGGCCTAAATTTTAATTCATCTTCACAGCCTCCTAATTTCTTCCATTTAGTCTGACTGACATACATTCTTACTGAGAAGAAAAACCAATTGGCTCACTTTCGGCTCAACATTTATTAAGTACATTAAAATTTGTTTCTTTTTCCTTGATAGTATCAAATCTCTCTTGAGCCTTCTTTTACTTTTTTTTTCCTCTCCCTCTGAGGGGAAAGTAAGAAAAGCTAGATCAATTACATTCTTTCGCTCATCCTTCCCTGACACAGAACAATTATTTTGGTGTTGGCAAATAGCTGCCTAACACAAGGCTTATTAACCAGTTACTTAGAGCACTAGCCCTCGACTTGGCTGCCCATCGGCATCATTTGGAGAGCTTTAAAAATGCTAATGCCCAGATCCCATCCTCAGAAATCCTGATATAATTCATCTGGAGTGTGGCCTGAACACTGGGATTTTTTAAAGCTCCCTATGGGGTTCTAAATGCAGTCAAGTCTGAAAGCTACTGATTTAGAGCTTAAAGACTAGTTTGAGTAGATTTAGCAAGTCAGGGGGAGAAAATTATAATAATAGGGATAAAGATATCTTGATTTCTCTTTGGTAAAGCAGTCTTACAAATGGCAATTCCTGATATACTCCAGTACCTACTGGTACAAAGTTCTAGGGTTTGACTACCTCTACAGTTTCCCTGGGAGCCTCTTATCTTATGGAGTTTACTCCTTAGTTTTCTTTGATTTTTATTTACAGTGGAGGTATTTTTAAGACAGTATTGAAATCAATTATGATCTTTCTTTCGCAATGCCGCAATTTTTAATAAAGAGGGTCAACTGTCAGGCAAAGTTGAAACAAACAAACCCTTCAGTTTGAAGTTGCTTAGTCAAAATTCTAAATACCAATCCCAGCAAAGAAAACAGGATAACCTGAGGGAGTGGAGATCATTTCACCGTGAGTAGTGACTAAGTTGCTGAGTGTCATAATGAAAAGCCAAGAAAACACCAAGTGAAGAAAGAATCCTGGTAACACTCACATCAATGTGGCTGAAAAGGCAGTGTGGTCCTGAATATCTGGCCTTAATTTGGAATGTCCTTGTTTTGGTGAATTTAAATCCTTCGCCTAATGTCATGCAGTTATTTTTGTATGGTTTATTTTCTTTTCCTTTTTTTGTCATTTAATATTCAAAACGATGTGAAACGTACATTCTTCATCACATGGAGAATGAATTCAGCAACAACTCAAGCACGTAATTCTTCTCTGCATGGAAGATGCTGGACATCTGCTCACTCCAGATCTACAGAACAATGTGGTACATTTACACAGAGTAACTAAGGGAGGAAGTCTCCTGTGAGGCTCTCACATACACTTCAGGAGAGATGCAAAAATACAACTTTATGAGAGGCAAGGAACCTAGAAATACCATATTTAAGAAAAGAAAATCTGTTTATTATTTGCCTGTCTGCCCCCTTGAGAATGAAGGCTCTGTGAGACCAGTACAGCCTGTTCAAGCTGTATCCCTGAGCCTAAATAATGCCTGGCATAGAGTAGATACTCAATAAATACATGTTAAATGAATGAAAGATTCCTCCTTCAAATACCAAGTCATGAAGATGAAGAAAAGTACAATGTATTTCCTTAGTCTCAATGCAAAGAAATGGGATTAAACTGAGTGTTTTTCTCCTAAACTCCGTAGACAAGTTTTTGCACCTGGAAGGGGACACCTTCTATCCTAACACCTTCTGCATGCATCCTCTGCAGCCCAAGCAAGCTCAGCCACTCCAGGTAACATGCAGGAAGGGTCTCTTGGAGCAGACAGGCATCCACAGGGAGCTCCAGCTTGTTCCTCATTCTGTCAAGCCAAGCTTGGCTCTACCTCTGCCTTGATTCCTGACTCCCCATCAGTAGCCCAGGACAGTCGTTCAAGTCTTAGTGCATATCAGGATCACATGGAGCGCTTGTTAAAATAGTTTCTGGGACCCCACATTCACGTCACAACAGAATATACCTGTTTAATAAAAGAGCTTCTGCTTAGGGCTTAGTTAAAGAAATTGAGTTTGCACTTAGATTAGGAAAACTGGCTCCTAGTTTTGAGCCTCTGCTCCTGAGTTCTTCTCTGGATAACCTATTTCCACGGTCATTGCTTGAGTGGCTTTATCAAGCTACTGAATTTCTCTGTGTCCTGAGCCTCAGATTTCTCATCTATGAAATGGACACATTTCTTGAAAAAATAATACTTTTTTCAAACAGTTTTATATTTACAGAAAAATTGAGCAGATATGTTTCTATATACTGACCCTCCATACCATTTCCCCACACTTTGCATTAGGGTGACACATTTGTTAAAATTAAGGAATAAATATTGATACATTATTAGGAACTGAAGTTCATAGTTTACATTAAGTTTCACTCTTTGCATTGTACACTTTTGTGGGGTTTGACAGGTGTCTAATGTCCTGATCCACCATTACAGTGTCATACGGAATGATGACACATTTTTAGTTTTACTGTGCTAAAAATGACCACTTATTCCTTCTTCCTACCTTCCTTCTTTTGAACCCTTGGCAACCACTGACCTTTTTTGCTATCTTCATAGTTTTGTCTTTTGAGAATGTCATATAGTTGGAACCTTACAGGAGATAGCCCATTAAAACTGATTTCTTTCACTTAGCAATATGCATTTAGATTTCCTACATGTCTTTTCATGATTTGTGCTCATTTCTATATCACTGAATAAGATTTCATTGTATGGATGTACCAGTTTGTTTATCCATTCACCTATTATTAAAGGACATTTGGTTGCTTCCAAGTTTTGGCAGTTATGTATAAAGCTGGTATAAACTCTCTTGTGCAGGTTTTTGTGTGGACATGTTTTCAGCTCAATTGGGTAAATACCTAGGATCAGGCATACGGTAAGATTATGTTTACCTTTATGAGAAGTTGTCAAACTCTCTTCCAAAGCGGTTGTACCATTTTGTACTCCCATCAGCAATGAATGAGAGCTCTTGTTGCTACACACCCTTGCCAACATTTGGTCAGTGTTTTGAATTTTACTATTCTAATATGTGTGTAGTGGTATCTTATTGTTGTATTAATTAGCATTTCCCTAATGACTTATGATATGAAGCATATTTTCACATGCTTGTCATCTGTATATCTTCTTTGATGAGATGTCTGTTCAACTCTTTTGCCTATTTTCTATTTGGGTTGTTTGTTTTCCTATTATTGACTCTTAAGAATTTTTTATACAAGTCTTTATCAATATTTGTTCAGGAAATATTTTCCCCCAGTCTGTGGTTTGTCTTTTCATTCTCTTAATAGTGTCTTTCACAGAGCAGGAGCTTTTCACTTTAATAAAGTTCAACTTAGCAATTTTTCTTTCATGGATCATGATTTGGGTGTTGTATCTAAAAACTGATCACCAAACCCAAAGTCCCCTAGATTTTCTCCTATGTCATCTTCTGGAAGTTTTATAGTTTTATGTTTATATTTAGGTTTATCATCTGTTTTGAGTTAAGTTTTGTGAAAGGTATAAAGTGTAAGATCTGTGTCTCAGGTTTTTTTTTTTTTTTTTTGCACAAGGATGTCCAGTTTGTTGAAAACACTGTCCTTTCTCCATTAACCTGACTTTGCTCCTTTGTCAAAGATCAGTTGACTGTACTTGTGTGAATCTATTTCTGAGATCTGTATTCTATTCCACTGATCTATTCATCTATTCTTTCATGACTATCACACTGTCTTAATTACTGTAGGATTATAGTAAATCTTGAATTCAAGTAGTATCAGTCCTCCAGCTTTGTTCTCCTCCTTCCATGTTGTGTTAGCTATTCTGCATCTTTTGTCTTTCCTTATAAACTTTAGAATCAGTTTGTCAATATCTACAAAATAACTTTCTAGAAGTTTGACTGGGATTGTGTTGAATCTATAGATCAATTTAGGAAGAACTGATGTCTTGACAATATTGAATCTTCCTAGCCATGAACATGGAATATTTTTCCATTTATTGAGATCTTTTTTGTCTTTTTAAAAACACTTTATGCACAGCAAAGGCAACCATAAACAAGATGAAAAGACAACCCTCAGAATGGGAGAAAATATTTGCAAATGAAACAACGGACAAAGGATTAATCTCCAAAATATACAAACAGCTCATGGATCTCAATATCAAAAAAACAAACAACCCAATTAAAAAATGGGTAGAAGACCTAAATAGATACTTCATCAAAGAAGACATACAGATGGCCAAGAAGCATATGAAAAGATGCTCAAGGGCCTCCCTGGTGGCGCAGTGGTTGAGAGTCCGCCTGCCGATGCAGGGGATACGGGTTCGTGCCCCGGTCTGGGAGGATCCCATATGCCGCGGAGCGGCTGGGCCCGTGAGCCATGGCCGCTGGGCCTGCGCATCTGGAGCCTGTGCTCCGCAACAGGAGAGGCCACAACAGTGAGAGGCCCGCATACCGCAAAAAAAAAAAAAAAAAAAAAAAAGATGCTCAACATCACTAATTATTAGAGAAATGCAAATCAAAACTACAATGAGGTTATCACCTCACACTGGTCAGAATGGCCATCATCAAAAAATCTAGAAACAATAAATGCTGGAGAGGATGTGGTGAAAAGGGAACCCTCCTGCACTCTTGGTGGGAATTTAAATTGATACAGCCACTATGGAGAACAGTATGGAGGTTCCTTAAAAAGCTAAAAATAGAACTACCATATGACCCAGCAGTTGGGCATATATCCAGAGAAAACCATAATTCAAAAAGAGACATGCACCCCAATGTTCATTGCAGCACTATTTACAATAGCCAGGACATGGAATTAATCTAAATGTCTACAGACAGATGAATGGATAAAGAAGATGTGGCACATATATACAATGGAATATTACTCAGCCATAAAAAGAAATGAAATTGAGTTACTTTTAGTGAGGTGGATGGACCTAGAGTCTGTCATACAGAGTGAAGTAAGTCAGAAAGAGAAAAACAAATACTGTATGTTAATGCATATATATTGAATCTAAAAAAATGGTACTGATGAATCTAGTAGTAGGGCAGGAATAAAGATACAGACATAGAGAATGCACCTGAGGACACAGCGGGGAGGGGAAGCTGGGACGAAGTGAGAGTAGCATTGACATATATACACTACCAAATGTAAAATAGCTAGTGGGAAGCAGCCGCATAGCACAGGGAGATCAGCTTGGTGCTTTGTGACCACCTAGAGGGGTGGGATAAGGAGGGTGGGAGGGAGGCTCAAGAGGGAAGGGATATGGGGATATATGTATACATAGAGCTGATTCACTTTGTTGTACAACAGAAACTAACACAACATTGTAAAGCAATTATATTCCAATAAATATGTAAAAAAGAAAAAACTTTAGGCATGACTGACATCCAGAAAACTGTACATATTTAATGTGTACAACTTGGTGAGTTTAGAGATAAGTATACATCCATGAAACCAAGTATACACCCATGAAACTGTCATCACAATCTATGCCAAAAATCTATCCACTTTCAAAAGTTTTCTCCCTCTAATTATTTGTAATAAGAACACATAACATAAGATCAACCCTCTTAGCATATGTTAGATATACCATAGAGTATTGTTAACTATAGGCACTATGCTGTACTGTAGGTGACCAGGACTTTTTCATCTTGTATAATTGAAACTTTGTACCCTTTGGCTAATACCTCCTTGTTCCCCTCCTCCCCACCCCTGGCAACGATTCCACTCTCTGCTTATATGCATTTAACTACTTTTGAGTCATCATATAAATTTTTATAGCATTTGTCCTCCTGTGTCTGGTTTATTTCACTTAGCATAAGGTCCTCCAGTCATTCATGTTGCTGCAATGGCAGGATTTCCTTCATTTTTAAGGCTAATATTCTGTTGTATGTATATACCATATTCTTTATCCATTCATTCATTTATGGACATTTAGGTTGCTTCCATGTCTTGGTAACTGTAAGTAATACTGCAATGAACAAAAAAGTACAGATATCTTTTAGAGAATTATTTCAATTCTTTCATATATATATTCCCAGAAGCGAGATTGCCGGATCATATGGTAGTTCTATTTTTAATTTTTTAAGAAAACTTCATACTGTTCTCCATAGTGGCTGCACCAATTTACTTTCCCACCAACAGTGTACATGGACTCCCTTTTCTCCACATCCTTGCTAATATCTGTTATTTTTTTTTATAATAGCCATCTTAACAAGTGTGATGTGATATCTCATTGTGGTTTTAATTTGCATTTCCCTGATGATCAGTAATGTTGGGACCTATTCTTCCCCCTGTTGGCCATGTATGTCATCTTTGGAGGAATGTCTATTTAATTTCTTTGCCCATTTTTAAAAAATATTTATTTATTTATTTGGCTGCACTGGGTCTTAGTTGCCACGTGTGGGATATTTTTAGTTGCAGCATGCAGGATCTAGTTCCCTGACCAAGGATTGAACCCGGGTCCCCTGCATTGGGAGCGCAGAGTCTTAACCACTGGACCACCAGGGAAGTCCCTCCTTTGCCCATTTTTAAAACTGAGTTATTTGTCTTTTTGCTATTGAATAGGAGTTTTATATTTTTTGAATATTAACCCTTTATCAGGTATGATTTGCCAACATTTCCTCCCATCCTGTAGGTTGCCTTTTCATTTTGTTGATATGTTCCCTTGCTGTGCAAATGCTGTTTAGTTTGATGATATCCCACTTGTCCATTTTTTGTTTTGCTGCCTGTGCTTTTGGTGCCATATCCAAGAAATCATTGCCAAGACCAATGTCGAGAAGTTTTCCTATTTTTCTTCTAGGAGTTTTATGGTTTCAGGTTTTATGTTTAAGTCTTTAATCCATTTTAAGTTGATTTTGTGTATAGTGTAAGAAAAGGGTCCAATTTCTTTCTTTTGCTTGTAGATATTCTTTCCCAATACTACTTATTGAAGAGACTATCTTTTCCACATTGTGTACTGTTGGCAGCCTTGTTGAAAATCGATCACTTTCAGAAGTACTTTACATATATTAATTCTCACAACAATGCTATAATGTAGGCAAAATTATTATTCCCATTTTATACTGGTGGAAACGGAGGTACCTAGAGCTTTTAAACTTCATCGAGGATTCAAACCTGAAAAGTCAAGCTTCAGGACATAGACTGGCATAATCAATGTTCCCACCCAATCCAGTCCCACCTTCACCAGACCCTGCCTTTTTCTGACCTCTTAGCCCAAGGGCTGGACTTGGGCCTCTGTACCCATCTCACGGCTGAAGTCCTGCTACTGCAGCCAGATATCCTTGACTCTGTGCAGCTTGATGGCTTTGGAGCCACTCGATTATTTTAATTCACTAGCCTTTCTAGATCTGCCTGCCAGGTACATCTGTCCCCTAGTCTGTCTCACACCCCTGACTGATGCTTTAGAGTTCCCATCCTGACCTCACTCAAGTTACAGATGGAAAATTTGAAGAAAAACATTTAAAAGATGAGTTGTGAACTAACAACAACAAAAATGTTTGTTTGTGGATTAACAACAACACACACTCACTTAACAAAGCCTGTGAATGGGTCTCAGAGATCCTGTCCTAACAAGGGGGATGATCAGATATTTGAATACACTGTTCAATCAGTTTTCTGGGGCCAGCAATGATAAAATGAATAAAGACAAACAAGGCAATTAATTTGACATAGCATTAAATTAAGGGTCTCAGTGTTCCTGGTTAGTTAAAGCCGGATCTCCTTTCCACAGTGAAAGGGAAGACACTCTTGTTCCAGGAGAGGTCCCAGGTGAGGGTGAGAAACTACAAGTCCTCCCCCAAGACCAGCTGCTCAGGCCCACAGACCTAGTGGCCTCAGCCATTTTCTTGATTCTCTCCTAGTGGATGGCACATGATTTCTGAGAATTATTCTTCCATGGGAACTACAGGGAGTGAATGTTGTCAAGGGACTCAGTGGTCACTCCAAACCTTCCTTGTCACCTCTCTGGTGCATGCTGTCTTTAGGAAGAGCCCTGGCAAAACCGCACCCGCTCCCAAAACAAGAAAACCAAAAAAACCTTGACTTCCCAATTAGTACCTCACCCATTGATCTAAACAGCCCTCTATAAGGGATCGATTTACATCAGGAGATCAGTATTCTACCATTGTTATTCATTAGAATTTACTAACAGCTAAAATCAATTTCCCATTCTGTGCATTTTACTAACCTGAAATCAACTATTCAGCCTAGGTTTTTAACAAGTTTGGTTCAATTTAATACCCACTATCCCACTTTTGCACTAAGAAAAATAATCAGTGTCTAATCAATGGTGTACTGGTAAGTGTTTAACAACCACCTCTCCCCCAAAAAGGGAGGGTGCTGATTTGTAGCGTTTGCCAATTCATAGGCTACAAATACTGCCAACATGGCCAGTTTTTTTTTTTTTTTTTTTTTTTTTTTTTTTTTTTGCTGTACGCGGGCCTCTCACTGCTGTGGCCTCTCCCGTTGCGGAGCACAGGCTCCGGACACACAGGCCCCGCGGCCATGGCTCGCGGGCCCAGCCGCTCCGCGGCATGTGGGATCCTCCGGGACCGGGGCACGAACCCGTGTCCCCTGCATCGGCAGGCGGACTCTCAACCACTGCGCCACCAGGGAGGCCCCGTGGCCAGTTTTGAACCACCAACACGACATTACCAAGCATTGAGTTGGGAAGAGATTCAGAGTAGCACATAATTCTATAGTGTTTCCATCATACACAGGTGTAAATAACCTCAAGAGCACAAACGATAGTAACTGGCTGGAAAATAACTATGTAGTGATAACTTTTGAGTATTTATAATCTTCACTTTAATATAATTCATTTAATTCTAAGTTTATACAATTTAATTTTTAAGAATTAGCTCACAACATTCCCACATCTGTAACAATCAGCAAGCTGGTTTGAGTGGGCTCCAGCATGCTCTGGAAAGTCAGCATTGTGGAGGAATGGAACAATCATTGCAGTAAGAAAAAGGGCCCTGGATTTTGGTTAAGAGACTGTAGGCAACCTGCTGAACTTTTCTGGCTTTAGTGGTTAGAGTAGGTAATCTCTTAAGACACATCCTACTCAAGTTGTAGGGCTCTGATTTATTGTTATTTCCGTTGTCACCTCAAAGAACTCTATTCTGTTGCCCTTTGCATTTGACACTCAGATTCCTTTTTACCCAAACACAAGTGAAATAAATGAATAATTTTCAATAATAGTTAACACTTGAGCATATACCACATGCCAGGAATATATTAATTTATTAAATTCCCACATGCCAGGAATATGTTAACTTATTAAATTCCCATCAACTCAGTGAGATTGATACTGTGACTATAACCATTTCAAAGATGGGTAAAATGAATGCACTGAGAGGTTAAATAAATTACTGAAGTTCTCATACCTGGCCCCATTGTATTTAATCATTCCACTCTAAATAAGTGAACCATAGCATTTCTATTATGGAGGGGGCAGTTTGAGGACTCTTTGGAATTATGATTTCTAAAGGAAAACCTGATAAAATGAGAAGTGTGTCTCTGGAAGCAAACATGCGAAAGGAATGTCCTATTTTTCCAGGATAAATTTTTTTTCAGGGTAAATTCCTTTTAATAGGGCTTATATTTTGAAAAGTTTATTACCATGACGCATGGCCCCTTCCTTTTTTAATCTAATATCTATAATAGTTCCTGACAAAGGAAACAGTTCTTCATTAATTTTTAAAAATATTCCCTTGGGCCTCCCTGGTGGCGCAAGTGGTTAAGAGTCCGCCTGCCGATGCAGGGGATACGGGTTCGTGCCCCGGTCTGGGAGGATCCCATATGCCGCGGAGCGGCTGGGCCCGTGAGCCATGGCCGCTGGGCCTGCGCATCCGGAGCCTGTGCTCCGCAACGGGAGAGGCCACAACAGTGAGAGGCCCACATACCGCAAAAAGAAAAAAAAAAAAAAAAAAAAAAAATATTCCCTTACTGTACAATGAGAAAGATGGCAGCATTCAGTAACATAAACTTCCATAAGCAAATTAGATATTCCCTCACCCCCCCAATAAAATCTTATAAGAAACCACCAATTACTATGAGAATTATCTTCATTTTAACCATCTGGTTCTTCTGAATAAAGAGAGTGTGTGCACATGAGCCTGAGCTCAAGATAGAGGACTGTTATCTTGATATATTGCAACACGTGAAAATAATTGCTTTTAGTGTGGTTAATACTCATATCACACACAATACAACTTTAGGGAAAAATTCTTGTCTGTGTTCCATATAAATAATTTGACTCCCACATTCAACAAAATTGACTAGACATTCTAAGACTGATTTAATTTTGCATAAAATTTTCCTAACTAACTCAACGATGAAAACTCATACACAAGAAGAAAAGGTAGTCCTTTTCCAAAATGTTCACGAACATGTGATCTGAGTTTTAAAGAAAGGTAATGTGTACTCAGTGTGCTGGTTATTCTCTATTCGGCTCTCAAATCTACCCCACACCCTCCATTCTCTGCTCAGTGTCCTGGAGGCTGATCTCTGTTGCTTCACCACCCAGGACCATTTGCCCTCTGGATTCAGGTTGTTCTGGAAATGGAAGGAACTGACAGTAGATTGGAACGTGGAGAGAAGCGATGGTTTATGCCCTTACCTTGCTGTGGCTCGGAAGGA
The DNA here is from genome assembly GCF_025265405.1 of Mesoplodon densirostris. NCBI lineage: Eukaryota > Metazoa > Chordata > Mammalia > Artiodactyla > Ziphiidae > Mesoplodon > Mesoplodon densirostris. The sequence goes on along the minus strand of NC_082668.1, from coordinate 37,350,824 downwards.
CTTCAATATTCTGAGACCAGAGATCCTGCCGTGCAGCCCCTCTTACCTTTCCACATCCTGCCTCCTTCAGACCGACTTGCGGTAACAACTTCCGCTGTTGCTACTCACTGGGTTTGCCCAACATCCCTTCCTGGTTCCTTTAACAATAGCCACACCTTTATAGACAGGCACTTCATTAACCTCATTTTGGTTAAGTACTTTGCATCTGCTATCTGTTCCCTGCCCAGGCATTCATAGAAACACAACACTTCAAAGAAATTAAATATGGATATCAAAGATGTTTTAAATGATGGGGTTGATTATTTGTTATATATGATAACTTGTCATATCTATCTACCTATCTATCTATCTATCTTCTATCTATCATCTGTCTACATATCCACTCCCTTAATATTCCTTTAAACAGAGAGTAAGCCTGAATTATTTGATTCAGGTAAAACTGACTTAAAGCAACTTTTCAGGAGACACACCTGTTTGCATAAATTGAGGGATCCTGGAAATTGTAGTTTGATGCTGAAGAAATGTTTAAAGATGCACCTTGGTCTCTAGCCATGGTTTTAGCTACTAAATAGTGAAAGCCAACAGAACCCAGAAGAAACTAATTCCCATTCTATTCCAAGTTGTAGGGCTTTGATTTCAGTTTCTTTTTTTTAAAATCACCTCAAAGAACTTGACTTTGCTGCCTTTTACACTTTATAGCTATAGATTCCTTTCCAGTCAAACACAAACAAATGAATCAATAATAATTTTCAGTAACAATAATAATAGCTAACATTTATTGAGCCAAATGATGCATGGGGCGTATATATATTAAAAATTGTCTGTTGTTTATCTGAAATTCAAATTAACTAGGTGCCCTGCTTCTTTAAATGTAGAGGCTTTGTTTTGTTTTTGCTCAATCTGGCAACTCTACACATGTGTGAGGGGCTATTAGTCATCAAAGATGTAGAACGTTTCCATCATTGCAGAAAATTCTATTGGAGAGTTTTGTTCTAGATTGTTATGAGCTCAGTTTACATTATGTGTTTATTAGTAATAAAAACCAACAGTAATGCTACTCATCACACTCTTGCTGTCTAAAGGGCAACACATGTGGATAAAAACAGGCATTTGTGTAGTTGATAGTCTGAGCAATTACATTTATTTTATTTGTTTTTAAGGGGAAATAGAGACTGAGCTTTCTGACACCAGCTTTCAAGTTAACATTTTAGGGAGCTGGATAGTCATTTTTCCCAACAACATACCTTTTGAGATGGTCTTCCTTTCAATATCACACAAGGCTTTCTTTTAAAAACACTGTTATTGCAAAATGCAATCTCCATAGAGAAATGTTTAATACATATTTGCACAATTTCAAAAATAATCATAAGTCGACATTCTTTTGACATGTGTGTTAGAAGCTGGTTACTTTCAAGGGATCATTTTGAGTTCTTCTCTTTTAATTTTCTAAATTTAGCCAGAAATATTTTTTTATGTTGTACACTCCTCTTCAGTCAGCACCTGGTAAATCTGTAGTTATAATCCTCAATAAATTACTTAGAAAATAAAGGAATAGATTGTATTAAAGGAAGGTATTAAGAAAATCGACCTCTGTTTCTCTAATAAAAGTGGGAGAGAGGATCCTTACAGCCCAATCAATGCCATTAACTGGTTATTGGAGCAAACGAATGATTCTCTTCACCTGTTCTCCTCTAGGTTTAAGAGAAACTGATCTGGTCAATTAACCTTTGGCATCATGGATTCGAAGCAATTTGGAAGAAGGCTATTTTTCATTTCTCTGGGCTATCCTTTTGTCTCATGCACTTTAAGAGAAAACTCTATCCAAGACATTCCAACAAATCCAGAAGGAAAAAATACTGATTCCCCTGATGCTTGAGAAGTGAGAATCACAAGCAGGCCGTGGGCCTTTATTTCTGGAGGGAGACAGCTGGAGCTCTCTCTCTGAGGGGCTAAGAGCATCTTGCTCTTTATTCGGCTTCTCTGATCAGGCCTTGCGTTGGGCATCAGTTTACCCACTGGTAAATGGAGTTGAATAATATATACTTACCACTCCATAGTAAATGAATATTGAAGATCTTTGGCTAAAGAGGGCTATGAATATGCAAAAGCACTATGAATACAAATCAAGAATTCATGACTTAGTAAAAGCTCAATATGTTGATAAATCTTGAATTTTTGCAAATGCTGAGATGTTTCGCTTTTATTCAGAATATATAATAGTCAGGGATTGAGGTTTAGCCAGAGAGGTTTTATGCAAAGGACACATATGTAACTACATACAGTAAGAAGCTGTACATCTGGCATGTTGCGGGAAACTGGAGGCACCAATCAGTCAAAAGTTCTGACTAACAATTTTTCACTGCTTTTGGTAGCTCTCTTGTTTCTTGTCTTGGCCTGTCTACTAAAGCCTAGATGGGAAAAAAGAAAAAAGAAAAAAAGAAGGTTGGCGATTTCACTCAGGCAAAGCTCTGTCCTTTGTCCAAAGTCCACCGAAGCAGAGATGTAGCTCCGCCCCACAGAGTGCAAAGCCCGACAGCCTAGGAGAGCTCCCTGTTCACAGATCATGAGATCTTTACATGAGGCACTCCGACTTCGGAGGAGTCAATGCTGGAATGCGATACATATCCGCAAATGGATTGTGCACGAGTACAGGCAGAGGCACTCCTGGCCCGTTCTGTACCTTGGTGTTAATTAGAGAGAAGGGCCCCTTTCTCTGGTCAGAAGCACACCCCACACCAGAGCACAGGATTTAGTGAGCCTCCACTTGGCCCTTTTCCTGCACACCTGTGCTATGAAGAACGGCACATTCATATGAGGTGGCCCCAAGTATGAACTTGGGGGAGCTCTTTGGTTTCTTTAGAAGAATGGATTTGCCTGTATGAAGAAATTTTGTTAGGTTAAATTTTTAATGACTTGCTACTAAAACCCCTGTACTCTCCAAACTCAGCTTTCTGGGTAATTCGAGGTGTCACCTCCTTCCCATTTAGAAGTCAGGTTAATTCAGCAGCTATGAGTACACATTCGAGTTAAGGCTGAGCTTCCTAGTGGCTAGGGCAAAAAAAGGCAACTCAAGAAGTTCAGTTGTTCTCATTAACAGAAAAAGTAAATAGCATATCCATTCTACTGGAGAGACAAAGATCTTTTTTACTTTCAACTGGAAAAGCAATTTCTCAAGTGGAATTTCACTTGGGAGCCACTGAGAGACATTACAGGCAAGAGTGGCATCAAAAATGTAACAGCAAGTGCAATAGCAAGGTCCGTATAAGTGGTTTCTTGTAACAAACCTTGATACCAGCAAAGCACAGTTGAGTCAATTCTGAGAAGGCTGAGCTAATTTTGGCTTCACTGTGGATCTTTTAGTGCCTGATTCAATCAAAAGATAAGAGTTTCTGGGGAAGTAAATATCCAGACTAATACTCAGAACAGTGGTTCTCAAATGTCCATCTGCAGTTAACTTCTGGGAGGTGACAAAGTTTTCACTGCTCCCCAGAAAAAGGAGAAAAAGAAGAGCAAGACACAAACATTTCATTGCAAATTTTCTAACTTTCCTCACTTGTTTAGGACCTACTTCATTGTAAGAGTATGTGCCCCAAATTTGGGAGTGATTAAAGGTCCTTTCTCTGATGTAATGATGGTAGAGCAGATGGTAGTTTTATAATTTTTATTGTTTGTTGAATGTCTTTATTTGCCAATATGAATTTGACAACACTATTGGCCACCACGTCTGAGGGGGTGGCTATTACTGCTCCCTAAAATCCCAGTGTTTTGCAGTGATAACCATGGACTATCTTCCCAACATAGGATTTCCCAAAATAGCAAATATTTGAGAGCCATACTTGCTGACAAGGGGCTGGGCATAAGTGCATCTTTCTATGCTGATGCTGGAGATTGCAAAGTCTCCCCACTATTCCCAGGGCTGGGCCTCCTCACTGCCACCAGACCTGGGCCTCAAGAAGAAAGCAATGTTGGACATGTGCAAACATCTTGACACACAATTTGTTGAAACCCCATTGTTCCATGATTTTTTTTTCCACACCCTGCAGCTTGTGGGACTTTAGTTCCCTGACCAAGGATTGAACTCGGACCTGGCAGTGAAAGCACCGAGTCCTAACCACTGGACCGCCAGGGAATTCCCTCCATGATTTGAGTCTGGAGGCTTTCAAAGCTGTGTCATCTGTGACCTGTCTTTGATATAGAAAAAATTCTCCTATGTTTTGACCATCCTTCTGCTATTAAGCACCCCAACTTGATGCTTGCCCACCATGGAATTGGTTATAAAACATGTTCCCAGATAATCTAATGAGTTGGTCTGCCATCAGGAAATATTTAGTAGATTGAATTGAATACAGAAGAAAGAAGAAGAATGATTCATGGAGATAATTTTACCTTTGACCAAGTGCACACTAAGTCACACTTACAGGAGTGAGATAGCAGGACTGAGTATGGTGTGAGGCCACTCCTAGTTTCTGCTAATAGAGCAGTCATCAGTACCTTGGAGGACACTGACCTTCCCATCCACAGTGGATCTAAGTTGTTCCATCTTGGGTTTTAGTATTTTGGGGTTTACATGTTACCTAACCACTGAAATATTTTTCTTGAAGACAAATACCATGACTTCTACAAACATTCCCATATTAAAAAAAAAATTGAACACCATGTACCAGGCTCCATCCTTGGTAAAGGGGATACAAAGATGTTAAGGGAAAACTTTCATTTATAGGCAGGCACTGTGCTTTAGAAGCTTTAACCATGCTTCTCAAACACAAAAATACTGCAAGGTAGGTATTATTTTCCTCTTCTTACGGATGTGGAAATTGAGATCCACGTTAAACAATAGCCCAAAGTCACAAAGAGCTAAGAGGTGGAGTAGTCAGGATTCATACCAGATCTTTCTGATTTCAGATCAAACACCATATTGTCTGAATAAGGCGGAGTATCTTTCCTCAAAGAGCTCACAGTCTAGTAATCTCATTGCTGTTGGCATTTGGCATGCTTTGGGGCCCTGAGTACCTCTGACTATTTCTCCTATGTTTAGAGAATTTCCCATCTATGAATCTGTATTTCCCCAAGACAGAGGACAGAAATTCACTTTCCCACCTTCCTTTCATATGACTTAGACTATTTCATTCATTCGCATCTGCATGAGACATTGACTTGGAAGGGAGTGGAATGAAGAAAAATGTGCCATGTGGATTCCATTCTGTAAAGGGCAGTAGCAGAGCCCCTTCCTTCAGAGGCAGCAAGGGTAGAGGTTCTACAGGTGGCATCCATGCCCCCGATCAGGGGGCCAAGTTCTGATGCCTGCACCTCATAGGACGGCAGTGTAGTCTCCACTGGAGTAGTCTTAGACCTTGACCATCACCTCTGAACTTGATTTTCTGACCCTCCCAGAAATTCTCTGAGGACTCTCATGTCTTTTAGTAAATTCCTTTCTCTGCTTAACTAGCTAGAGTTAGTTCTGTTGTTGTCAACTGAAGATCCTAACTTTGTTTCTCCCACAGTGATTTCAATCCAATAGACATTTCATAAATTTGGCTTGTTGGTCAATGAATAAGAAAATGATTGAATCGAGTAAATTAATAGAAAATAAGCTCTCAAGGTCCTTTGCCATCCTGATCACGCTGTGTCTTCTGAATATACCTCAATTTACTGATACATTTCCAAAATGTCATCAGAATTGAAAATAATGCCATAATGTGGCCTGATAGGTTTGAAGAGGTTAGGGTGATCACTTCCCTGACCTAAGCAGTGTATCTCTATTCACGCAGTCTGAATGACATAAGCTCTCTTTGTGGCTACATCACATGGTTAATAAAAGAAACCTAAGAACTTAAGGGATTTAGTGGTCATAAATCCAATGTGAGTTCAAATATGTGAGGTGGTTACAGGAAGAGCCCGTGCAGTCTTAGATGGCATTCATAAGAGCTCAGGGACAGCAGAGCTGACCCAAGGTGGACTGGGCTGAGTTCCAAAGTCATAAGCTCCTAGTTATGGAGGGACAAAGACTGCCTGGCCTCCAGCCAAAGACGCCTCCAACCTGAAAAGGGATTTCTGCTTTGAATAGAGGATGCACTAGACAACAGAATCCGTGGTTCAGTGATTCTATCTTCCAAGACAGCGTAGAATCACAGGCCATAAATTACCCAAATGTGGGCTTACAAATGTCAGTCTTGGAAGTTCCTGAGGCCTCAGGTACCTTGGTTATGCACTAAAGAAATATTCAGATGAAGTTCATCTCTAGAAAGTAATTTAAATCCTTAATCCAGGCTGAAGTTGGGAAAATGGAAAAATCCAACTAGGTGAAAACTGTTATGAAATGTAGTCCACTTAAATATTGATTGGTTAAAAAAAAAAAAAAACAGGCTTTGTGCCCTCCTGGTGTTTTCACTGGGGTTAAGGAACTGACAAGTAGATAAAAACATGAAAAATAAGTAAATTATACATTATGTTAGAAGTTCTGAAAAAAATAAGGTAGGGTAGAATAAAAGGGATCCAGAAGGTGGGCGTGGGGTCTGTTGCAATTTTTTAAAATAAATTTATTTATTTATTTGTTCATTTTTTGCTGCATTGGGTCTTCGTTGCTGCGTGCGGGCTTTCTCTAGTTGTGGCGAGCAGGGGCTGCTCTTCGTTGCGGTGTGCGGGCTTCTCATTGTCGTGGCTTCACTTGTTGCAGAGCACAGGGGCTCTAGGTGCGCGGGCTTCAGTAGTTGTGGCACGTGGGCTCAGTAGTTGTGGCTCGCGGGCTCTAGAGCACAGGCTCAGGAGTTGTGGCGCACGGGCTTAGTTGCTCTGCGGCATGTGGGATCTTCCCAGACCAGGGCTCGAACCCGTGTCTCCTGCATTGGCAGGCAGATTCTCAACCACTGTGCCCCCAGGGAAGCCCTGTTGCAATTTTAAATAAGGTGGTCAGAGTAGCTGTCATTGAGGAGGTGACGTCTGAGCAGACTGAGGGGGACTGAGGCGTGCAGCTGTCCGGGGGAAAAGCTCTCCTGGCAGAGTGAAGAGGGAGAAGAGTAAAGGCCCTAAGGCCAGAGTGAGCCCTTTATTCCAGGGACAGTCAGGGGGCCAATGTGGCTGGAGCCCAGGAAGCAGCAGGAAAGCAGAAGGGAAGGAGGTTAGAGAGGGTCAGATCAGGTGAGAGAGGATGGTGCCTCTGACCGAGCTGGGAGCAGTATTGAAGGTGAGAGACCATCAGACCGTGAATGTGTTTTGAAGGTACAGCCAAAAGAACTTTGCTGACAGAAAAATAATAAAGGATAAAGCCAAGGTTTTAGGTCCAAGCAACTGGAAGTTTGGAGTTGCCATCAGCTGGGTGGACCACATTTGGGGAGGAAGATAAGGTCACCTGGGGACATGTTCAGTGGAAGTGTGAGCAGGCAGTACAACTGGACAGTTTGGAGACCCGGAAAAGGTCTAGGATGCAGGTAGAAAGTGGAGGTCGTCGGCACCCGGGGACACTTAGTGTCCCGACAACGGATGAGGAAGGAGTGTGTATCTGGGAAGAGGAGGCTCAAAGAAGGCACCTGCAGCACCTGAGCATTCATGGAGGGAAAAGAAAGAATCCGCAAAACACACCAGAAACGAGCAGGAGTGAAGCAGGAGAAAAAGAGAGTGGGTGTCATTCGTGTTTAAACATCTAATTTTGAAGACTTCAGAAGGCTACTAAACTGTCTCTTTCATTTTCTTACTCATTTAGAAAGAAAACCATATTATAGCTCTTGACAGGAAGAAGGAAAGAGGAGGAGAGGGAGGGACAGAAAGAGACTGTAATAAGAGACAGTGGAAGAAAGAGAGGGACAAAGGAGGGACAAAAGCAGGACGTAAACAGCGCACACAGTAGCCCTTCAGGTACAAATGCTTTAAATAGTGTAAAACAACTTCTAAAAACATTAGACTTAATCCTACTCTAAAACTCATCTGAAGTATTTTAAGAATCTGAAGTATTTTAGAATCTTACTATATCTGCTTCTCTTTCTCTCTTGGAAGGAAGAAAGAAAGGAAGGATATGTTCTAGATGTTTCTACCTAGTTATTTTCTTTAATCATAACAACAGTTCTGAGATCTATGAATTATCAGCCCCATTTTATGGTTGAAGAAACTGAGGATCTGAAAAATAACAAGCTGCAACACTGGTAAGAAATAGAACCTAGGATAGCTCACTGCCTTCTCACAATCAACTTGAGAGAGAGTAAATCTAGAAATTTTCTCCTTACCTTTTCCTTAAGGTGGGCGAGGGTTCCTAGGACTGCACAGTCCAAAGTTGCTACAGAGACTACCAGGACTCCCTTAGTCTGTGCTGTTTTGCGTTAAAATGGGATTATGGTTGTTAATGGATAGTGAATAAATTATAGTTCTCTCTTTAATTAATTATTGCCCTACACTATTCATTACAGTGCTAATGGAATATTTTTGTAATTATTTCTCCATATGTGGAGGTAACACTTTAAATCTCTTAAAATGTCTCCTAAGAAGCTACTTCTAGATTTTTTCTGGGACAGTTTTACAAGCAGAGCATGGTGTTTTTTAAAATAGGTTTTTCCTTTAGAACCAAACTCCATCAGAAATGTCATACTCAGACAAGATGATGAAAAAGTGTGTGAAGAGAAGTCAAAAGGTCATTTCATACAAAATATGTTGGCCAATAAATTGATGTTCAGTTCATACAGCCTTTCTAGGACACACGAGGACATAAAGAGAGGTGGTGTGATACTGGGGGTGGAAACGTAAGCTTTGGAGACACGTAGGCTTGGCTTTAGGTCCTAGCTCTACGGCCTGCCTGAAATATTGAGCTGGCAGAGTTCTCAATCACCTGGCCCTCGCTGCACCTTTCATTCTTCATTTCTGTCTCCAACTCAGTGTGCCAGTCCTAGACATGCTCATCCAGAGGAAACATTGTCACCCCTATTTCCGCAGGGCTCATGTCACCTCCACCAGCCCACCCCCGTTCTCTGCATGGATAAATGCAAAGAAAAACATCACACTTTCCCACTGAGCAAATACAGCAACCACAATATGCCACAAGAACTGGGACAGTCCTGTCATGATGGAATACTCTGAATGTTATGTGAGCACAGGAGGATTTGTAACCACACTGGCAGGGCAGCTCAGAAAGGCTTCCTGGAAGAAGTGGTGCTTGGACTGATTCTTAAAGTTAGCAAGGAAAAGAACTCAGGGTGGGAAGAAGGAAGAGGTACAAGGTACCAGAAGTAGCAGCAGGATAAATGTGCCTTTTCACTATCTTCTTCTTATCTATTACCTTCAACATCCTTCTGGATACCTTCTCTGGCAAAGGCTGTGAGTTGCCTACTAAATATCCACTCTACCCTTCTCTCTGGAATTAATGGAACAGCTGGGAACATTTACCAGTCTCCCTTGCATTACGTGGGGGACTTGAAGAAGTCCCATAAAAGAAAGGGAGTATGCTATTCTTTACTCCTTCTTCCACCCTGGTGTCTGAAAGGTGGATGTGATGGCGAGGCTCTAGCAATCATCCTGGACTAAGAGGAAGATGGAACACAGGAACCTAGGGAAAAATGGAGCTGGGAGCTGGAAGGAGTTTGAGTCCCTGACAACTTCGTGAAGCCAGAATACCTCAGCAATTTCTTTTATGTAAGAAATAGGTAAACTCTTCTCTTACGATTACTTTGTATTTTTTTAAATTATATGCAGCCAATCCTAAGTAACGCACCTTTCAAGACCATTCTAGCTCACAAATAATGATAATTTCTTTCTCTGCATTATAGCACATTTGTATCACTCACTAAACAAATAAACATCTGTCTGGAGACAACCGTTGAATGACAATATCACTTTTCCTGGATTTATATCATACATTTCCAGTAAGTTATAAGCTCCTTGAGGGGAGAGCGTTAAATCATACAGTTTTCCTTGTCACCTCAGTTCTTAGCAAATTATGTTGTATAGAGTACATGTTTAATAAGTGTTTACTAATTATGCCATGATTGCTCTTTAGAAAAAATGTGGGGACTTTTAAATCTTTGTTTAAAACTTTGCAGAAAGCGAAATAACAGAGTAAAGGAAAGTATCTCTTCTAAGGAAAAAAAAAAAGAAAAGACAAAAAACCCATAAAGTGATGGCTCTGAGATGACATGACTTAACATATAGTCAAGAAATCTCTTACTTTGTTTTCTTGGAAATAAAAGTTGTTAGCACAGAGACCACCTTCTAGGCCAAAGCCAATCCATCCGTGGGCAGAGCCACCTGGTTTTGAGTTTGTCACCTCCAGTGAATTATGACCCCCCAGAACACAACCTCAGGCAGGTGGAAAGCGTTTGTGTTAAAAGGCAGACTATCTCACACATGCTTCACTTCTATGTCTTTATCCCAAATGCAGAATTCATGTGAATTTGCATAAGCAACTTGTTTCACCCCCTACTGAATCTTTTTTCTTTAAAAACCTTTAGCACTGTGCTGTGGGGCTGTCCGCCTTTCTGCAAACACCCAGTTTCCACAAACTGTCCTTAACACTTATCTACACAGTCCACGGGCTGTCAACTATCATGCGAAAAAAGGCAAGTGAAACTGGGGAAGAAAGGAAAGAAAAATTACATCTGTATGCCAACCAAATGAAAAAGAAAAAGAAAAAAGAAAAAAAAAGACAGGAAAAACAATTTACCATATCAAAAGAAAAAAACACTTTTTAATTGACGTTCTCTTTGTCAGTTCTGAAGCTGAGCACTTGCTCCTTCCTTATTAACTTTAGTCTTTAGAGCAATTTTTTCCATTGTGAGCACTTTCTAAAAAATCATTTTCACACATTTCTCAGATACATCAATCCTTCCGGCATTCCTCTATGCTCACATTATGGTACCCGGCTCTAAATATAAAAGACTTTTATTATGTCCATTAACCATGGACATATGTGCTCCAAAAGTTTCCTGACACGCAGTCATTTGTGGGTTTTTAATTATAAACAGAAAATATTCACTAGAAAAATAAAGAAGCAAGCCCATAAACATATCTTTATAAATTGAGTTTTGTTTGTATACAACAAAACATCTGGGCAAATGACTCCCCCAGTTGCCAGCTCCAGGATGTGAGCATGCATACGTTTATAAACACACAGAGGTGCACATACATTCACATGTGCAATTAAATTCTTGCATTGGACAGGACTCAAACATCTGTAATTGCAGGTACAAGCTGTCTTGTAAATAAAGGAGTGGATTTTCCTTACACTCACCAGGTCTCATGCCACACAAACAATCAAGTGGGAAAGAGGGCAATGCCCAGTAAAATACTTGACAAAGTCGTATTTTTTGAATGCATTTTATTTTAACAACCAAAAAATTCTAACAGCCTAACAATGCACATAAGTTAAAAATTAATTATCACTTAGTGATAACAAAGATAGTTGATTTACATGGAAAAAAGAACATTTACAATATGTTAATCCTTATTCACATTGTTGATATCGCAATAAAACACAATTTGTTTTTTCATTTCACAAAAAAAAAAAGGTGGGAAATTGTGCTTTGTCAAGAGGCACTACAAGAGAAAGTTTCTTCTTCCAAATAGATATTATATGACAGATATTGAATAAATAGACATATATGCATTGTAATTCGCAAAGATCTGGCAAGACCACAGGCTAAAATGCCCACAGATTCACTTAGAACCACTGCAAACTTGGCAGTGAAATTAAAAAATAAAAGGCAAGACTTAGCATTGAAAAATACCTAATAAATTTTTGGTTGAAGTGTAAAAGATACCAAATGCGGATGCCATCGATAGATGAACCACCTTGTAAGAGCTTGGCAAAATCAGTTTCCATTACGTGTACAGAGTGACCTTCAGCAACAGTGTAAGAAGACAATTTGGAAAAGAGTAACTCGGGTATCAGGAAGCAGCAACCATGGACTTTCTGATTAAAGCTGCAGCATACTACAGAAATAGGAAGGATGGGCCCAGGGCTTGACTGCAAACAACCATCCTTTTGCAAAGGTATATGACGCTCATGTCAAGATAATTTTTTAAACATCGTTATTTGAAAAAGTACAGGAAAATGTCCCTTTAAAAACTCCAGAGGTTACTGAGCAGCTAGAATTAGCTTGTATTGCAACATGTCTTCTCCCTGTATATTGTAAGCTCTGAGTTAATATCTACACATAGAGGTTTGTTTTTTTTTAACTCTGACCTTTTATACCTTTCAAATATATAAATAGTATTAACAGTTATATTACAATGTTTGTGTAGTAAACAGAAAATAACTTTCAAAGTGATATTGCATGAGGTCTTTGAAAAGGTTGCATGACAGCACAACTCTAAAAAAAATCCAACCGTGTGGGACTGTTTGACCGCCACCTTGAAGCATGAGATTAGTTTCACTTGGCCAGTCCTGAAGGTGAGGTCTCCTCTTGCAATGACTAGAAGTAGAAGTGCGAAGTAATGGTTTCTGATGGGAAGCTAGAGGCGGGGGAGGACTATAGTAGATTGCAGCTTTAATGCTCATTCCACTAAATAGCCAGTCGGCATTAGTTCTGCTTTATGTAAGGTAACTGCTATGTAGGTAACTGGGAAAATGTTTCCATTTAGAGGAGTAGGTGATTCCACTGAAATTGCTTTGCTTACTCTATTGCCTGGAGCTGCACAATGATTCAAAAACAGGTTCTTGTTAGGGCTGCCCCCATAGTAGGGAAGGGATGAGGCGCGTGAGAGCAAGGACTAAAAACATCTGGTTAGGTGGATGGAATACGTACAAAGAGGAAGCCCAAAGTGAAACAGAAATGAGAAACGTCTTCTGGGAGATGAAGGGATGGAGATTTATTTGAGAGGGAGCCCCTTTAACTGGGCAGCAACTTCTTTTCTAACTTAATATTACACTGAACTATTTTCTATTTAAAAAAAAAAAAGAAAAAGAAAACAGCAACAATAAACAAGTTTTAAATGAGCAGGCTTATTAATTTTAAGATCTGAAGCCACAAGCAGGTACATAAATTTCACAATAAAATGTGGCTCATACTGTGAATTCCATTTGTCTGACATCAGTATGTCATTTTATTGAGACTGCACTAATGGACAAGTTTTCTCTGTACTGAATTTCAGCTTTACTCATTTGGAATTCCACAGAAATGCATGTGTTCACTACAGTAACGACAAGTTGAATAACGGAATGCGAGTCATTTTAAGTGTGCATTGTGTCTTTAAGATTAATTTGACTGGTATCATTTTAAGGTGCCCTGATTTTTTTTTCACTTTACTTTCTTCTTCTTTCTTTCTTCCTTACTTTTTTTTTTTTTGGCAGTGTTGATTTGTTTTGTTAAATACATACCTCAAAAATTACCCATCAAGCTGCCAGATAGGAAGCCATAGAATTAAAAAAAAAAAAAATCAGGGACAAACACAGAAAATAAATAGGAATTCAAAAATAGTCACCCCACCCTGAGAGCAGGCCGCAGTTTATCAAAAAGCCAAAGCGACTCACTGTGAAGTGGTTTTTTTAATACATAAACAAGTCTCTTCTTTAAGAACTCATTTCACAGTCTATTCTTTCGGATTGTAAAGTTCTCTGTCCCATGCAATTTAATATATATATGTAAATATATAGATATATACATATACATATACACACACACTTGTAGCTTCCTTCATTTATTTCATAGGTCTTTTCATCCTGGAACTTGCCTGGTGTCTCTTCCATAAGTGCAAGGATAATGAAGGCAGAGTCTCCTGTGATTATAATGACTATGATCCAGTCCATTGTAAAGCGTAACACTAGTGTCTTTGCCAAGGCGATGTCTGATTCAGAAATACTGAACTTATTCAGTCTACAGGTGTATCCTGTGCAACAGAGAAATGTCAAAAAAAGGTAAGGAAAACAAAACAGACCAAAAAAAAAGGACAAAAATAAAATAAAGCAAAAAAAAATGTTTTTAAAGAAACTAAAACAGAAAATCCTTGGACCGATGTATTGCTTTGCCTGGTGGCAGTTCACATTATCTCTGGTCAATTTCAGCAGGCACCGCCTTGCTTTTCTCCGCATTCTCCTCCTCAGCCTCCACTTTGTACATCTCCTCCGAGCCTTCCTCGCTGTCATTCTCCTCCGACTCTGTCAGCAGCTCCTCGTCCTTATACTCGGCCACGTCCACCACCGAGCCCAGGTGTTCCTTGAGCTTCCCATGATGCTTCACGTGGTACCGCTGGTTCTGGAAGAACTTGATGATGGTGTGTTTGGGGAGATCCAGCTGAGCAGAAAGAGTGTGGATGGCTTCCTGGTCAGGGTACAGGCCCACGTCATGGATGAAGCTTTGGAGGATCCCGAGGGCTTCCAAAGAGATCTTTGTGCGAGACCGAGGCTTTTTGGTGCAACTGTCTTCAGTCGGAGGAGGTGGGGGAGGCGCTTCTTCTCTGGGAGGGGAGCTCTCCTTGGCTGGCTGAGACTGCTGTCTATGCAGGACCTGATAATTAAAATTTAAACAAGATTAACATGTGATTCACAATCTCACCTTTCAAAAGCCATCATTCCAATGAAATACGTGTTGTCTAGCTAGCACTGTAGTGATGCTGTAGTCATGGTAAGTTCAGGTCTTCTGAAAACTTAAAAGAATTTCTGGAGATTCAGAATCTCATCTACAAAGCAAGAGGTTAATAATAGTAATGTTTCCATTCTGAGGCACAAAGAAGTTAAGTCATTTGTTGCCAAAGGTCATTCGAATTCAAAGGATCTGGCTCCAGGGCCTTGCTGTTAACCAGCGTGGTGTGCCACCTCTCTGAAGCCCAATGACAAAGAAACCGGACCCAGAGGAAAAGTGCAGGCTCTACAAATGAGATCACACGGGCTCATGTCCAGACTCTTCCCCTTAGCTGGGTGTCCTTGTGCAAGACACTGAACATCTTTAAGCCTCAATTTCATCATCTAGGAAAGAAAGATAAGACACTGACTTCCTAGGGATGTTGGAAGGATTAAATGACATAATGCATGTAAAGAACAGTGCTTGCCTTAAACCAGAGGTTGACAAACTTTTTCAGCAAAAGGCCAAATAGGAAATATTTTAGCCTTAGCAGGGCCATACTGTCTCTGTTGTGATGCCTCATCTCTATAGTGTGAGCATAAACAAATGAGCATGGCTATGTTCCAATAAACTTTATTTATAAAAACAGGTAGCAGGGACTTCCCTGGTGGTCCAGTGGTAAAGAATCTGCCTTCCAATGCAGGGGACTCGGGTTCAATCCCTGGTCTGAGAACTAAGATCCCACATGCCGCAAGGCAACTAAGCCCACACGCCACAACTAGAGAGAGAAAAATCCACACGCCACAACTAGAGAGAAGCCCATGCGCCGCAATGAAAGATCCCGCATACCACAACTAAGACCCAATGCGCCAAATAAAGAAATAACTTAATTAATTAATTTAAAAAAAAAAAAACAGGTGGCAGACTGGATTTGGTCCATGGGCCAGAGTTTGTTCACCTCTGGCTTAGGGCAAACATCCGATAAATGATAGTCTTTATTATATCAGCCTCATAATTACTCTTAGAGTATAACAGTGGAATAAGTCAGTATTTGAGTCAGAAAATCAATTCTCCATAAAATTAGGAACAACTTTTGTTTATTTTCTTTTAGCCCTGATCTCAATCCTTAAACAAGAATGTTTTTTAAAAATATAAAAACTTCCAAATTAATTAAAAGACATAATTTTTTATTAAATTATGCCCTTTAAATGACTAGATTATACTCATATAAATGGACCTCCTCAACATTACTGATGTCGAGGAGACAGCAGTGAGTGGTGGCTTGAAGCAAGATTTTGGTTCCCTGCCCAGGAATTGAACCTGGGTAGCCTGGGTGAAAACCAGGAATCCTAGCCACCAGTCCAGCAGAGGCTAGAGAACTAACTACTCATCCTTTGTTCTGCAATCCACTTCCTTTTTTTGTTTTTGTTATCCTTCATGTCAAGGTTTTCTAGTTGTAATTAATTTAAATTTCTCTTTCATATCTACCTATTCCCCACTCATTAGAAAACAAAACAAAACCAAAAAAAAAAAAAAAAAAAAAAACCTCTAGTATTTAAATACTAGATCCAAGTTGGAGCCACTCCTGCCTGGGGTGCCACATCAGCAGATTGAACTTTCATGTTGCTATAAATGCTCTGCTTGACCAGAAACACAGTATCCTGTCAGCAAATCCTCAAATGCAACGCCAGCTCTGGGCTCCATACTCACTTCTTTGTTCTCTGATCTTTCTAAATGAGGTCAGATATGCAACCCCAGACAATCATGCCCTGTTTTCTGTGTCGCCACTTCTAATGCTCTATAAAACTGGCCCCAAATCCCTCCGGAAGAGTGTTCCACTGCTTGTGAGGAACTGTACCCCCTATAACCCATGGATTTTTCCCCTTGAATAAAGGACATCAAACTGATCACTACATTGGTTTAGTTTTGTCATTTGACACTCGTTAGGCAAGCTTATTCTTGATCTTCATAACTGCTTCTTCAGCATCATCTCTACATGAAATAGTTTCCCATTTTAATATTTATTTATGAACTTTTTCAATCTGACTAAAGAAAGAGAAAGCAAGACAAAGGAGATTGTCCAAACAACTCGCCCCTGTCCCCCTCAGAGGCCTTTGTGAGAAGGGCTTCCTGGAGAGGGCGCATGGGACCCTGAAGAGGAACTCAGCTGCTGCTCACACCTTGCAACATCAGTGGCAGTGCTGTAACGGTAAAAGGCTACCAGGAAGGTCCCCATTAGAAAGTATTACGTCAACTCCAAAAGCAAAGACCGAATTTCCTCCACTCAGATCAGTGTCTAATGTCCTGGAAGTTCCCAAGACCTTTAAGAATAGTGAGTTCACTTTTTAAAAAACACATGTTTCTCTTTTACCACTCTCTCCTATTTTAGGTGGTGTTTTCCATGTTGGAGTAACAAATTAAACATTTTCCAAAGTTCAGGGGGAACTCAGTCCAGTCAATGAAGAAGAAAACGTGTCTAGTTACATGAGAGAAGCATTGGTACCACCGCTACCAGCACCACCACACACTATCCAGATGACAAATTTTTTTTAAACTACGAAACATCAACATCAAAGCAAGCATTTAAGAAAACAATCTCTGCCATTTATCCTAGTCTCAGGGACTACCTGATGAAAAACTAATTTCTTACTGATGTGAAAATGTCAGTCTTTTCTGTAGAATTTAATAGATATTAGGGCAGATGACATTGTTACTTAGGTAACAGAAGAGGATGAAGCTTTTAAAATAATTCCTAACAAGTAACAATCAAAATAACAATAAAAGGATAATCAAATGCAAATAAGAATACCCATTATAATAAGCTGATGGCTGGTGGCTGAAAGAAATCTAAAACAGAAGACCATAAACAGTGGCACTGCAGGTCCATATAGTGTCGACCAATTAAAATGAATGTTCTTGGCATTTTTTTTACCCCTTTCAACTAAGAGTAAACGCATGTGGTCTGCTGTGGTAAGCAGGCATCAGCAAAAAAGTGAGAGCTCCATTACTTCAACATCCTAATTATAGCTGGCAGGGAGAGGAGATCTGCACTGTGGACCCATGCTGCTCATGGCAGCTTTGATGGCAGGAAGATATTTGCTCTGAGGTTGTAAGGTTGTAACCTGGGCAGCTTGAGCACTGTAATAAATGAAACTCTACATCAACAGGTGAAGATTTTTTTGGGGAGGGGGGTCGGTAAGAAGGAGAGAGAGAGACTGAAATTACATAGGAATATGTACTCACAGAACATGTATACTCAAGCACAAGGACCCCCTTTTAGAGCAATTGCGATAATTGGAAAACAAAAGAGAATTAAAATGCCCCATTTTTTAAATTATGCTTGCCTTCTGTAGTAAAAGTCAGCATAACGGTTCCACTTAATTAAATAATTAGATTGGTTCTTTAGGGGTTTTCCATTGTGCATTGGTTAGGTTTAAAGAGATTTTCCAAAACTATACTTTGAAGTTACTATAATCTTTCTGCACGATAGGGTTTGTTCTTCTCCTGAGGTCCCACCAATTGGCCTATTTCACCCCCCCCCCCTTCTAACTTTGAACCTAGCAGTAGTAACACACGGATACAGAGAAGCCACACATGAAACGGAGAAACAATAATCATAGTAGCTACCACTGACTGAACGCTTACTCTGTGCCAGACAGTTTTAAGAACTTTACATGGATTAACTCATTTAGTCCTCACAGTTCCCTGTGAAGGTGCTACTTGGATCCAGAACAACCTAGAAACATGGAGCATCTCAGGAACACCCTCAAAATTGGACATTTTAAACACAGAGAGCTGTCAGTCTAAGATAGTAGGTTTCCACGGAACAATGACAATGTCACTGCCATCATAGGAGAGGAAGATGTTTCTCAGAGACCTAGCAGCAATGGAAATGATCTACAAAGTGAGATATCCTGTGTAAGGTCAGACAATGTTCTATATTGTGTTGGGAGGCATGACAATATTTGCATGAAGAAGGTTAAATAATATTTCTGGTATCTTCAAGCAGATAGGAAGGAGCACAATATTCATAATATCTGAGATGAAAAGAGTCCCCAAGTTACTCTGTCCCAACTATCTTCATTCCTCTGAAATGATCTGATTACTCCAGGCAGAGAGTTATTTATTGTCTTCTATAATTTTTAGCAAAAAGCACTGCATACATTTCCTCACTAGCCACATGCAGTAGCTTATTATTATGACAATCAGGAACTTCTTACTGCCGTGTAGTGCTTCTTCCAGTGGTGTGAATACTCTGAACAAAAACAGAGTAGAGCCTACTGCTTATGGTGTGGTATTTCCCCAGGCGGGGAAATCAGTCCAAATGCTCCCCCCAAAGCCTCCATCTAAACAGCAGGATCAAGTCACCTTTTCTGCACTTTCCCACATCTTGACTAACTAATGCCAACTCTTTTAGTCTCGTCTTCACAGGACAGGTTTCTGAACACCCACTTAACTGAATTTTAGTTTTTCTGTCCGAACTTCTCAGAAATGTTTGAAACTCCTTGTTTGTTCACTAGAATGACCCAAGTTTGGTCCCTGTCCCCCAGCCAGTGCCCTGAGTAACTCCGGCCTGAGGCCATGTCATTGATTCCCGCTGGATGGACTACACGCCATCCTATTCCTCAGCTCATCTGACAGTTTGGGCATATATTTCTGGCTGATTGACTTTTTGAAACCACAAAATTTACAATTACTGCAACCAAGACAGAGGATGCGCCGCCAACCGAACAGAGATAAGCTCTTTCCTAACAGGTTCTTCCCAAGCCCAGATTATTGTTTTCTGGTATTTTTTTTTTAAAAAGGTAAGTATAATGGAGCAGCAACCCAGATATTTATGTACATCTGCCCAAGT
Source organism: Mesoplodon densirostris (assembly GCF_025265405.1). Lineage (NCBI taxonomy): Eukaryota > Metazoa > Chordata > Mammalia > Artiodactyla > Ziphiidae > Mesoplodon > Mesoplodon densirostris. The sequence continues at coordinate 37,331,498 of NC_082668.1, read as the reverse complement.
CTGCACACTTTCCAGACTCATCCTTTTTCCCCTTTTTCAAAATGGGCCTAGCAGTTGACCTTTCTATTCCTAAAGGCTCTCATCTCTCTTCACATGACTTTCCCAAATAACAGAATAGATCATTCTGTAAAGAGAGCTATCCATCCCTTTCCTCTTGACCTTTGCAGACTGAAGCCTGACAATTCATCCTATCTCATTTTGGTTTGGATTTTTCTCCATCACAACGGAACTTAAATTAATCTGGTCAGCAATTCATTTCTGATATTGATAATTTCTACAAAGAGTTTTAAAAGGTTTATTTAAAAGCCTCTTTCTTTTTTTGTCGCTTCGATTGTTAGTTTCTTAGGGTTCGCAGCAGTGAAATATCAAGGATAATACTATTAATATTAATCATAGGTGCTGGCATTCATGTAAAGTTTATTATGAGCCTCACACTGGCCTAAATGCTATAAATATATTTTATTTTCACAGTAATCCTGGAGTAAGCATTTTTACTCCATTTATGATGAGAAAACTGGGGTTCAGAGAGTATAGGTAATTTGTGTGAGGCCTCATAGCTTCTAATTAGCAGGGTTGGATATCTAAAACATATCTGATTTTAAATCCCATGCCCTTAAACATTATGTTCTCCTGACTTCTGTGAGCAAGATCACATAAGAAAATTGAACAAAGGCTCTAGAGTAGAGGAGACAGACCATAAATATCAGGTAGTAATAAATACTAGAAGCAAAAATAGAGCCAAGCATAAGGAGGAGAATTGGGGGCAGAGGAAGGTATTTTAGATTCGGTGGTTCAAGGAAGGCTCCCTAAGGAGGTAGGATTTGAGCAGAAGCCTGAAGGAAGGGAGGACCAAACTATGAAAAAGAGCATCCCAGACCAAGGGAAACAGCAAGCAAAAAGGCAGGGAGGCAGGAGTACACTTGGTATATTTGAAGAACTGCAAGGAAGGCAGAATGTTAGAGCCGTGCCACCCAGTACAACAGATACTAGCCACATATGGCTATTGACATCTAAACTCAGTAAAACTAAAAAAAGAAAAAACTGGGTTCCCTCAGTCACACGAGCCACATTTCCAGTGCTAGATTACCACCCTGTGCAATACCATACTAGACAGCACATTGCCACCAGCACTGCCATCACAGGAATAGCTCGGACAGCCCTCCGCTAGAGAGAAATGACAACTGAGGGGCTGCCAGGGCCAGAGCCAGAGCAGCAGGGCCTTGGCATTCTACTGTCAGTAAGGTCTACCCTTACTGTGACCTGCAGTCATGTCCTCTGATCTAGCCCAAAACACAGTAGGACTTGAAACCACCACTAACACTAGAGAGAAGAGGAATATTCATGTATCCACGTACTAAGTAAGAAATACTCAGCTCATAATATCAATATATTACTGGACTTTCAACATAGTATCATAAATGGCAACACTATCATAAAAACAACCAGAAGCATGCATCGGCACTTCTATCCTCAAGAGAACGGGGACTTCCCCGGTGGCGCAGTGGTTAAGAATCTGCCTGCCAATGCAGGGGACATAGGTTCAAGCCCTAGTCCGGGAAGATCCCACATGCCATGGAGCAACTAAGCCCGTGCACCACAACTAGTGAGTCTGCGCTCTAGAGCCTGTGAGCCACAACTACTGAGCCCGCGTGCCACGACTACTGAAGCTCTCTTGCCTAGAGCCCGTGCCCCGCAACAAGAGAAGCCACCGCAATGAGAAGCCTGCGCACTGCAACGCGAAAAGTAGCTCCCGCTCGCCCCAAGTAGAGAAAGCCTGCTCGCAGCAACGAAGACCCAGTGCAGCCAAAATAAATAAATAAATTGGAAAAAAAAAAGAGAGAATGGTAAACTTACATTTAACTGATGGCTGCCTTCTTCATCAGAAGTGCTTATCATGTCTAAAAGAAATTATGTTTAAAACCATCGACCTTGGGTTGAGTAAAAAAATAAAATTCCATTTATCAAATATTTATGGAGTGTCTATAGTAACTGGACCTATTAATTTACAAAGCTTTCTAGTAAGGAGTCCTGTCTCCAACAGTTGGGTGTTGATGAACAAGTTATGGGTAAGACATAATCAAATAGAAACGTAAAAGTTTAATAAGTCTTGCCTTCCTATTTATTCACTAAAATCTCATCAGGCTGAAATATGACATACATGTGTATAAATGAACATGAAGATGGCGATGAAGAAAGAAAGGTTGTAAATATATTCAAAAGAGATATCAGCTTCTAAATAAAACCCAACACCTCCTTGCCCAGTGACAAAACACAATCGTAATAAGGATATATGTTGTTTTTCTGCCTTCGAAACTGAAAATTTTAAAAACACAAGGACAAAATGGTACTGTGACAAAAGCTGACTAAGAAAGATAAAGCAGCTCTTCTTAAACTGCTCAGTGTTCAAATAGATTTTGAAGGCCTCAATGAAAACCAGCTGGAAGCCATGTGTAAAAAATAATGGCTTTTGCCTGCAGGGAAGGAAGTGAGATCCTAAATGATTAAGTTTAGGAAAGTATATAATTCACTGTATCATTATGGGGTGAACTGGATTACTTATAATATGCCAAGACTTTGTGGTCTTTTTTATATAGAGAAAATGAGAAATTATTAAGGAGGTGACTGTATAGGGTGGCTGATCCAGTGCGGTAATAGGTAATAGGCTAAAATTGGCTCCCAGGTGGCCACATCCCCCTCTCTCTGACAAGCCTCACCCATAGGAGTGAGCCTCATCAGAGCTTCAGGTCCTACATGCACATCAATAGGAGATGACTTCTAACCGCATTTGAGTTAATATCAGAATTATTTTTACTTGTTTAATTTTACCTCATCTAAAATAACAGAATGTAATATAGTTGATCCGAAGAAGGAAAGCATTCTTCCACTAAAAATCCTGAGAAAATATATTTACCAGGCAATAAGAACAATTGGTTAGCACAACTGGAAAGCCCTCATGCACAACTCAATTAGAATTTGTTAAATGAATAAGTGCTATTTTTAAAATATACTATATATAAAATACCATATAACTGAGATATTTGTCTTAAGTTTCAGCAACCTAGCTCTACCCCCTAATTTTCCCTTTTTTTCAAAATCAGCATTTATTAAGACTATTAATTTTAGCTCAAAACCTCAGTGGGGAGAATTTAGCATTAGTAATTAATAATTAATAGAACTATTATACATCTATCTCATTATTGGACTATGAGCTACATATGGGCACACATAAGTGCTCAGTACATCTTTGTTCTGCTGCACTGGATTAATTGCATATTCTCTCTTTCTTTAATTGAAGACCAGTTACTATTTTTGTTCTGTACAACTTATTGTTTATTTTTTCTATTATTCATTTTTAGCAAAACTATGTTTTAAAAGTAAAGAAACTGTCACTCATTATAGGAACTTACATCTAGCAGGTATCTGAGAGCAAATATATATATATATTTTTTAACCATTTTTTGTGTGTTAAAATGGTTTAACACAATCACATAATCCTTAAGATTGCTTTTACTTAACCTTGTTAGCAGAAGTTGTGAGGTCACAAAGTTCTGGTTTTGAATCCAATCTTTATCCCCAAAAGCACATCTGCTTACTAGCCTTGCAGCTGTGAGCAAGTTTCTTTCTCAGAGCCACAGAGTTTGTTAATCTGTAAAATCTTCCTTGTAGTTTTATGAGGATTAAGTGAGATAATGCATGCTAAGTACTTAGCAGAGTTCTTGTCATAAGTAAGGTTTCCGGAAGTAGTTTCTGTCATTAAAAAATGAGAGGAGGATTTAAGAATCAGCAGTATAATGCCTCACGTAGTTTTCTGTAACTACACTTATGAAAATCAGCAACAAATTCAGAGATTTGTCTGTCCTTTTCAGTCCAAAAATCTACAGATCTACAAAGGAGAAAGTCCACCAATAAGCTGTCTTATTTCTTTCATTCATATACTGCACACATCTTAGTTCTTCCACGTGGCACCTAGCACGTGGAAGTTGCTGCTAAAGCATCTGTCACATGGAATTACACCTCATCATCATAATCCCTTTCAGGGTGACACCTTCTATATGCACAATCTGGGATCCTCTTAAGATGACCTCATTTATTGGTTCTAGAAATGTGATCCACAGTCCCCTGGGGGAATCCCGATATCCCCACAGAGAGGTCCATGAATCAAAACTATTTTCATAGCAAAACTGAGACATTAGTTGCCTCTTTGACAGTGCTAAAACTTGTACTGATGGTACAAAAGCAATGGTGGGGAAACTGCTGGCCTGTTAGCATAAGTCAAGTCAGTGGCACCAAACTTCACCAGTAGTTGTGTTCTTCACTGCCACATACACATAATAAAAATGCAACTTTCATTTAAGAATATCCTTGATGAAGCAGTAATGTGGCATTAATTATATTAAATCTCAACTCTTGGGTATACTTCATTTTAATAGTCTGAGTGAGGAACTGGGAAATACACAGAATGCACTTCTGTGGCATACTGAAGTGAAGATGGTTCTCATGAGAAAGAGCATTTGTGAGATGGTATGAGCTGAGAGCTGAACTAGCACCTTTGTCTTGGAATAAATATCATTTTTACTTGAAAGAACAACCAACAGGCAAACTATGATTATTCAGACTTGGGTATGTGGCAGATATTTTCTTAAAAATAAAGTAAGCCTGTCAATTCAAAAAAAAAAAAAAAAAACCTGGTAGTATTTGTTGCCAATGATTAAATTTTACTTTCAAGCAAAAATCAAAATTTTGGAAAACTTGTAGCTTCCACTAAAAGCTTAACAGTTCCCTAATACTTAAAGACTTCCCTGATGATACTGGCGGTGATTTAAGAAATTTAAAAAAATATGTCATACAATGAAATGTGTCAACATTTAGAAGATCTGAATAATTCAATATATCAATATTTTCTAAATGAGCATTGCATGATATTATAAAATTACGAATAGGTAAAAGATCCATTCAAAGTGCAAGGCAGACCAATAAATTATAATGTAAAAAAGTATGAAAGTTCACTGATATGATTTTAGATTCTACTTTGCAGCTAACCTTTAAGAAACTACCACTTGTAGAGTTTTGTATCAAAGAAGAACGATCATAATTTCCTGGGAAGGGTATTAAAATATCCCTTCCTTTTCTAATTGCATGTCTGTGTGACGCTTGATTTTCTTCATTTACTTCAACCAAAACTACACTTTGTATCAGAATGAATGAGAAGCAATTATGAGAATCCAGTTGTCTTCCATTAAGTCAGACATTAAAAGTATTTGCAAATATATATGTAAAACAATGGTACTCTTATTTTTTTTTTGTTTTGGAGATAGTTATCTTCATAAGAATATATCATTTACATGTAAATATTATTTATAATTATTCCAGACAAACATTTAAAAGATTTCTCAGAACTAATTTCTAATATGGTAAATATTGATAGATATGTACATTTTTGGAGTTCTTAATAGTAAGAGTGAAAGGGGACCCTGACACCAAAAACTTTGAAAACTCTGTACCACATGAATCGCTTTGAATATATAGCCTTGTCTTTCCCCTAATGAAAACCAAGCACTTTCCTATAAAATACAAAATGGACCTTACAGTTAATACCATCCATCCTTGATCTCAGTCACCTAGGAAAGTCTGAAAGAACAAGTGTAGGAGAAAGTACACATGCATTACGATTTGCCCCTGACTTTATCTCTCAGAGACATTTTCACAGGCAAAACATATCCACCTACGTACACAACTCAGCACTATTTCTAACTTCAAATGATGTTACTTGAGTTGGCTCTTATGGTTCTAATTTCACATCCTAACATTATAAGACTTATTAAAAACTGTGGTTTAGTTTTGTTGCTTTTTTTGGATTATACAGTATCCTAAGGTCAAAACTCAGGAAATCTGTTATTAAAAAAAAAAAAAAAGTATCCATGAAGCGATGACAAATTGCGGACTACAGGTGTTAGATTACATTTTGACTCCAGGCAGGTTTAATATAAGTTGGTCTCCTTTTACAATTGCTCTTAGCACATACAGCTATGGGAAGGGGGTTGGGGGTTGGGGGTCAGGGGAGAGAATAAGAACCAAAAAAAAAAAAAAAAAAAAAAGAGTAGAGTTCAATAAAAGAAGACCATGTTGAGAGAAATCAATACAGACAAGCAAAATGGTAGGAAGTCTAACACGGAAATATGTGTTCAATTTCATCCAGCCTTAGTCTGAATTTCCTTTAATATTGTAACCAAGATGGTATTGGAACATCATGTATGTTTTTAATGCAGTTTAATAATTGTTTCTCAAAATAAACACTTTGGCCAAAGATAAAAGCATAAAAACACTGTGACACAATAATCTGTTAAAATAAACTTGGGGGTTTAGAGGAAGCTTCTTAAAACAGCCTTTGGCTTATATCATATCCTCTTTGGTAACAAATTGAGAACAACTATACCAATGACTTTGGTATGGTTTGGGTTAAAAAATGTGTCATAGTCATCAATCTGACTTTGGGGAGTGGCCAGAATCTGTAAACCCTGAAGAGGTAGCTAGCTGGGTGAGATGCTTTTCCAATATAAGGAGATGAGCTGATAGCAAATTAAGCAGGGTCAAGATGAGTAGCCATATTTCAATCAAATAGACTCCATGACACATAAAAAACAATTCTCTCTCCTATTAGAATGTAAGAGAAATAAAACATAGACATATATTGAACCTAATGGCAATTATAACTTTCCCTTCATCAGTGTTCTATGATAAATAGGTTTATTTGCCCATTTAGGAACTAACGTGACCAAAATCATTCCACAAACGTAACAGAATTCATGGGAGAATTCAGGAAGAGCAGACTCTTCAGGAAAGTCCAGGCCACAACCATGTGTCCTTCTTCCTGGGAGAAACCATCTCCCAGACCACCTACCCCAATCCCATTTGCCCGACACCCATGAGCATCCATTTCCTCCTGTTTCCATACACCTCCACCACCTTTCACAATGTTGTCTCAAAACACAAAACTTTGCCTCAAAATGAATAGAGAAGGCCTATCTTTTGAAGATCAGATTCAAGGTACAGATAATATTAAAGTGTCTTTAAAGACCTTATATTTGAGTTAAAATGAGTAAAGAGTAACATGACCAGAGCTGACAGTTACCTCTGGGATTCTGATTTATAAATGACTGCATGACTTGTTTCATTGGTATAGTTGAGAAAAGAGTGGCTTTTGCACCAGCATGGATGAAAGAAGAGCTCCTACATCAAGTTAAAGTTAAGTTAAAGATAATGAAGAGTGTAAAACGTTAGGATGATATACGTACCTGGAATTCATAATGGTATTAAAAGAACCAACGTGGAAATTCATGACACTTCATCAATGGCAAAAGGGCAAGAGAGAAAGATGTGCAAAGCTTCAGCATAAGAATGATCCATCAGAGTTCCTAAACAGTTAATCCAGTTGGCTAAATAATTCTCAAGTGAAGTAAAATGTAAACCAAATGAAAACAACTTCATCAGATGCCAGTGATACATGACCCAGTAAGCTCTGAAATTTGACTTTTTAAAACAGATTCAAGGTAAGCTTAAAAGAATAGAATACATTATTGAGCTTTGCTTTATTGTACTTCTCAGATATTGCGTTGTTTACAGATTGAATGTTTGTGGCAACCCCACATTGTCAGATGATGGGTAGCATTTTTTAGCAGTAAAGTATTTTTAAATTAAGGTATATACATTGTTTTTTTTCTTTTTAAGACAAAATGCTCCTGCACAGCTAATAGACTACAGTAGAGTGTAACCATCATTTTCATATACACTGGCTTGCTTTATTGTGATATTCGCTTTGTTGTGGTGGTCTGAAACTGAACTGGCAGTATCTCTGAGTTATGCTTGTACAGAAACTGTTTCAGATAAATAAATTTCATCCAACAAGTTTAACTAGAGCAGAGTTTCAATTCCTTTTAAGTGAAAACATGTTAAGTTAAAGGAGGTAGAGAATATATATATTCTACAAGAACAGACATCATGTAGGCAGCCAAGAACTGCATCAACGAAGACTTAAAATAATGATTCCTGAGGTAAAGCACTAGAGTCAAAATTCAAACCACTTAGAAATCTCTTACTATTTAGAAAGCCAATGACAAAAATAACTTGAAAACACCTATTTGGTAAAGAATGACTTAGAAACAAAGATGATATGGGGGAAAGAATGTGTACACTTTAAGTCATAGGATCTCAATAAATTATATAAGCTTAATTGAACTAAAACGTCATTCTTCCTGATTTACATACGGATTATATGATGTGAGTTGGAGGTTGTATGTTAAATTTAATCATTCAAATCCTACAATTAGTATGTATCCAAAGTGGTTCGCCATCGTTTGGACTTCTTGTTTCTTAAAAACAATAACAAACTAACCTCACAATGGCGAAAGGTCCTGTTGTATTTATTCTTCGGATGAGAAAATGCATATACAAAATTGAACTCTGATCCACAAATCACAAACCCCTGCGTCTAACATATAACAAACATGCCCTTACTGCTGTTTAGGTGGAAAATTGAGAAAAATACAAAAATTATTCTGTTTAAAAGTTTTGAACAAAAATTCATTTTAGTGTGAATAAACATCTTCCAATTAAAATATAAAAATAACACTAAAAATGACAGAGGAAACTATTCAATGTTTCAAGTGTATGGTTAAAAGTGAAGACAAACAAGTTAAGAAAAATTATAATACATTATGGAGAAGTTCCTCTCCCAAATGTTAATTTTGAGTGGGTAATAAAGGAATTTTTACTTTTTCTATCTTTGGATACCATTTAAAAATATATATATATACCCAATTTTGTCAAAATTTGCCAGAACAAAACAGAGAGATTTTGCCTGACACAACTCAGCCAAGACAGTATAAGAAGAAAAATCCCCATAATTGTAATGGCACTAGCGACACTGCAGTTATGTTGCATTCCAGCTTCTTAAAGAAGAGTGTTTAAATTATTTAAGGAGAAAGGGTGTTTGGATTAGATTTTTCACTAGGGGGGTGGGGGGAAGAAAGAAGGTAATCCATGTGTTTTGAGGTCCCACATGGGGCTGTTTAGAATCCCTTGATAGGCCACATTTTCTGTATAATTTTTACAGTTGGGGCACTCAGAAGTCAGAACAATCTGACAGTTATGGTTAGTGAAAATATTAGATGTTCACCAACAAAATACTACCTCAGCATATTTTTTGCTTTCTGGATGTAACCACTTAATAACAGGACTTGAGAAAACTGCACTGTGTGAATCAAGCACATAAAAGTAGAAATATTCCTTTTATAGAAAGCAAGTCTTAAGCAGTGCATTATAATCAACCACTCTGGTAAAAGACAAAGTCTCTAGAATTACCACACCACGGACATATTATGGCTTATTATTCCCTAACATCCAAACTGGGTAAACAAAGTCAAATGATCAAAGAAGCGTTTTCCCCTCAGACTGTGAGGTAAGGGCCACTGATCTCTAGGGAGTGTCAACAGAGATTCCTTGTGACTTAGCAGTGAAAAGGTGTCAAATGAGAGCTTATCAAACACAGCCTTTAGTTTTCAATTTCATTTAATTTCATCAGAGACTGGCTTCCTTGGTTTTCTTTTCTTTCAAGGAAAAAAGAATATGGAAAAATTAAATCATGTGAGGTGAAACTTCCCAAAGGTTAATTCTAGAGTATTCTTTTAAATCTGAAACCACGTTTAATTCATGACGAGGATACTGGTTTTACATTGTCCACTTCGATCATCTTACTAACGGTAATCAGGTATGGAGAAACTTTTGCTTCTAAACTTTGCGGTAAATACACCAGGTGCGAGAGGAAAAGCAAACAGGGCCAGGCACTCTTACTCAGACCGTGGTTTACTCAAGAAAATAAGTCTTTTGCTCCCAGGGTACCAAGGATGGTCACTGGGAAGAGAAATCCCAGTTCCTAATTCCCCAGGGCAAAGTAACTGGATTGGCAATTCCTTTTCCCACAAGAAAGATTCTAGTCTCCAAGCTCCAGATGAACCATTATATTCCCATGAGGCCGGTCGTGCAGCATCCTTATCTACTCAGATTCACAAAGCAAGTCCAATTTTGTCTCTGTGCCACGTTGCCTTGGCTCTTCTAAGCATATTTGCTTATCCTGTGTAGGTCGTCCTCAGAAACTAGAACTGTCAAGTCATTACACTTCCAAATGTGAATCTGCTTAGGGGTGGATTTAATTTAATAGCTGAAAACTCAGTACAAAACAAACATACTTACAACTGACATTATCAGGGAATTAATCATTACTGCTCTCGACTGGTGTTCCAAGACCCCACATTGCCCCAGCTAGGATCTGAGAGTTCTCACTGATTCCTTCCCCCTCCTCTGAGCCTCCACATCTAGCCAATCCCACGTGCTGCTGGTTAATTTTCCCCTTTCCATTCTTCTCTCACTGCTGTTATTTAGACTTTAAAATCTCTTGCCTGAATTAGTAACCATTACTTCGCAAAAGGCCTCCCGGCGACAGCCAACACAGCATCTTGCAAAAGGCCTTCAGTGGTCTCAAGATGGGTCAAGGCCTCTGGCACATCCAAGAAAGCTCCATAACCTGAGCACAGCAGGTGACCCTGCTCTGTCCTTGCTCCTGAACCCTGCCTTTCAGGCTGTGCTTCAACGGTTCTAAAAGCTATAGTTCCCACCCTCGTGCTGTTTTGCCCCTCTAATCTCAGTGCCTTTGCCTCCTCTGTCCCCTCTACCTGGAAAGCGCCTCCAGTGAGGAATTCTGTAAGGAACCTTGAGCAGCACTATTTCCTGGAAGCCTTCGGGGTCCTCCGGCCCACTCGGTTTTGGGCATATGTGCCCATCTTTTGTGCTTTTCTTTCTCTGTACTTACTTACATGCGGTACTACAGTCATCTGTCCACACACCTGTCTGTCCACCAATCTGTGAGCTCCTTAGGGATAGATTCTGTGTTACATTCTCCTCCACACACTCAGCACTTAGCACAGGGTCAGGCACTGTGTTTTGAGAGAATAGTGGAAACTTAAAATTTATCCTAAAACTTCCAGAATACTTCTGTATTGGTAATAGCCATATTATATAGACCAAAAGTCTTCTTAAAAATTAGAACACGGGGCTTCCCTGGTGGCGCAGTGGTCGAGAGTCTGCCTACCGGTGCAGGGGACACGGGTTCGCGCCCCGGTCCAGGGATATCCCACGTGCTGTGGAGCGGCTGGGCCCGTGAGCCATGGCTGCTGAGCCTGCGCGTCCTGAGCCTGTGCTCCGTGGCGGGAGGGGCCGCGGTGGTGAGGGGCCCACGTACCGCAAAAAAAAAAAAAAAAAAAAAAAAAAAAATTAGAACACGTCTAATAGCTGTAAGGGGGGAAAAATGGCCAGTTCACACCGACACTCATTTAAAAATACACTTAGTACTGAAAAGGGCTAAATCACACTAGTTCGTAATGACTTACTAGACTCACAGACACACACACTTGGCACAAGCCACCAGTACTATACAGTGGCTCAAGCAGTTCTTTAATTCCGCCCCTGCCCACCCCCCAATTATCTGCCTGAAAATTACTGACATTCAGAGACATGCGTTCTGGGTGTCACTGTTGTCAGGGATAAAAACTGACATATTCATCAGCTTGCTTCACTCTCCCCTTCCCCAATCTCCAGAAATATTTCTACTATCAAGAGAATTCAAAAGGCCTGCAGCAGACAGTTTCTATAACAAACAAACAAAAAAAGCTGCTGGCAGCAAAACAAGTAACAATGAGAGAAAATTATAAAAACTAGATGTATTTGCTTAAAAATGGATCATAGGTAGCACAATAAAGCCTGAGACAGTAATGGCCCTCAATGGAATGAAATGCGAAGGAATGCTGCCTATCTACACAATGCTATGGAAAGCACTGTAGGTCTTTTCCAAAACAAATATTAAATGCCTATCCTTAGAGGAGAAAGAATGACGTTAACTCACGTGGGAAGAACCAAAAAGAAAGGAAAGTAACAAAATTATTTTCAAAGTATGTATTTTTGTCACCACTTTGAGTTAACCACTGTGGTTCCAACACCACACAGTCCAAAGCGAGTAAGGCCAATGGTTTAAAGTTAGGGCCAGAAATGGCCTTTGTTGCTTCCTGGCCACCTCTGTAGTTTATTTAGATTTTATTAAAATTTGTTTTTAGAAACATTCAACTAAAACTAAATAAACCATGGGGGAAAAAAATCCATGAAGAAAGAATCTAGAAACTAAATATGAGCCATCTCATTTATACTTACAGAGACCAGAAAAGCATTTTGGAATTAAAGAACATTTTTGTTTTCAGGTGCAGTGCTTTTAAAGTATTATATAATTACCCTTATTGAGAGCATACTTTTTAGCTTTGTCAGATTCTCCGTTGGAATTATAATTCCAGACTGAGCAAAGAGTTCTATCAAAACTCTATTATCGGGCTTCCCTGGTGGCGCAGTGGTTGAGAGTCCGCCTGCCGATGCAGGGGACACGGGTTCGTGCCCCGGTCCGGGAAGATCCCACATGCCATGGAGCGGCTGGGCCCGTGAGCCATGGCCGCTGAGCCTGTGCGTCCGGAGCCTGTACTCCGCGGTGGGAGAGGCCACAACGGTGAGAGGCCCGCGTACCGCAAAAAAAAAAAAAAAAACAGAAAAAAAACAACCTCTATTATCATATTAAAACACTTGATCATGTGTTCCCTCAAGATTCCCAACTTTCTATTTTTGAGAACAGATTTAATGAGATATTTTCAAAGTAGAGCTGGTAAAGGGAATATTTGTGAAAAGCACTGCCAAAAAGACAATTCATTTGGTAGACACAGAAAAGGCAAATTTTACCACATATACTGGAGCAATGGATATTAAATAATCATCTCTGAATAAACTCTACAAATAAATACAGTCCTTTTGGTCTAAACTGAAGACGGCATTGCCTAAAGGAAATCTCTAAGGTCAACCAGCAATTAACTGAAAGGTTTTGATTGAATGCTATTGACTGCTTTCATATCAGACAGCTTCCTGGTTATTATACTTCATGGGCTAAGTAGGTGCCAAGACATTAAACTGTCAATAATCTATTAATACTGGACTGTTCAGCTCACTCTCCCTGAATCTGCAGGAAAAGGCATTCAAGCCAAGACCTGCTGAGAACTAATGCAAATTCGCCAACCCTGATATGGAAATCATATCTTTATTACCTCCCAGCTTAAGTGCCTAGGAGTGTTGACACAGTATAAGAAGAATATGCAGCTAATAAATGCTTATTCAGATGAGTTAAACTAATTGTTTTTTTTTTAAGAAATTGCTGCAGGGATGAGCATGTCCTGAAATCTGACTTTCTTTCTAAGTCATACTTAACAGTTTCTAAACTGAATGTAATAAACACTTTCAAAGAGAAATGAGAAGTTATTTAAAGTGAGCCTCACAGGTCCCTGCCACCCAGCATCTGGAAAGCAGTTATACACATTGTGGGGTTGGGGGAGAACTTTTAATGAATTTAATAGAGAAAAGCACTTTAATTAAATGCTGTCAAAGTGGATTGTATTAATGACTATACACAGAGGAATTTAAAGCAGCCAAGTTTATTTAGCAAATAGAAACTGGGCTTTCGAAGCCTGCAAGTATTTATGTTTCTGCAGTTGCAGTACATCTAGAAGACGATGATGGTGCCAAATGAAACCGTTGAGTTATTAGATATGATTTTATTTATTGGGTATTATTAAAGTTTCAAAGGCCTCAGGGGAATTAATTTCATTTTCAAAATGAAATACCACATCTGATCAGAAAGGGTTAAGAAAGTGACTATTGTCCCCCAGTTTTTTCTGGGCCCTGGAATTTTGAAGCAGCTAAGTGGCTAATGGGGACAGACTTCTTTAGGTTCACCTGGTCAGAATTCACATCATCTCATGGTAGTGCAAAGTCAATGACAGTATTTCTTCTATGACTTCTTCTTCTGTTGTTTTTTTTCCCCCAGTGATTGGTCACTGAACATAATTCATTCTGTTTCACATAGCAATAAGCTGAAAAATGACCAAAACTCCTAAAAATCTCCATGAAAATTTGGTTGCCATAACTTTTTAAATGAAAAACACGAGTAACACAAACTTCTACAAAGGAAAAGGTATCAAATGTTTGACTTAGGGCAAATAGGGAAAAAAGGGTCTTCCTCAGTATCTTCTACTCAGAGGTTGACCGCAGAACAAACCTATTACTAATGATAATATTTTAAAAATAAACAAAGAAAATATGAGCCTTAATGCATGAAAGCTGTAAAAGATTGAAAAGCTGGTCTGGCTAGAAAATACTATGTGTGTGTCAAAATGATTTTCTCTACCGTTTGTAAAAATGTAATTATCCATGATATGCTATTATCCATGATAGGCTACAAGGGTGAAGGATTTCAAGTAAATCCACTGGAAGCTAAGGATTCGCCTTTGGTCTTCAGCCCCTGACACCACCATGTCTGTGAGATCACAAACTTCTGCCATGATTTACCACATCCTTTTTGCAGTTATATATACTCTTTCAGTCTGTCTTTAGGTTTTAATTCAAAACATGAGGAAGGGGGAGGAGGGAAACGTGAGGATTGGAGCAAAAAAACAAAACACAAAATCCAGCACCTATTTCCTTTCAAGAACAGAGTAATGATCACAAATGGAGAGTTTCAACTTTCTATATAAATAAACTAATTTTTAATCCTTCCCCTCCCCCATCCAAGTTATTTATTAATATCATATGTTTGATTTGTGTCTTTGTAGTTCTGGAACTTATAAGCAACTCTGCTTTCCCCATCTGTGCCAAGATGTTTCAGACTAGTCTTTGAAATGCTGCAAATGCAGATGAATGTGACATAAAATAGGAACTGATTACATACACGTTCTATACGTGAGTAATGGTGACATAGAACACAGAGGACATTACATGTTCATAGAGTGTACTGGACAACTGTGCTTCACATATGCAAACATGAAGAGATCATCAAAGTACAGCATGCCATCTCTAGCATATCTATTCTAGGAGCTCAAAATAAATTGGTTGATTTCTTGCAAATAAAGTGACAAGAAAATTTCTCCTCTGGTACCTCAGTTGTTCTAAAATGAAGATATATCAAAGAATCATCAACTGATAGAACATACTGATGCATTTGATCCAGATTATGTTTTACAAGCAAAAGAATCCGTCAATTTGCTTCTCTCCTTTCATTACTAAGGAAATGACTGTATTAACTTACTACACACACTGTTTGACTATTTTAGCTTTATCTCTTTGGGAGGCTTTCATTTCACATGAAGCATAAACTCAAATAAGGATTTCTCTCAAAAGTATACTCCTGAATTATACCTACATGGAAATATTTGACATGTGTCAACCACAATTCCCTTTCTGCTCTTCTAGTACCACAGTTTTGAGTACACTGTTGACATGAATTGTCAAAAAACTGAAATGAGAAAAACTATATTTAAGAAACCATTTGCATGTATATATTGCACTTAAACAGTATATGCTCACTTTGGCACATTCTGTTCATGTAGATCATAATGGAAATAAAAAGACCTTTCCATATCTACATATGTTTAAGCATTCACATCATAGATTTTAGCTCCCTAAGTTTAGAGTACTTTTAAAAACTAATCGACTCCTCATTCTGAAGTGCACTGTCAGGGTTCACTTTATCATATCTAACAAAGTAACTCTGTTAAAATAACTTCCCCTGTGTTCTACCCAAATCTGTTGGGTGTTTGGCACTAGGGAATCCCAACGTAATGGACTCATTACGTTACATGGCTCTGATTCTGCACAATGAATCTAACCAGTTACTTCAGTTAGCCTTGTATACCACACACAGAAAGAAATACAAAGACAAATGCCATGAACATGGAGCAATAAATGTAAACTAAAGGAGAGCATGAAGAGGAAAGAGGAGAAACGACGACTGTTTAAATATATAACTATTTTTGATACCTGGGTGATCAAGTTAGCTGTAATACCAATCAGCATTCAGCTATGGAAACACCTAAACCTTTTTTTCATACAATGGTTTTTGGCATGTCTTACTTATGAAAAATAAATACATGGATATCCAGAGCTTTAAAAAAAAAAAAAGCTAATTGGAGTCTATTCAGTGTTGTGCTGGTAAATGTTTAACAACTGACTCTCTACAGAAAAAAAGCTCCAATTGAATCATTTGCCAGTTCTTGTAGTGTGAATAATTCAACCATGGCCAGTTCCATTCTACTAATGGTGGAAAAACCAGCTTCCAAAATTCCTGAAAACGTAACCATCAGATCCTGCTAACTGGTGTAAGTTTACTCCAGCACACCCTGATCTGCTATCGAAAGTGATACCCATCCCTCCTGTGCTTTCCAGACTTGGTCACTGGAATTCCTTCACCTGGCCCAACTTACCTGTCATTTCCCCAGCCCCAAAGGGATTAGGATGACCTTGATGTGATATACAATTCCCTAAAAGATTCCATATCAAAAGGTGAAGGGCTATATGATTTGCAGTGAATCAGATCTAGAAACAACTTGTGAGGAAATTGAACTTGTGACCTCAGAACTGTCAAATCTATCTAGTTTGCTTGATCTCCCATTTCTAGGGTTAAACCGAGTAATAATAAAATAAATGAATTTCAGGACTTTGGCAGTTTTCCTTTAATTGAAAGTATGCTTGTCTATCATTACAAGGGGAAGTTCTAGACTTCAACTTAATAAAAATCAGCAGTAGTTTTCAGCTACATTAGATTTCCACACTAAACAGAAACAGCTGAGAAGCCACAGTAGGTAGGTTTGGCTACGATAGTTTAAAACTCAGTGGCTGGCTTTCTCTTGTAATTGTTGTAACTATCAATCATAAGAAAATCAACTGGATCTCTCTGAGCCCCTATAAGGTGTTCATAATTTGTTATGTTGTTGCTAATTTGTTTTTCCAAAATGCATTTAAACCTCCCAGGGGCCATGTGTTTTTATGTTATTTTTTGTTTTTTACATTTGCATGAAAATACTCAAATGGGGATGAGAAATAGATGAACCAACTCACAGAATGAGTGTTTCAGATCGGAAGAGTCTCTGAGATCACCTAATCCAGGTTATAACTGTTTACAAAACAGTAAAAGGAAATTCTAAGGGATAAAACCCCTTGTCCAAGGTCACAGCCCTGTGACTGGAGTCAATGTCACTTACAGGCCCTTTTCTTTACCTTATCATCTTTTTTCCCATTTGGTCAAAGGTTCATTGGAAATAGAAAGTAGTTTCTTTCTTTACAAGATGCTCTAGTTCCTGAAACACTAAATAGAAAGGCTTAGGGGTTAACAAACATATACAGAAAAATTTTTTGTATTTAAGAACTTTTCAACTATACTCAGATTTAAGCAAATCCCAGTCATCTACTTTATATGTGCTTTTAAAAATTATAATCAGAAGGTGCTGACTTCAAAAGAAGCATTTATGTTTGTTTCTACCATTATGTGAACAAGGCATCATGATTTTTCGAAATTAAAATCAAATGGTTATATTTATCATCAGGTTCTTAACCCTGTGTCGTTCAGTCATGGAGTTCATGACACATTTGTCATGAACTACACTTTAAATAATTCATTACCTTCAACAGTAAAATTTGCAAATGTTTTACTTTTTTACCTTTGTTTTGTTTTTGGTAAATTAGAACTGATTTCTATTCTTCTACAATGACACTATTCATACATACTTCCTCTTCTGTTTACTTGCTTATCTAGGAGGGAAAGAGGTAGAATTCCAGGTCGTGATGCCAGGAATTGAATCACTTAACACGAAAACCACCCATTATTATTTTCAGTATGTGGGACCCATTAAAGACTGTCTTAAGATCTTAGCAAATTCTGTATCTCTGCTCAACCTACGAATACATAGCCTGTTCTGCAAAAGTCTGTATTTATTTCCCTGGTAGCCTCTAAGTGACTCAAGACCAGAGAAAATTTCATTCCCCTTAAGTCTATCAGAGCCTGTACAGAGCTGCTGATAGTAAATGCTTATTTAATCCTGGACCAAAGAGACTAAAACATCATCACTGGGCCTCCCTGGTGGCGCAGTGGTTGAGAGTCCGCCTGCCGATGCAGGGGATACGGGTTCGTGCCCCGATCTGGGAGGATCCCATATGCCGCGGAGCGGCTGGGCCCGTGAGCCGTGGCCGCTGGGTCTGCGCGTCCGGAGCCTGTGCTCCGCAATGGGAGAGGCCACAACAGTGAGAGGCCCGCATACCGCAAAAAGGAAAAAAAAAAAAAACAAAAAACATCATCACTGCATCTTCACAACTTTGTGGATTCTAATGTGTTACAGAAGTGATTAACATAGTTTTACAAAGAACTGCATATGTAGATTAGTGACCCAAGTAGCATTTTTAAAGACAGTTTTGATGAAAAACAGATGGATAATAAGCATGTCTACTCCACCCCTAATTTCACCCCGACCACACAGACAGACACTTCTTTTTTTGTCTTGGTCATGTTCTCTCTCTTCACCCAGGGTGATTTCTCCAAGTGGCAACCTTATTATTTGGTACTGCGGTATGGGCTAATTCACTGTTTTGAACCAACCACCTGGCTCACTGGTGTTGATAAAGCTGGGGCCTTTGGAGGGTCAGGTGTGTGAACTAGTCCTTCTAAATAATGAGCTTGCTGTGGCAGAAAATGTGTTGTTCAAGGACTACGGGAGCTGCTTCTCACTACCTCCTTAAAATTTCTACTGGAATGCTTCTCATTCATAGTTAATTGTTGATATGAAAGGTATTCGTTCTCTTTGCAGAAGCAACAGAAATGTACATCTGCAGAGAAGGGCTTCTCCACATGGATGAAGTTCTTTGGACTCTAGAGAATAGACTCAGAAGATCTGTTAGCTTTGGTATCTTCAAACATTTTTTTTAAGGTAATGTCGTCATCTCTGAGAGGCTCTATGTGTTTTAAAGATATTACCCAGTACATTCGGGAAACAGCTGGAAAAACTGAGGCACAGAGATGGTACCCAAGGTCGGGATCGGAGAAAGGAATGCAATCTATGGATTCCACTAAATCATAGTCTGAATTCTAGGTTAAGGCAAGGCAGCCAGAGGGAAAATGAAGTCTGTTTAAAAACGCAATCTATGTGAGTAAAGGGGAAAGCTGCTCAATAGATGTGTGAACTTCTGTTTTATGTACCGTTATATACGTGGTGCCTAGAACGCTACCTGGCACACTGAAGGAACCCAACCAATATTTGTTGAATAAATGAATAAAAATGGCAACCTCTCAATGTGTCTGCAGCTTGGGTCTGAAAACAGTTTTATCAGTCAATTTTAATCAGCCTTGCCAAAAGCCAGACTTTGCTAGATATCTGTAAAAGTATAAAGGAGGTATTTTCCTTCTCACAGACGAAATATGGCAAGGACCTTCATTAGAACAATGACGCATCAATGTCCACAAGTGCCTTAATTTAAGTTTATTGTTGGTTTTTTTGTGGTTGGGGAAGAGGGCAGGATGCATGTGAACACACTGACTTGGTCTATTTTGCCTCTCTTTCTCAATTTGCTCCACATTGCTCATATTTAATCAGTTTGCCCCATCACAAAATTTATTAGTCATTGCCCTAAGCTCTCTCAGCTTAAAAAAAAAGTGTTTCAGATGTTTCAGATTATGGAAAGAAAGGAGGGTGAAAGGAAGGAAGGAAGTAGGGAGGGAGGGAGAAAATAGCTACGTTGAGTTGGCCAACAGGACAATAGCAAGAACATTCTCTAACTATTCCATAGCAACATATATTTTTTAAAAGACAACTAAGCTTTATGTTCAGAAGTAGTATGTTTAGTCTCATTTTCTATCAGAACATCAAGAAAAGGCCAAGGTGCTAAAGGTTTGATAATATTCTTACTTTAATTTTACCAGAAGGAAAAGAATATGACAATATATATGAGGAGTACCTTGCTGTCCCCAAACCTTTAAAAACAGACATAAATAAAGGTAATTTATATTAGTGATCTTAGTGGTTTCTGAGCACTGAGCAGTGCAGAAACTCAAATCAGTGAGGAGTATTTGTCCTGACGTAAGTGACACAGCGAATCCTGCTTCCTCCCTTCACCTGTAGAGTGGCATTGGGCAAAGTGCCTTCTACTCAGTTTTAGGATCTGAGAAACAAGGAGTATATCAGTAACCCACAGCATGAGCTGAAGGGACAGCGCTGCCTCTCAAAAATGCAATTAGACTATTATTTAAAGAACACAGCAATTATGGAAGAGCAAGCTACTCAGGAAACCAAGGTTCTCTATGCTGCCACAGGACAGGAAAAGACTGGGAGAAGTGGAACCCAGCTGCTTGACATTTCACTTCCAACCAATAGCTAACCCTGGATGTTTAATTTGGAAGGTGGTGTGTTGTGAAGATTTAGTCACTCATAGGGCAAGCTCTGCTTGGCAAAAACACTGGAACAACCCCATGAAGAATGAGAAATAGAAAGCTAACTCTAATTATTAAAATGATAAGCCTGGTAAAATGTTGAACCTGCTTTAAAGCAGTAAATAGGCAGACCCAGAACAGAGTACTATAAAATTTTAAGTTTAATTCCTATCAGGATCTATAGCACAGTGCTTGAAAGCATGGATGTACATGATAAATGTTAGAAAAACTGCAATGAAATATAAAGGCATAATACTTTGGATACACACAAACTTAAAATCACTCTTAGGCATTAGTTCCTTACTCCTTATATGTCCACAGCACTTTACATTTAAAAAGTCATATAAATCTCCCTTGATACGAGAATTTTTTTTTTTTTTTTTTTTGCGGTACGCGGGCCTCTCACTGTTGTGGCCTCTCCCGTTGCGGAGCACAGGCTCCGGACGCGCAGGCTCAGCAGACATGGCTCACGGGCCCAGCCGCTCCGCTGCATGTGGGATCTTCCCGGATCGGGGCACGAACCCGCATCCCCTGCATCAGCAGGTGGGCTCTCAACCACTACCCAACCAGGGAAGCCCCACGAGAATTTTATATTAGACTTGATAATCATACCTGCTACCATCTATCCTGACAAATGCAGGGCTCCTAAACGGCCTTAACGTCCCAGGCCAAGGACATAGCATTCACAGGTTACCTGTAGGTGGTCTTCAGCCAGCTAGCTTTCCACTTCCCATGCTCCTTGAGGTCATTCTAACCTCGTGCCCAACAAAGCTCTTTCTCTAAAATGCAGTGACTTCCAAATTAAGCATTCACATTACTGGTTGGAAATTCAGTGTCAAGAAAGTTTGCCTTCATGGGGATAAGGTGGACCAGCCAATTTCTCTCTTACAAGTATTTAAAGTAATAAATAACAGTGGGTAACAGAAGCTGGATTTCATAAAGGCATACGAAAAAGTCATGAGGTAGAGCAGAGGTCGTGGGCAGGCCAAGGTTTTGACAAGGTAGAATTATAATTCAGAGAAACTATGCATAGTAAGCAGAAGTCATATGGTAGACAACTATAGAGTAAATGGTAAATCAGATGATAGCAGAAAGAAAAAGACTGATAACAGGAAGAAGTTGATATGGGGAGCGGGTATGTTATATCCAGGATTGCAAAGGAGGGGGTGAATCCATGAACTGCAGCTGCTGAATTACAAGTCCCAGGTTCAGAGAAACCTACCCATATTCACAGTCCTACACCTGGGTTTTCATGAAGTTCTTTCACCCTCAATTTCTCTGAATATATCTCCAATAATTAAGCTGGAATTTCTATGTCTTGCAAAAGAAAAAAAATTACGTTAAGAAACTTTAAATTTAAAAAGTAGACAAGCAACTTGCTTAAATCTCTAGAGAAAACAAAGCCACAGCTAATGTCCAATCTATCAGCTAGCAACTCTAAGGAGGTTATTCAACTTTTTCATATCACCACCAAGAGAAACCTGTTCACTACACTTTGGAAGAAGCTGAACCCAAGATAGAAATGTCCATGTTCTAGAATAAAAAGAGTTAGTTGTAAATAACCTCCAAATCTTTCTATATTCCCGGTGACAAATTTAAAAGTTTGGATGCGCTGAAAGGCTAACTGGTAATGAAGAAATGAGGAACACTCTCCAAGTTGAACAAATGCATGCAGGATAGCATAATGTTAACAAGAAAAAGGCTAGCGTGGCTCCTGACTGATGCTCAGGGACTCCCAAAGTTTTCCCAACTGAGGACCTACGTATACCCAACTGCTGTAATACTTCACCTAAAATGGCAGGTGTCTATCTGCACATTTCCTCACAACTAGGGTAGAGTTTCAAACCTCTAGAGCCACATTCAGAGAGCAGGCTTTGAATAGGAGCTTGGAATGAATCCAAAATGGGAGAAAGTCTAGTAACCTGGTTAAAGAATTTGCAAACATCCTTAACTGATTAATTAATTAGCTTATTTATATTCTTAGACACTGTCCTTTTGAAAGCAAATTCACAAATCAAAATATACCTACAGCTGAAGCAGAAAGCCATGATCAAATTCTCAGGGCTTAATCATAGATTTCAAATACCCTTAAACACTATCACTGAGAGTCACATTCCAAAGCTACCTCAAAAATGCCGAAAAAGCTTAACAGAAAGTGAAAATTTCAGTCACATCAGTTCTTTGACATCACACCAATGAGCTACAGGTTTCACAGCACTGAATATCCTGTAAAAAAGAAGCTAACAAAACTAGATCTATTCAGTAGAATGATTAAAAATTAAATGATGTACATAAACCGCTTTGCCTAATATCAGACAGCTAACAGCAAGTATTCAGGGAAGGCTGGCTGCTGCATGTTTAGCAGTTCTTTCTAGCACAGAGAAAAAAGTCAGACGCTGAAGGTAGACTAATGTGGATCTAAGGTCCCACTTTGAGCAGGTTACTAAACTTCTCTAAGCTTCAGTTTCTCACATGTGAAAGTAGATGCTGCCCCCCGCCAACCTTGGTGGGGTTTCTACATGTGTTTCTCAGCCCCAGCACTATTGACACTGTGGAACAGATAAGTCTTTGGTGGGGAGGCTGTGCATTATGGGACATTTGACAGCATCCCTGGCCTCCACCCAGTAGATATTAGTAGAATCCCCAAGTTATAGTAATCAAAAATGTCTCCAGACACTGCTAAATATCCCATGGGGGCAAAGTCACCGCTGGTTGAGAACCACTGGTTGACATCAGCACAGGGATTAGGTAGCTTAGAAAATGCTGAGAATACCCTGAGTGGGTGGCAATCCAGACAAGCTAAAGTATAAAGCTGGTGTCAGCTGTCATCCACCAGGTCTCTCACATTCTTACTCAGTGTACGGCATGGAATTTTAAAACAAGTACTTGTCAGGAAACCACGTAGCAGCAAGCTCAGAATTCCTGAACTTACAAAATAACCCTTGGAAACACTGTGGTGGAAATATAATAAAGCAATAAAGCACAAACTACACAGACATGAACAGTTTGGCAAATGCTTCCCAATCAACCCCACTCAGTGACCTAGTCATAGCATGAGCAATGTCCTTTCTTCTCTACTGCACTGAGAGTGAAGTCAGAGGAAAGACTGAATGCCAAAAACGCCTGTGTTTTCATTCAGCTGGCGATCCTGGCTTCAGGCAAGGCTCTTGGTCTCTGCTCCAGTTTTTCGAATTGTAAAATGGAATTGGTAATAATGAATCCCCTGACCTAACTAGTTTTTGATTCTAAGTTGAGGATATCCCCTCACTATAGGGCCTCAGGTCATAATAACCACTAGGGGTAAAATCACTACAACCACAAGAAATAATTTTGGTTCCAACCTTTTGAGGTAAACGATGGAATTTATTTCACCTTTTTCATGGAATGTTTTAGTTTGTCATACCATTTCATCTCACCTTTGTTGGTCTTCTTTGTGCTATCCATACATGAACTAGAAATATTACATATATTAGCATTTTGCAACATTTATTTTTCATTATTATTCCCCAAAGGAGCCTTTGTAGGCACTTTTTCCTAATCATTTTCCCTGCATCATGAAATTTTAATACCAGATATACAGAATATCTCTTTATGTACTATGTCCCTTTGGAGGGCAATAAACAACTGTAAATAAGATTTTTATGCCCCCAAGAATCAATTTTTACTCCCTGGGGCAATACTGCCCCCACTGAGGGTCCATAGTGTAGGTGAATCTAGTTTGCAAAGTGTGTTCAGAGCCTGGAAAATCACTTTTTAGACAGCAGGAACTTAAATGGGGGTTCGAAAGAGACTTAGAATATCAGAAAGAAAATTGGAGAAACGGGATAATTCCATATGACATCAAATCTACATCACCTGGAGAGAACTGAATTCCCACGAAAAAACATCTCGTTCTTCCAGGACCCCCAAGTCTCTGGGGCCGACTATACCCCTTAGCAGCCCCAAACCCAACTATAACCTAGCTTCATCCCTGAAGGGAAATTCCATCAAATATGCATTTCAAGGATTGTTAGGTGTTAAAATTATAAAAATACACGGCACACAATGGCTACCATGGAAGAAATCAGAAGCACACGGCAAAGGCGTGTGTGGCTTTAGTGTGGCAGCTTCAGATGTAGGACTCGTGGAGCCAGCTGGCCTCACTGGGACAGAGTGACGGGATAGGAGCACCCTAAGTGAACAAAGTGGATGGAACATATGCACATGGAAACAGCATGTGGGTAGTGGGGATCCTGCAGCAGGATGGCAAGCGTGTGTCCTGAATAGAGTATGTCAGCTCCAGCCATGTGGCCCAAGGGGTCAGATCTTCCGAATTTCTGGATTGTTACATGAAATCCAGATTTTAAATGAAATCTCCTAATTTCTAAATGTGGGCTTGAATTTTTCAAACCTTTCATGGGCTTAAAAAAAAGAAACACATCTGCATGCAATATAAGACTACCAATTAGTAAACTATTTGCAAAAAAAGGGCAAGAAAATTTTCCTTCCTTCTGTGAGGAAAGAGGCTCTGACGCTAAGGGACTTCTCAACATCACAGAAAGCACTCAATGGGGAGGGGCTGATTCCAAGCTCTTTCTTTTATCCAGTACATCTGTGGAGCCCTAATTTAACAGCCTATATCTGGTGAGTAATTATGCACAAAGGTCACCACTTCATATCTTTATAATTTAAGAAAAATTGGGGAATAGTGTACCCTAACTACTTAAAGAAATTTAAATGGCACGTTTCGGTGACCACAAGTGGGGTGGACTTCTGCATGTATTTTAATATGCTGCATCATTAGAGCCTCTTAATAATCACAGATTTTACCCATATTTAACAATTTAATAAACCTAAGGAGACAACAGACCTGTATGCAGAAAACTATAAGACACTGCTGAAAGAAATTAAAGATGACACAAACAGATGGAGGGATATACCATGTTCTTGGATTGGAAGAATCAACATTGTGAAAATGACTCTACTACCCAAAGCAATCTACAGATTCAATGCAATACCTATCAAACTACCAATGACATTTTTCACAGAACTAGAGCAAAAAATTTCACAATTTATATGGAAACACAAAAGCTCCAAATAGCCAAAGCAATCTTGAGAAAGAAAAACGGAGCTGGAGGAATCAGATTCCCATACTTCAGACTACACTACAAAGCTACAGTAATCAAGACAGTATGGTACTGGCACAAAAACTGAAATATAGATCAATGGAACAGGATAGAAAGCCCAGAGATAAACCCACGCACCTATGGTGACCTTATTTTTGATAAAGGAGGCAAGAATATACAATGGAGAAAAGACACCCTCTTCAATAAGTGGTGCTGGGAAAACTGGACAGCTACATGTAAAAGAAATTGTGTATGGTGTTAGAACACTCCCTAACACCAAACACAAAAATAAACTCAAAATGGTTTAAGGACCTAAATGTAAGGCCAGACACTATCAAACTCTTAGAGAAAAACATAGGCAGAACACTCTATGACATAAATCACAGCAAGATCCTTTTTGACCCACCTCCTAGAGAAATGGAAATAAAAACAAAAATAAACAAATGGGACCTAATGAAACTTCAAAGCTTTTGCATAGCAAAGGAAACCATAAACAAGACGAAAAGACAACCCTTAGAATGGGAGAAAATATTTGCAAATGAAGCAACTAACCAAGGATTAATCTCCAAAATATACACACAGCTCATGCAGCTCAATATCAGAAAAACAAACAACCCAATCCAAAAATGGGCAGAAGACCTTAAAAGACATTTCTCCAAAGAAGATATACAGATTGCCAATAAACACACGAAAGGATGCCCAACATCACTAATCATTAGAAAACTGCAAATCAAAACTACAATGAGGTATCATCTCACACCAGTCAGAATGGCCATCATCAAAAAATCTACAAACAGGGCTTCCCTGGTGGCGCAGTGGTTGAGAGTCCGCCTGCCGATGCAGGGGACACGGGTTCGTGCCCCGGTCCGGGAAGATCCCACGTGCCGTGGAGTGGCTGGGCCCGTGAGCCATGGCCGCTGAGCCTGCGCGTCCGGAGCCTGTGCTCCACAACAGGAGGGGCCACAACAGTGAGAGGCCCGCGTACCACAAAAAAAAAAATCTACAAACAATAAATGCTGGAGAGGGTGTGGAGAAAAGGGAACCCTCTTGCACCATTGGTGGGAATGTAAATTGATACAGCCACTATGGAGAACATATGGAGGTTCCTTAAAAAACTAAAAATAGAACTACCATACAACCCAGCAATCCCACTACTGGGCATATACCCTGAGAAAACTATAAATCAAAAAGAGTCATGTACCACAATGTTCATTGCAGCTCTATTTACAATAGTCAGGACATGGAAGCAGCCTAAGTGTCCCTTGACAGATGAATGGATAAAGAAGATGTGGCATATATATACAATGGAATATTACTCAGCCATAAAAAGAAACAAAACTGAGTTATTTGTAGTGAGGTGGATGGACCTAGAGTCTGTCATAAAGAGTGAAGTAAGTCAGAAGGAGAAAAACAAATACAGTATGCTAACACAGGTATATGGAATCTAAAAAAAAAAAAGAAAAAAAATGGTTCTGAAGAACCTAGGTGCTGGACAGGAATAAAGACGCAGACGTAGAGAATGGACTTGAAGACACAGGGAGGGGGAAGGGTAAGCTGGGATGAAGTGAGAGAGTGGCATGGACATATATACAATACCAAATGTAAAATAGATAGCTAGTGGGAAGCAGCCACATAGCACAGGGAGATTACTTCAGTGCTTTGGGACCACCTAGAGTGGTGGGATAGGGAGGGTGGGAGGGAGGGAGATGCAAGAGAGAGGAGATATGGGGATATATGTATATGTATAGCTGATTCACTTTGTTATTAAGCAGAAACTAACACACCATTGCAAAGCAATTATACTCCAATAAAGAGGTTAAAAATTTTTTAATTTGAAAATGGTGTATTTTCTGCCTAATGAGACAAAATGTAACGTCACCAAAGTAGTATTACCGACATATGAATTTTTAAATTCCTAAAACATGTAAGCTATTATATCTTCCTAAAATTTTAATTGATACAAAGGCACAAGTGAATCCCAACCCTGAGTCCAACGGCTTAACTTCTGGACAATTACAGACATTTTTATGTAGTCTGGGACCTTTTTGAATACAGTCCTTCCCAAGTCACAGAGGCTGTGCTAACTCTATTCTCCATTCTCAAGAGCTTTGCTGGTTAGTTCAAGTTCTCTTCATTTTTCATATCACAAAAGAGAAATACAGCATTCAAAGCAGTGTCACTGAGACAGGCATGATGTAAAAAAAAAAAAAAAGTGATGTATTGGAGACTTTCACAGTTGTTATGGGATCAAGGTCAATGGCTAAGACAATGTCAGTGTAGAGAAAATTACCTTATTTGTAAACTCTTTAGCTAAGAGCTGAGTGATAGGAATAATCTTTTATAAAATAACTGAATTCTCTTAGTGATATCAGAAGTTAATGTTAATAGGCACAGACTGCTTAAAACTAAAAAGGGAAATTACAGACTGACTCTTAGCCATTAAATATTGTTAGCACACTTTAGTTCCGACACACTAACATAAAAGGTAATAAAACTCATAAATCAATTGGCTGCCTGCTTCTAAGATTTATTTTACTCAGAATGGTCAGTTAAAAGACAAAATATGATGTTGAATGTCATTTTAGCTACCTAAACACAGGGACCTCACAGAGATGAGAATTTCTGGACAAAGAATGGAGACAGGAGTATACAAGAGCCATCATCCAAATGAAGGGAGGTCCTCATTTTAATGGAAAACAAGTATTAGTATTCTTATCTCAAACTTCTCTAAATTTTCAACTTTGTCATCATCCTATGATAAAAAAGAAATGCTACTAATGTCTATAATAAATCAATTTTTTTCACTCCTGTTCTGTTTCTATTTTGCTTGGATTGACTAAGATGGACCCTGAATGAAAAGTCCACACAAAGTCAGTAGTTTCCTGAAGCTGGTCATTGGTCCTGTGTTGGTTCAACACAGAAGTTTGGATCAATTCACATCAAAATGAGAAAAACAAGGGTGATGGTGAGTTTTTCATATGACTGAATTTATACATTTGTAAGATCTTTTGCCTAAGGCTATCCTTTTCATTAATTTATTTGTTATTTTATTGTATGAAATATATGAATAACAAATGTGAGTGCCCATTGAATGTTTTTTTACTTAGACAATTTTATTAATTTTTATTTGTAAATATATTTTATAACAACTAATTTTAATGGTCTTTCTAATTCAGCCAAAATAATATTTTTAAGTACATTCCATTTCAGTATTTGCTCTTACTTCCACCACCTTGAATTTTTTGAATAAATTTATTTTCTAAAATAAAAGGTTGGTGAACCTACAATGTGCCCCTGTTTAATTTTAATTTCTACTAAATCTCAAAATCTAAAAACCACCCCTCCATGTGACTCAGCACGTTGGTCTAATTATCTATAAGGAGGTGCCCTGGTGTTTGGATGAGGCCCCAGCCAGGAAAGGACAAGAGAGGGAAGGCTGGTCCTGAAGGGTAAGACTTGGGGCTCATCTCTGGGGAATGAGTCACCCAAGCACTAATCCAGAGCCTGGACAGCGGGCTCTCCCACTTATTAACCAAGTACCCCTTTTTACCTCCCCTCTGAGTTCACTGTGGATATTATAAGAGACTCCTGCATGTGTATAGCTCTATGAACTCATGAGTCTAATGATCTGGGCGATTCACTCCATGACTTTGGAAAGTGACCAATGAGAGCATGAGAGCACTCACTGAGATGTCAGTATCTGGATGAAAAGTGATATAATGGGCCCACTGGCTTCTGGCTTCTCCCCCGGGGATGTGAGGGTGGAGTAAGGGGAAAGGTGACAGGAAACCTCAGGCCGAGCATTTCACTGTGTCCTTTACCATCTCTCCTATGCTCTGATCAAGACCCCATGCCCCACACTTCCTTCATCCCCATCTTCCATTCTTCACACACATGTGCACACGTGCATGCACTCCTGCCTCAATGGCCCTCTTCTTACTACACACAAGGAGATTCAGACAGGCCTTAGAGGATCCTCTTTGGTGGCAGTTGGGATTGGTGGTACTGGACAGGAGGACAAGTCTCACAGTCCGACAAAACAATTTGTGGCACAACTCTAAGAAGTGTAACTGTAGAAACCCTCATTAATATTTCTTCCCGAAAGTAATTGACTTTATACTACAGCAAGTGTCGGTAGTTAAGATCAATGACTCTCACAAATAAATATTATTTCGCTCAGTGAGAGCAAAAATCTAAGCAAACAGAACATGCAACCCAAGTGAAGGTAGATTTCTAAAAGACAGGAAACCAAACACAGCAGGAACTCATCTAAAAAATACTAAGATCTGTCACAATTTCTCTCAAAGGTTCAACTGAGTTCAGTGGTATTCCCTAGCTCATGTGGAAATTTCTTTTCCTCAGCCTAATGAAATATTCCTTGAGGAATTTTGGATCAATTCATTGGCTACTTCAGAGTTTTTTCTTTAGAAAATGAACTGATGCAAACAATGAACTATGGTTTCCAACTGGGAGATTTAATTCTCCATGAGTTCTATGGCTTCACAATCCCACAAGTAAAATGCTCTCAGGAAAGCAGCTGCCTTTGGATTAAACTTCTCAGTCATGTGTGTGTGTGTGTGTGTGTGTGTGTGTGTGTGTGTGTGTGTGAGAGAGAGAGAGAGAGAGAGAGAGAGAGAGAGAGCATGTGTGCACATGCACACACACACACACTGTGCCCACTGTGAAAACAGGGACCTCTGTTTTGGGGGACATGGCATGAGACACCTTCCGAGGGGAGGTGATGTGGCGTGCCCCTTTGACCCTTCATGGCTACTGGCACCAACAGCTTTGTTCTGGTTTGTGGGAGAAGGGGACGCCCACCTGCACTGGCTCAGGGGGAAGCTGGACCACGTGCTGCATGCGCTCGCTGTGATGGTGCCTTGATTCCTCCTCATAAATCACATCCCTCTCATGTTGGGGAAGGTTCAGGAAGCGACGGATGGTACAGAGGTTCTCCCAGAGTGTGCGGTTTTCTGGGCTGGGGTTCTCCTTCCAGCGGAGCAGTTCACACAGCCAGCCCTAGAAACAGAGAAGGTCACTTGAATTAACCTGCAGAGTGCAGAGCAGCAGAAGGGGGCTTGAGTGCAGTCAAGTACCATACCGGTTTATCATATTTTTACATCAAACTTGTTCCCACCAAACTGGGAAAATAGTGATACAGCCTGACAACTCTGAAAACCAACCAATGACCACGCATATAGTTACACTGATACCTGAGAATCTTTGGTCTTTATTAATTATCTTATCACCCTTCCTATTGAATATATTCTCAATTAATTTACAGTTCCTTTGTAAAAGATACTCAAGGAAGATTGTAGCTATCCAATTCTCAGAAAGAGTAATTCATGTTGGTCAGCAACAATTTTTAAAAATTACCCAATTGGATAGTACTCTATTCCAAGAAAAAAAGTGAAGATGAACACTTTTGCCATTGCAAAATGGCAAATTCTAAAGAAGAAAAAAATACCTAAGTATAAATAGGGAGGAAATAGTCTCACAATTATCAATAACTCCTCCATAACAACCTTAGCTAGAATGAAAAACTGTGTTCCTGCTCAATCTCTGAATGCCATGGGCTCCAGGCCCTTTTAACCATCACCTTCCTGCCTCAGCCACACCTGCAGGAAGGTAGGCAGTCGGACGGGTCACACCTGCAAATGTCTGCCTCCCAACTCTGGCATCCGGATGTTCTCTTGCAACTGCACAAGAAAGAAAATGTAATGCAAATAATGATGGATTATATGAAAATAATACAGAGGATGCTGTCAACATCGCTCAGTGACTCATGTCAAAATATTTTACCTGGTAGCTTTCTAACCCATCATTTCCAAGCTACGATGCTAATTTTAAAAACAAGAACTGTCCCACATCACGCCTCCTGCAAGAGTAAGAATTTTTCTAAAAAGGTGCATAAGTAAACACAAAGGACTTTGTAAAAAATAAATCCCGAACCTCAACAAATTCTATATCATAACTTGTAAGCCAATGAAAGTTCCTGGCACGCATTATAAAAACCCCTTATAATATCATAAGCTGTTGTTTGTCTAACTCTCCACTGTGTCTTCTGCCTTTACCCAAAAAAAGGCAAGATTTGATTATCTCCGCTGCATCAGCCAAGACAGCAACACCAGCTGTTCTCATTGTGCAGCCTCTTCCTCGCGGCCTCCATGTTAATAACCTGATCATTCCATTTTCTCCTTCAACTGCCGGCTGCAGCACCGCAAAGAGACAAAAACCCAGGCCCATCTGCAGCAGCTGTAGGCACTGAACTGTGAAGCCACTGGGGATTTATAAACTAATCTGTAACACAACACTGCCTTGTTTTTACAAGTGAGAGGCCACATTTGTGCAGACCTGATCTTTTCTTGCAATAAACTGGGAGCTGGGGAGAGTTAGAGGGTTAGGAAGAATGAAAACAAGATATCTAATCATTTGCTTGGAAATGTTTTTCCAAGTACTTTCATAGATTTCTTTTTTTCCAACTCAATTGAGAGACAGGTAATGGTTGATTTTCAAGGTGCAACATATATGAAAATTGAAGACGATTAAATTTTTATCCCTATCAGGAAATAAATTATATTTAAAAAGAATCTCCTAGTCCCCAAGTGTTTCCTCGAGGGTTTCTTTGTACAAAGCAAAGAATTCTTGAAATGGAAAACAAACCATCTGTGGAAAAAGTAAGCTCCATTTCTCTGTCTTTTCACAGATCTGAGTAAGTCTCCAACTGAACTCTTTCAAATGTTTCAAACAGGTATGTTTAACATCTCCCAGGGGAGGCTACAGCATGGAGACCAATCGTTAAACAGAAAATAAAAACAAAAACCTGCATCTGTTAAAAGACGAAGTTCTGAGATACCCAGACCTTAAGGAGGACAGCACCTGCTGTTCTGCATGAGGAGTGAATTGCATTGTGGGAAGCCACAGCTTGAAAGGAGACAGGTGACAGCTGAGTGGTATCTCCACTTACGATACTCGGAATGTCTCGCACAACATTCACTGCCGCATTTGATTTATATGCGCTGTTATAATCTGCACTCATTACAACCACTTAGAACAAACTACAGACCTTGTTATGGACTGTGTGCTGTCTGCCATCCGTCTTTAAGAAGTGTAGTGCTCAATTTGCCCACTGACATGCAAGGTCCTGACCTTGAAGCTATTAGGGAGCGGATTAGACACAAGTGTGATCATGTGTGCAGACATAAGCAAACCAAATTAATTTCTGGCACAGGGAGGTAGGCAACAAGACCCTGTTCTTAGGGCACCAGAGAACTTCCTCAAATCCCTGATGGAGCTGAGCTAATAGCATGTTTAAGGGAACCCAGTTTTGAAGATGAAGCACATTCATGGTATTTAGAGGGTTATTAATCTCGTTTCCCCTCAAAGTGTTTGCTTGGCTGATCAGATTAAGGGATGGAGCCTTCAACAGCGCACCCTCACCACAGCAGGCCCCAAGAAATCTGTGATACTTCACAGCCTTGGACATATTGCACCATGTGTACCCAGCTGCTTCAATAATTAGCTTATGAATGTATCAGCTGGTTCTCTGATTTTTATAAATAATAACTAACCTACTGAGCAGAAACATTGTCAAGAGCCTTACGGTGGCACAAAACTGCAAGGTGCTCCTAACTCTAACTTGCTCTTCTACTAGATGCCGATATTCCCTGCTGGTGGAGTTCCTCTGATGCCATCTATAAATATTTATTCTGCATCGGAAATGGCAGTGTATTTTTGTCAGTTTTCTTCACGGCAGCCATGATTCGCTTTCCCCTCACTCTGACTCACTTGCTCACTCCACGGATCTGTACGCGTATCTCCCGGAAATCTATTCTTCCACCTCACTTCCCATCTCACCCTCCATCTTTTTATTCACATGATCCTTCCACCAGCCCACTTGGGATGCTTATCTCTGTTTTCTCAATAGTGTCTCTTATTAGCTTGTTTGGTGGCTAATGCATGTGCCAGAAAGTGCCACGCTATTGCCTGAACACACACATATGTAACTGAGTGAACCCATCACAGAAGAGATAAAGAGTCCCCACACTGGGATTTTTTTCATTTATATAATTTTTGCATGCCATCCAAGAAAGTTTTGCAGTATCAGGCAAAAAAAAAGTGTAAATGTCAAATAAAACAGTGACAGATGACAGTATTCTCTATTGAATAGCACTGTTTCTGTCGTGCATGTTCAATGGGAACTCATGAATTATTAATAAACAAATCTCCTTTTTCTGTTAAAATCTCAAGTAGGTTTTTTGTTGTTGCTCCCTATGTGTTATGTGGAGCATTCCAGGAGAATTATTTTCATTTCGGAGATGCTAGTACTGAAGTTCATCTGATTTCCAGCCTTGGCCAGCCTTGGGAGCGGGCACCAGGAACTGTGGTGTATATACCTAGCTGTGATTTCTCTTTTAGTCTGGTTGTAAGCTTTGACCAAAGGTTGGCTGTATATTCACATAGTCAGTTTCACATTTTTAGTATGGGAAAACTGAGGCTAAGTAAGTTACATGTGCCAGAGCACAGCTAGGAGGCACAGAATATTCAATTTGGAGACCAAACTGCTAAGTTCCTACTCTTACATTAAATTATTGGGTGACCTTTGGATAAGTGGTTACCCTCTTGGATCTTCTGGAAGCTTAACTATAAAAGAAGGGGTTTACAAAAGATGATCTCTAAGTTCCCTTCCAGGTCCACATTCCATGATCTATTACCTTGTTATTTGTCAGAAACAACAGATAATGATTAGCCATCAGGGTCAAAGTACAAAGAATAAAACCACCTTGGTCAAGTGATCAAGGTCAACATCACCAGTGATGACATATTCACAACCATGAACTCTGTGATATGACTCACTGCAAAGGACACAACATAGTATCTGAGGTCTTGCCCAAAATGCATAACCTCAGTCCAATCATGACAAACCCTAACAGAGATTTTCAACAAAACAACCAATCAGTACTCTTTAAAAGTGGCAAGATCATTAAAAACAACAACAACAAAAAGGAAAGACTGAAGAATGGTCACAGACCGCAGAAAACTAAGGATAAATAACTAAATGCAATATGGTTCCTGATTGAGATCCTGGCAAAAAAAATGGACATCAGTGGAAATACTATTAATATTTAGTATAATGTTAATTAAAAATATTAGTGAAATTAGAATAAAGTTTTCAGTTTAGTTAATGTATTAAAACAATGCTAACTTCCTGGTTTTGAGCATTGCACTATGGTGATGTAGCTGTTACATTAGGGGAAGCTATGTGAGAAATATATGGAAACTGTACTATTTTCCAAAATCTGTGAGTCTAAAGTGTGTTCAAAATAAAAAGTTTAAAAAAAATACAGAGAATACCTGGAACTTACATGGGAAAATGTACATGGAACCTAAGTATAATGATGCTAAGGAATTTATGATTAAAACACTTTTACCTTCAAGATCTGAACCCAGAGAAAGAATGTAAGTTCAAAGGCTACATCCTTGTGATCAATGGATAAAGAGTTCCCAAGCATTCAGGGCAAAAGCAAATAATACCTACTAACATCTCATTTTAGTCATCTCATCAGCCTCTTAAACAAATATATTTCCCTCAGCAGAAAAAACAACTCTGACCACCTTTCCCCAACTATGCAGGTGAGGTGACATTCACATCAGTCAAGATATATTTTGTTTACAATCCACATCTTCCTACAAAGTTGTATGTCAATCTGAATTTACAAAACAAATAATGTTGTAAATGTATTAGGAATCCTTACTACTTGAAGAAAGGTATCATTATTTCTTTCTGAAAGATGAATAATAACCCCATAGTTTATATTTTAGTAAACTGATAGTTTTATCGAGGATTTACTTAAATGAGACACCTCTAGTTCACAATTCAAGAACATTAGAAGAGGCAACAATAAGAACCACAATTTGCTCCTGTTTTTCCTTCACGGTCTCATCTCCCCTCAATTTCCCCATGGACCGTGTCCTCCAGCCACTGTGAGTTACTCACAGTCCCTGAATAGGCTTGATATATTCCCATCTTCATGCTTTTGCTCATGTTACTCCCTTTCCTGGAAAATCTCACTCAACCCTCTACCCCCGCTATGAGAAGTTGTACTTCAAGGTTCAGCTGACATGGTCTCACCTGATCTCTTGTAAGAATTGCTTACTCACTCCTGCATAATTTGAAAGCATGTTGCTTACACCTTTTCACAATTTGATGATTATTTTTGTTACTGCTGGGCATGCCTGCACCCCTATCAGAACAGTCAGCTTCTTAATGGGGGTGGAGGGAAATTGTTGATTTCTTACTCACTTTAACATTTTCAGACCAGGGTATAGTTTCTTGCACATAATAGATGTTCAATAAATGCTCCATAGATTGAACTGAAATTATTAGAGTGCATAGAAATTAGCCCAGACGAATGTTTCATGGCAAGAGTTAGTGTTGGGGTAGAGTACTAGTTTTCAAAAGCAACCCTGTCAACATTCTGAGGGCTCTTTTTCACCCATCTCTAATGCATGAAGAAGATAAAGAAAAGAGGGTGATCCAATTTACCACATTATGTAAGTGCAAACAGTGGCAGAGGTCTCTCAGAACATTAGTTTATAAGCTTGTACTGATCACCCATCTACTGTGGGCCATGCTTTTTACTTAAAAGGTTAACTGAGATCACCAAAGGATGAGTAGGTAATTCTGACCATGAAGTTCAGGGAATATGTGATCACAGAGAACAGGACTCATAAGGTGGGCCTTGAAAGATAAAGATGCATTTCACCAGGTGGGGAGAGGAAGTGATCGGAATCATGTTCCAAGCAGAGATAACGTTATCAGCAAATGCAGGGGCTTATAAAATGATCACATTCAAGGAATCAGAAACAACTTTGTGTGGCTAAAGCACAGTCTAGAAATGGAGGTGTGGGTCAGGTCATAACGAATACCATGCAAAGAAATTTCTTGTTAATCCTATGGGCCATGGGAGTCATTGAAGGCTTTTAAACTGACATGACAAAGAATTCTTTTCTTTCTTCTTTCCTTTCCCTTCCCACTTTCCTTCCTTCCTTCTTTTTTAACAAGAAGTTCTTGGAGAAAAGACTACGATAAAGTCAAGAACCCCACTTACCCTAGCCTAGATATCTTTTTTTTTCATAGTGAAATCATGTTGCTGGGTATCAATGAAGGCCCACAGCGGCCTGCTAGTGGTAAATTACATACTTGGTAAGCTTCATCTTCCAGAAGTTTTCATTCTTAAAAAAATGACATATATCATAAGCACCAAACACTATCAATCATTTAAAAAAATCTATTCTCATCATTTTAACCATTTTCGTGTATGTGTGTGTGCGTGTGTATGCTGTTGTTGTTCAAATGAGTATTCGTAAAGCTCTCTCACATTGAAAATGAATGAGGAAGGACAATATCTATTACACTTATAAAAATATTGAAAGGTTTAAAAATTCAAGTAGATAATAAATGAGTGACATGTTCTCCAAACTACATACCAAATGCTGAGACTATTCAAATGAACAAGGAGGTCTTTCAGAAAACAATAATAGAGCCCAGGGTCTGAATTTGGAGCCCATCAGATATGGGTTTGAATCCTAGCTCCAGGCCTTAGGTTTAAGTGATGGGGGAGGGGAAGGAGATGAAAAGACTGGGGCTCCTGTCCGTGGTACTGAAATTTCATTGTGTCCTAAGTTATTTGTTTTCCTACCCCAGGACACAGGTAATAACTCCAACGTGTCCCTGTTCCCATATTTTTTCCTTTAAAAAGAAAATTAAGTTCTGTGTTAGTGACAAATTTCCTAGTTTTTATAATATTTCAAAACGAATACAAACCAGGACTTGCTAAGAAACAAATGCAAGTTCACAGTCTGCTCTGATCTCCAAAAAGAGATGTAGTAAATACGTTTGTTCCTGTTAAGTAAGGTTGTACTGGCCTTGAAGGGAAGGCCTTGTCACAGTCGTTACTGTTCCCCCTGATGTACCTATCACAGAGGTGACGAGTGAACTCAATCTACAAATAGTAAGAAGCCCCCTTCCCCTTTGCCCATCTAGGAACCCCAATGAATGAATAAGTCGGCAAATGAACAGTTCTTCAGGAGAATGACACAAGGCTTCTTGCAACAGAAATGTAAAAGGCCATTTACTCACCCACATCTTCAATACAGAAAATGTCAGCATATGTAACCAAAAGGAAATGTTTTCTGAGCGACTCAAAAGAAAATTCGTATTATAAACCACAGGCAGTTCACTTTCTAAACGGAAGCACATAAAGTCCCCAAACAAACTTTTGTAACTGTGAAAGAATTTCTCTTCAGCTGGTTGAGACTCTTCTGAAGTGTGAAATGAGCCAGATAATATTCAGCTCTTGTTTCTTAGTCACCGAATTCTCCTTTCATGAATCCAATAAGTGTCTATTAAAATAAATAAACCCCCTAATGATTCAAGATAACCTAATCAAGAAAACTGAAATGGATAAAAGGCTAAACTGCAAGGGAGACTTGTCAAGGGCTTCAATGAATCCCTGACGAGGAGGTCATCTAAACCTGAAAAAAGATTTGTGCTGAGCATTTGGTTACAGTTCAAGGTTAATTATTTTATACCCTGAATGTAATAAGTAAAAATGATCTGCTTCTTTTTTTATTTCTCAAAATTGTACACTAAGTTTAAACTGTATTTTCATGGGGACTAATTTTCAGCTGTCTCTGGGCATGTGTATCACATTTCTATGGATGTGTTTGTAAAGAGTGAATCTGTAACTGACAGTAATGAAAATTTTATTTCTGAACAACTCCTTAACCTCTGTTATAAAGGCCCACGTCAAGAGGGGATTTCATAAAATCTTGTTGCCTTCCTTACCATAGAAATACGGGATATACATAGCTATATAATAGTACAGAGATTTAGTATGACTTTATATAAGTATGTACACACATACATATACACATAGATGGAACATGTACCTGAAAAAAACCATCCATATCTGTCAAAAAGAATGAATCTGGAATCTTCTCCACTTAAATACTAGAAAGATATTAACAGCAAAATGTACTAGACTAAAATGTCAAGGAGAAAACAACCAAAACATTTCTAGTCCCTGACTTCAGGTCCAAATTCCAGCATACCTATGATACAAAACTACATATTATGGGGGCTTCCCTGGTGGTGCAGTGGTTGGGAGTCTGCCTGCCAATGCAGAGGACACGGGTTCGTGCCCCGGTCCGGGAAGATCCCACGTGCCGCAGAGCGGCTAGGCCCTTGAGCCATGGTCTCTGAGCCTGCATGTCTGGAGCCTGTGCTCTGCAACGGGAGAGGCCACAACAGTGAGAGGCCTGCATACCACAAAAAAAAAAACCAACCTACATTATTATGCACACTGCCTCAAAAACTCGTAAGTACGGGGTGGGGGGGGTGGAAAGCAGACACAGCAGAAAACTAGGCATAAGACTTGTTTGAAAGATCAGGGCTGGGACTAGAGTAAGGCAAGCAAGCGACTAATAGGCAAAATTTAAGGAATGTGACTCTGAAAGTGTGTGCCTCCTTGAATTTTGGACCTGAAGACCTAGCAAGCCTACATGCCTAACCCTAGTCTTGGCCCTGTGAGAGCAAGATGATTTTTTTTTTTTTTTTTTTTTTTTTTTTTTGCAGTACGCGGGCCTCTCACTGTTGTGGCCTCTCCCATTGCGGAGCACAGGCTCCGGACGCGCAGGCTCAGCGGCCATGGCTCACGGGCCCAGCCGCTCCGTGGCATGTGGGATCTTCCCGGACCGGGCACGAACCCGTGTCCCCTGCATCGGCAGGCAGACTCTCAACCACTGCGCCACCAGGGAAGCCCAAGATGATCTTTTTTTGTTTTGGCTGTGTTGGGTCTTTGTTGACGCAAGCGGGCTTTCTCTAGTTGCGGCGAACTGGGGCTACTCTTGGTTGCGGTGCACAGGCTTCTCATTGCAGTGGCTTCTCTTGTCACAGGGCATGGGCCCTAGGCCCACGGGCTTCAGTAGTTTCAGCACGCAGGCTCAGTAGTTGTGGCTCACGGGCTCTAGAGCACAAGCCCAGTAGTTGTGGCACACGGGCTTAGTTGTTCCGCGGCATGTGGGATCTTCCAGGACCTGGATCAGACCTGTGTCCCCTGAATCGGCAGGTGGATTCTTAACCACTGCGCCAACAGGGAAGTCCCAAGCAAGATGATTAAACGGTCTCTACATCAAAACAGTAGGAACCACTCACAGGCACCAACATTCTCCAACTGTAAGAACCATGGTTTAGCTCAATGTCATCTTTGAAAGAGGGCTGGAGAGTTCAGAAAGATGGTTTTTAATATGTCAACCTGATTTGCTTCAAAGTCAAATGCAAGTTCCTAAAGGTGCCATGTCATGAACAGGCAAAATAATGCAACTCAAGGGTTTCTGCAGTACATAAAAATGTGCTTAAAACCAGTACAGAAACTTTAGCAAAGGTATATGACATTTTATGAACTGCATA
Source organism: Mesoplodon densirostris (assembly GCF_025265405.1). Taxonomy (NCBI): domain Eukaryota; kingdom Metazoa; phylum Chordata; class Mammalia; order Artiodactyla; family Ziphiidae; genus Mesoplodon; species Mesoplodon densirostris. The sequence goes on along the minus strand of NC_082668.1, from coordinate 37,291,543 downwards.
CAAACTGTAATTAACCTTCATTGATATCTAATTATGGGTTCCCATAAAGGCTAGTTTTAGGGCATGAAACGTTAATATAATTAATTGTAAGAGTGGTAAAAAGAACCCAATTCCTCATTATAAGACTGATGTAAAAACTGAGATCTTGCAGGAATTTCTGTTGATCACTTCTCAAAAGAATCTAATCCTTTGAATTATGCTGAGAGATAACGGAAGAAAGTGAAGGGTTCAACTTGACGCTTGGGCATCACTGTATTGACTGCCCACTTAGTTTGCCATTTGAGAATATTGAGAAGCCTAATTTCTTCACTACTTGGTATAACAGTTTTTTAAAAATGGTAACTGTAGTGCTTCCCTGGTGGCGCAGTGGTTGAGAGTCTGCCTGCCGATGCAGGGGACATGGGTTCGTGCCCCGGTCCAGGAAGATCCCACATGCCGTGGAGCAGCTGGGCCCATGAGCCATGGCCACTGAGCCTGCACGTCTGGAGCCTGTGCTCCACAACGGGAGAGGCCACAACAATGAGAGCCCTGCGTACCACACACACAAAAAAAGGTAACTGTAGTGTAAATATATTATTTTTTTTTCATTTGAATTTGGTGGACAGACCTGACATTGTAGTAAACATGCCCCAGTTGACAAGAGTAGAAACTGCTTTTTGATAGGTTGTCAAAATGTGTTCCAAAGAAACCTGCCCAGCAGCAAGGGGCAGCTACTCAGTCAAGGCCACATGCCTCATTTTAGTCTGCCTTACACACTGAAGACAAGACAACAAAAGCAAAAGCATTGTGAGTGAGACTTAGACCACCAACTCATCACCAACTGGCATCATATGGCCAGTTTTTCCTGTCACTTTTTACACCAGAGATTGGGGTAATCAAACATTTACTTCCAATAGCCTGAGCAATCCCAGACCCAATAAAGCCATCTCCGTAAAGAGAACTTAATAAATAAGGTAACTGTCAAACCACTTTTTGTGCAAAGTGGCAAAAACAATCCTTGGGCAATAGTTTCTAAAGGCTAAGAAACAAAATAATGAGACTGAAGATATTTTATAATTCATAAATTTACTCTCCCACATGAAAAGTTGACCTTAAGAAAATTATAGGTTTAACTTGTCTTATTACAGTGTGATCCCAACTAGGATATAAACACGCATGTGCAAACCCACACTTACACATTAGAAGACTCTAAAAGGTTAATGGCAACTATCTCTGGATTGTGGAATTATGGGTGATTCATGTTTTTGCCTTTACACTTTTCTTCATTTTCTACATTTTAAAAAATGAAGCTGGGGCATGCAAGTGACAGTTCGGGGGTGCGTGGTCTCTTCCTGTTGCTTGCCGCCCCACAAATGGCAGGTGGCACTCAGCTTGATGGGCCTCTGCAGTGCTTGCATGGGCCCACAGGCCCCAGAGGGGAGGTGGGCCCTGGGAAGAGCACAGTAGGGCGGCGTGCGGCTCCATCCCCAGATGCCGCTGCACGTGCAGGGGAGGCAGACCAGACCACTAGCTTGGGCCCTGCCTGCGGAAGCCCTAGCTTCACTTTCAGGGGCCCAACTCATGGGAGAGGGAGACGTGGGAGGTTCCAGTTGTTCAGGGTTTTGTTTTGTTTTGTTTTTGTTTATTGTAAATGTTTTATATTTGCCAAAACTGTAGTCAGCTGAGTCATTTAAAATGTCTTAGGTGAGGGTATAGGGGCTGGGACCCTTGGGCATTGCTGGCAAGGAGGTCAATTGGAATGTCAACACCATCATTTTTAATATGGAAGGATTGGAAACAATTTACACATCCACCAAAGGAAGAGAGTCACATAAATCATGGCACATCCATTCCATTGAATACTATACAGCAGCTTAAAAGAAGAAGGGGCTCTGTGTGCTGATGTGGCAAGATCTTTGAGATTTATAAGAAAAAAATCAAGCAGAATCACATGTAAAGTATGCTAGTCATTTGTGCATAGGGACAAAAAAAGTATATACATTTGTGTTTCCAAAGATAGAGGAGAAATGTTAGCAGTGGCTGCCTCTAAGGATGGCTAAGGGGGTGAGGGATGGAGGAAAACTATTCACTGTATATGCTTCTGTTTCTCTTTGAAGCTTGTACAATGAACATATGCTACCTATTCAAAATAAATAACATTAAAGAAGAAAAGAAATGCCTTTGAGAATTAAAAATAAAAAATACAAAATAAAACGAGGATGTTTTACTTAAGTAATCATAAAATAGAAGCTATTTCTTTAAAAAGGAAATATGTACAACTAACTTGTGCCTGGGATATTTTTAAGAAGAGACACAAAAGCAAAGATTAATATAGTAACCCATGATTGAATGAAAAAAATATGTTAGCACATATACTGAATGTGATATAAACTCCAATAGCAAAGAGCGATAAAAGAAAGGAAACAAACCAAATAATATACCAATTATTTTTCTTTATGTATAGCTGTCTGTCTTTATTTTTGCTTATAAAAGGATCTGCCATGAACACCTATATATATTTTTTTCTAGTTTATTTATTTATTTATTTAACATCTTCATTGGAGTGTAATTGCTTTACAATGGTGTGTTAGTGTCTGCTTTATAACAAAGTGAATCACTTATACATATACATCTATGCCCATATCCCCTCCCTCTTGTGTCTCCCTCCCACCCTCCCTATCCCACCCCTCTAGGTGGTCACAAAGCACTGAGCTGACCTCCCTGTGCTATGGGGCTGCTTCCCAGTAGCTATCTATTTTACATTTGGTAGTGTATACATGTCCATGCCACTCTCACTTTGTCCCAGCTTCCCCTTCCCCCTCCCCATGTCCTCAAGTCCATTCTCTATGTCTGAAAGACCTGTATATTTTAAATCATTTAGCCTGTTAAGCAAATTAGATCATCTGTAAGGAGATATTTTACAATAAAGAAGAATGTCCATAAAATCTGAGTTTGTAATCTACATCTAAAGCTTAAGAAGCCTTCTATTTAGCATTATAACTTGTTAAGTCAGTAGGTGAGAACACGGAATTTTTTTTTTTTTTTTTTTTTTGGTGAGACAGTGATAAGGAATAAAGGCTACACAAAATCTAACGTACGTAAAGCATAGAACACATTGAAATCCAGTCACCATGAAGAACACAGCTTCTATAGAGGAAATGATTTCAGAATTGTATATTGAAGGCCAGAAATTCCTCCTCCCCAGATGCAGTGGGATCACAGTTGTGCCTCCCTCCCTCTTCTGTAGTAGGAGTGAGGACTCCCCCATTCCTGATCCCAGTGGTAGCTCCTGAAGCCTGTGGGCCTGGGAAGGTGTGCGTGGCAGAGAGGAGAACTGGAGGATTGGCAGGGGTCTTTAAATCTTGGTGGAGATGAGGGCATCTCCAATGTCATCTCATCAGAGACCCCTCTGGGTCCATTTATTCCCAGATCACTCCCTTTCTTTTATCCCAGAAGACTCTGGGGTTGGCCCTTTCATTACCACCAACTGAGCTTTACAACCAGGCTGTCTATTTCTCCTTTTTGCAATGTCTCAGATTCTCTCTACCTTCCTAATATAGAAAGCAAGACCCCACACCCACCAAAAAAAAAAAAAAAAGGAAGAAAGAAAAGATAAAAGAAAGCAAACCCAGTGCCCTTCTAACATTTTTGTTCATTTGTTTTTATTTTTTTAATGGGGGCAAGGTAGAACAGGGATTAAAATAAGCCCCTTCCCATTCCTCTACCCACTCTGTTTTCACCCAAACCTGGTAGGAAAAGACACTCATATATGTAGAGTTGGGTCTTTGGGTATACAAATAACAAAGAGAGTTTCACTCTCTTTCCAAAAGAAAACCAGCCTCGGATGATCCTCAGCATTTCATGAGCTGAATACTGTAAGCTATATAAAAAAGAGAAGCAGGCAGGAGAGAAACAGTGAATTAATATCTGGGGAAGGGGGCAACTGATGTCAAAGGAAAGAAATGTGGCTGAATATGCTGTCACAAGGCACATGGCCGGCCCTGGATGACTGCAGTGAGGGTGCCCACAGTCGCTGTGTTTGCTCCCTACTGGATTTCCACTGCCCAGATCACATTTGATAAGCTGCAGTTGGGAAGGAAAGGGGAAAGTAACCCTACAGAATTTGAGTAAGAGGGACAGGGAGAATACAAGAAGCTATCAAGGGACAAACAGTTCCCATAGCCACTTAAATTGCAAGCTGGGGCACTCATTCCCTGGAGGCCCTTTGTATGTAAGGGCCATACTGAAGGTGTGCAGAAAATGTCATATGCCTCTGCACTATGGCTCCTACTGAGGACTCCCACTCTTAGTTCACAGAGAACAACCATGGACCATAGTACATCCTATCCCATGAAGACCAACAATCTGAATATTCTGCAGAAAGAAAAGGAAAGCAGTCTTCAGAACATACACACACACACACACACACACACCACCTAAAATTGATCCTAAATTGAAAATGAAGCAAAAGTAAAAGGTGAAATGTGCATAAGCATACTTTTCCCTCTTATTTTTACCCCTGCTTTACTTTTTTGACTTCTCTCCCATGAAGAAAGGGGCAAGGGTCAGATAGGAGGCACTCAGTGGAATCAGATGATGGACTGGCCTGGCCATGACAGAGGAGCTGAAGCCCAGTTAAAGGAACAGGTGGTCTACGACCCTACAAATGTGCCCTGATGTAACCCACCCACTAAGAAAACACACACTTTCCAGTAATACTGTTTTCCCCAACAGGATCACAGGCAAAACTGCAAACGTTTGTCACTCTTTCAGTTCCTTTTCTGAACCCCTCCTCCAACTGTGCCTGTTCCCTAAACACTTCCAGCCCTTGAGGACCATCTTGGCCCCCCACCCACCCGTAATCTCTAAAAATTTCCTCCCGTTTTCCTACTCTTCATTCAAAGCGTGCCTAACACACAGGCAGCAGTTAGGTATTATTCTTAATATGGTGACAGTAATTCACACCACGCAGTGAATGAGATTTTATGAGGGTTTCCTTTCTATTTTAAAAGACATTTAAAATGGAAGGGGAGGGGTTACTATATATGTTTGAACTGGGCCTCCCAGGCTCCAAACCCACTACTTCACAAGAGTTCCTGTTAAAGGTTCTCCTAATTTCACCTCCAAGAGAATGGAGCGCCCTTGCTCTTCGTCTGCCTTCTCAGCCACTACACACACACACACACACACACACACACACACACATCTTATGGATACACACCAAATACATGTGCAAAGTACCACATCAATTGATTTCACTAAGTATGCTTTTTATCAAGCAAATGCTGGTAGTGCTTACAAAGTAGAGTGAATAACTTATGTTAAATTGCCTTTGAAACTGTCAGTTAAGTTCATTTTGCTTGGCAATGCCATTTTTAAAAAACTTAATGCCTGATTTGCAAATCTAGTCAGCTACTTACAAATAAAGTTCCCTATTCACAAATGAGAATGAAATCATTGTCCCAAAGGAAAAAAGAAAAACAAAGCATCTTATCCCCATTTAGGCTCAATCTCATCCTTTAGCATATTAATTCCTAGTACTATGTTTTCCTCCAGATTCGGCAAAAACAGGGCTACTGAGTTCTTCAGGAGGCAACAAAAATTTGGAGAGCTAAGTTTGTCCAACTGGCAAACACACTTTTCAATCAGCCACCTGAATTACTTGGGGAGGCTGGAGGCACCACTATTTCCAGAAGCAATAGTGCCAAGTCAACAGGAAGATTACAAGCATTCTGAGTCAAGTTCTCAGACTGTGGCCTTCGGTTTTTCTTGAAAGCTGCTTATAAAAGGAGGACTAGGTGAAACTTTGATATTTATGTCAAGTCACAACTAAGGGGCAGGTTTGCAGAATCAATTGTGTAGCTTTATACTTACTGCACATTTACCACATATGTCCTTTATTATACAGTGGAAAACCATTAAATGCACAGTAGTTTTGCCAAGTGGCATTATGCATTTAACAGCTTTATTCGTTTAACAGCTCCAACTCTCATTATATTTTGCCATGTGGTACACGGGATTTTATGCATTTAACAGTTTAAGAAAGCTCTATGGTATTTTCTTTTCATGTATTTCATACTATGGTTGGACATTATATCTTAGCAAACTGTATTTCAATGACTTCATTGTGAGAGAAAGAATAATCTGGAAAAATCACTACATCGAAATTGAAATGGGAAACCAATATTTCAATCCTCTTCGAAATTGCTGGATATTCTATGCTCTCCCTTTATTAACATCTGAAAAATAACTTAAGTCAGGTTACTGCAAAACCACAGGAAAAAACGGCTATTCCCAAAACCATATAATTAGTATAAATATAGCATTTGACTATCATTTTAAAAACTTAATTTTCATTAAAAACCACCTTGCTTAATACAATATTCAGTAACTTCCTTCCTTTATAGCACACAACAGAAGATTTGTTAGGGAGATGGCGGACCATTTTACCATTTACATATGTAGGGACGAAAACATTTGTCATGCAAGGCCACAGAGGAAATCAAGCTCAGAATCAAAGGACTCTCAAAATTAAGCTTTAACTAACTTTTGTTTCCTCTACCCTGCATTTGGGTAATTGTTCAACCCAGGGATAAATAAGTAGGCAACTCAACCTAACCCATTCTAGGATAGGGCGGTAGTTGTCCCTTTAAATGAATTGAAACAGAGTAGATCCTATCAACTGTTTCTGCTTTCAGAAATAAAAAACCTAAGCATCTGTCTACCCTTTTCCCTGGAGCATTCCATTCCCCACAATCCCAGCACTCTGAAAAATTGTACTGGATAAGCGTCTATGTTTTTCTGTTAAAGATTGTAGCACTCACTCTGCACTCCCCGATGTGTGTTTTCTCCTGGAAAAACAACTGTATTCTATACATAAAAGAAACACCTGACATTGCAAGGTGTCTCTGGGGCTGAGGAAAAGTAGTTATTATAACAAAGTCATCCATTTCCCTGGTGGGAATAAGACAGGTGATGAGACCTGGCTAAAACTTGGTCTCAGGAAGATGCTGTTTTGAACACACTAAGTTTTGCTCAAATACCAAAAAGAAAGAAAGAAAGAAAGGATACATAGCAATATTCAGAATTAGGAGAGAAATCATTCAAGGCTGATTCCTTTTGAAAAATAAATTCTTTAAAAGAAAAAAAAAACTGGGTTTTGACTTAGTCTCTATTTTGAACTCTGATGGGAATAAAAGCAAACCGCAGAGCAAAATGCAGAACACGACAGGTTCTCTAGGGATTATTATTGTTGTTATTATTATTATAGGAACAGATGTATTTTTATTGGTGGAAGGAGGAGAACGGTCTAATTCCAGCCCTCACTTTTGCGCTTTTAAAAACCACTCACCTGACTTTTATTTGCAGCCACTTTGGCAAACAGGGCTTGAGACACCTTGGCCCTTTTCATCTCCTGTTGGATCTCGTCATAAATGGCAGCTGTGATGTTGACGTTGGCGCCGTCCACCTTAATGGGGAGGTCTGTTGTCGGTGTCGAGGTTTTGGCCTACCAAGAGACCATGAAAATAATAATTTAAAAAGTGCTGCATTCAGCCCAGCCATCTGTGCAGAAATTATCAAAGGATTTCAGTCAGCTGATGCCAAACTGCATTAGCTACAGAGGGACACTTCCTGTCCATTATTCTAATCAGGTTAATTGTGATTGGAAATAATTGCAGTGCATTCCTATAGGACATGCAGAGTCCTGTCAACCTTGTTCTTTTCCTCACAGTAGCTGAGACAGTTCACAGGTACGATGGCTACTCTGGGCACCAAACTCAAGCGATCACCTAACTGCAACACAAGCATGCAGAACACACACACAGTTACCTTTTTCTTTCTGAAAATAGTACACCTTGGAGGAAGAGCCAATTCTTCCAGAAAAAATGAGTAAATGGGTAGAGGTCTCTAAATAATAAATTATTACTCAATTTAATGCACTCCCCTGAGTCTCTCTCATTCTTTATTAAAGCTTTATGTATGTCATTCGAGTATGTATGGCTTCCCACCATTATCATCATTATGCTACCCAGACAGTCACCTAATTTCACCTAGGAAATCAGTGGAAATGAAACAAAATTTCATTTCATAAAACGAGGCTTCAGAATGCCTTTGAAGTGCGGTTTTCATTTTCTTAAACTCATATTGTGGTTTTATGTATTCTGCCGTGCTCGTTTTAATTGAATGATTTCCCATCAGCTTCAGAGACAAATGAAGGACAATATAGAAGGTGTCTGTACTTCTTGGGGTTAGGATAACCCTAAAACGTTTGAATCTACTTGATCCAAAAGACTGCAGAGCATTTGCTCTGGTGTGTAAGGAGAGGGTTCTGGGCAGCCTTCTCAGAACCCAGGGCAACAGGTCAAAGGGAAAAGTCTGCCCCAACCGTTGGATTCCTGAGCATGGCCAGCTGATTTGGTCTAAAGTGGATTGTTTTTTCTTTTCATCCCCACCCACCCTAGAATCCTAAACCACTATGTTCCCTTTGTGGATGTCCTGAGCTGTTGTTCCCCTGCTGGATTGACAGTATGCAGGTTTGGAGAAAGACATGGCATGCAGGGTGGACACCATGGGGTCATTCTCAACAGTGTCTTGAAGCCGGAGTTATGTCCTAAGTTCCCAGGAAGGCTTTGATTCCTGCGAGCGCTCAGTGACCTTTGCCATTCTCCTTTGAATTTCCTGTCTCATACTATTTTCTAATTACTGCAAAGTAATAATAAGAATAATTGATGTAGTACTTTTTATGTGCCAGGCACTCCAAAAAGTGCTTTTTTGTTGTTGTTATCACATCTTATTCTTTTAAGAACACAATGAGTTAGACATTATTATTTTCACTTTACAGATAAAGACAACTGAAAATAAAAGAGGATACTTAACTTGCTGACGGGACATGCAGCAGCAAGTGAAATAACCATGATCTGAACTCAAGTCTCTCAGGCTCCAAAGCACAGGCTCAGGAATCACTGTGCTACTCTGCCTCCAAAAACCTCCAGTTCATACTGGTGCTGTTTTTACATGTTTCTTCTTGCCCTCAAGTTTGAGCTATTCCCGTAATAGTCCAATCCTCTCTCATCTTTTTCAACAAAACTCCCTTTTCTTCTTAAAACTTCTAATTAACGTTCAGTGCTTTTCCTGTTAAGTGCGTATTTTAGCATACCATTTCTGCCTTTCTCAATGCAGGTTTCTTATTAGCCTCACTGACTAATCTTACCTGACTGGTCAAATCTTCTCTAGAACACTGAGGGCTAAAGTCAAAGCATTGAAATATATGGTTAGGAGCCCAGCTTTGGAATCAGAATAACCAAAGTTCAAATTCTAGCTCTACCACTCAGCCATGTGACCTTACACAAGGTATTTAACCCATCTGAACCTCAGTTTCCTCATCTATAAAATGAGAACAACAGTGCAAAATGGTGAGGATCCAATTCATGCAAAATGTTTGCAATACCTGATACAGTAAGTGCTCAATAAATGATCATTCTTATACTTGTACTGTTGTTTTGTTATTTTTAAGTACATTGAGGAATCCTGGCCAATTGAAGGTTATGAGAAGAGGCTCTGGAGGTTGAATTTGAAACTTGAAAGTCTTCAATTTGTTTTAAACCGATAACAAAGTACTGACGGGGTCTGGGAAATAATCTCCATGGACCTATGGCAAGGTTCTGTGTGTGTGTGCCCTGCATTGCTGGCTCCAACTCAAAGGCTGAATCAGTGGGTACCCCTCTGACATTTATTTGCACAATGAAAGCCTTATAGTACTATGGATCTTTGCTACTGAGATAGTTCTGTAAAGAATTTTGAATAAGTAGGTAATCATGAAATATTTTAAAAGTCTTTAGTAACTTTCTCAATGTTTAACCAACAGAAAAAGAAGAATGTTCCAGACAATGTAAAAATGTCAGTGCCATGACTGTATTCTCTAAACTATTTTGAGAAAAACATTTTATATTTATTTTCAGAAATCTCAAAACTGTGAAATTAAACATTCAATTTCCCTGTTATACTTGTCCCTAAAGGGCACCTTTATCTAGGAATTTTCTAGCCAGGATTTTTTGCTGTTAAAAGAGCAAAATACTGACCTTAACTGTGTGGTGTTGTAAGTTGGTCTGGCTGTGAAAGCTACCAGGTCTTTGAAAAGATGCCTAAGATATAATCTTGTTGGAAAAATATTATGAAGGAGTGGAAAACAAAACACACAGACCTGTGTGATTTTGTAACAAGGAGGAATGATTTTCTGAGAAGAGTTGCCCAATTAAATGGCCATAAAACATGGCTGGATTCTCCTGTAACGATTTAATGGGTTTCAAAAGTGGCAAAAATGTTGGTGAATTTAATAGAAGTAAATATTAGCGCAAATTAACAACTCGTCCAACTCAATAGCTCAACATGTATGCCCCAAAATTTTTAAAAAATAAAAATAAAGATAAAAAAGCTTGTTTACAGTGGTCCAAAGTAAGCAGTCAAGAGACTTATTTTTGGTTTAACAGTAACTAAAATTCATAATTCACTAAACACTAAAGTCTCAGTATCACAGTTTGGCAGTGCACAATAGAAAATTATCTTCAGTTAAAAAATCTATTGCAGAGTGCAAAATATAAAGAGTTAAGTTGTGTGAAAAAATGGATATACTTGAAAAAGCTCAAATATTTCTATTAGAATAAGATTCTGCTTAATCAGTTCCTTAGAACTTACCAGAAAACAAACTCCTATACCCAAAACTATAGTATCTAAGCAAAAAAAAAAAAAAAACCCTTTATTTTCAAAGTACCCATATTTTTGATTTGTACAAATGTGTACCTGTTAAATATTTGTTGTGAAAACTATCACTCAAGAAGGAACTTGCAGCCATGCTAGCAACAGTAAATGGGGTGGTTTTACCATAAATCCATTGATTAGTAAAAGTTTAGGGGAAGTAGGGAGTAGGCTAAAAATAAGTGGGCTCAGATCTGAATTGGAAATGACTCTTGGCTGACTTGAGACCTTGACCCTTCAGTTAAAATCTTTAAATCACACAACATTACTAGATGTATGCATCTGCAGGAGGACCTGAGAACAGAATCCTTTTTTTTTTTTGCAGTACACGGGCCTCTCACTGTTGTTGCGGAGCACAGGCTCCGGACGCGCAGGCTCAGCGGCCATGGCTCATGGGCCCAGCCGCTCCGCGGCATGTGGGATCTTCCTGGACTGGGGCATGAACTCGTGTCCCCTGCATCGGCAGGGGGACTCTCAACCACTGCGCCACCAGGAAAGCCCCAGAATGCTTTTAAAGTGTGAAGAAAGGAGGGATGGAAAGCTGAGTCAGGGTCCTGTGGACATCACTGTAGGAAGGAAAATAATTAAGGCCTACATTTCCACTACCATTTTCTAAGGGATCACTGAATGAGCTCCCAGTCATTCTGATCTAGCCGCTGCATTTGCATGCTTCCATCACACACAGGTTCCTCCCTGATTTTGTCTCTTTCAGATTGCATCAAGCAGAACTTAGACTACGCTAGCTGTCCCCTGCCCCCATCCAAATAAATACACAATTGAAGGAAAAGCAATGCTTCGCAAACTCAGCTTCAATACAAATCCCCTAACCCCTTCTTTGATAACCAAACAGCTGTATGTAGACATCTAGTGCTTACCCTGCCACCCACTGCTACCCTCCTGCCACATGTGGAAGAATGGGACTTTCTTAAAGGGACAGAAATGGCATGGATGATATAGTAAAAGATAACCACTAGCATATGGTCAGAGGCTCATATCCTCTGACCCACATGTTCAGTGGATTAAAAAGTCCTGGAATTATGTCTCTTAGTTTTTGAGGGAAAACACAGTAGCAGTGAAGGCAAGATATCCCCAAGGCTAAGAATGAAAAGTCAGTGGAGCAAATATCTCACCTGAGGGGTTCGGGAGGAGCTGGGACTGCTGGAGGCCGATGAGACCATGCTCACATTGGGGTTCATGCTCCGCTCTCTCTCATCCTGGTATATGCGGTCCCGCTCCACTTCCGGCAGATTGAGGAAATTCTGCATAGCCCTCAGGTTTACTAAAAGAGACTGAGATGCTGTCCGAGGGTCTTCTTCCTTACGCAGAATCTCAGACAACAACCCCTGATTAAATGGGGAAAAAAAAAAAGTAGGCCAAGTTATATCTGCAGGTACGCGTGTGTGGTTTCCGTCTTGCGCCCCTCTTCCCCTTTATCTGTTTGGTGTAACCAGCTGGCTGTGATGTCAAGAACCTCAGTCTAATTCCCGAGGGTTCTCCAGCAGGAAGATTTGGTGGGAACGTGCTCGCTCTCTGGGGGCTGTGCCTTATTTTGGAACATTCTATTCTGACACTTTATCATCACTGTAATAATCATCAGTGTACAGAGATGCCAGCTAGCAAGGTAGGCGCTCAGAAGAATTGTGAAACTGCAATTACCACCAGGTGCCTCCTACAAGTATTTCAGGAACTGTTAGAACTCTCTCTGCTTGAAACTGGGAACACTTGGCAGTCCTGCTCAGCTTTACAAATCTGCCAAGTTTGGTAAATTTAGTTCCGACATTTAAACAGCATGGGAGATTTACATCGACTTAAAAAAAAAAGTTTGGCTGAATTTCTGTGTGACCGGACACTGTTTTCAATATAGATGTTTCTTATGGCAAGAAGAAGAAGAAAAAAAAAGACACAAAGCAAATGGCTATAACTTGGCCTCTATTAACTTCCCAATCCACACACATAATAGGTTTCCTTGCATATGTAACAGAGAGCACCCAAACCTTTTTATGAGATGCCCTCATGGGGACGCTCCAATCCCACCATTAAAGCAATGGAAGTATAGTCACAGCCGGTAACAGGCCACAGCGCACCTCAGAGAATGCCAAGATAGGCTCAGATACTTTCTGATTGTGTGACCCATCCAAATAGAATGCTTAACATAAAAAAACTGGTGTTTTCATGTGCTCTGCTGACAGAGAATTCACAAAGAAAAGAAAAATGTTGACAAGTCTAAAGAAAAGTAGTACGGATGCAAAAAAAAAAAAAAAAAAAGGCTAGAGACCTGAGTTAGAAAATTGCAGTACTTGGGGCAAAAGCAGATCCATTTCCATTCTGCACACTTGTTAGATCATCACACAGAGGCATCACTTCACATTCCCAGCTAACATCCCTTCTCAGGGCAGTATGAGATCAGGACCTAGGATTATCCCCCAGAAAAAGCTAAGATGTTAACCTCTGTACCTTACAACAGATGGGGATAACCCCAAATTGTAAAAGTAGATGCCAAAGGCATTTCCACTTAGGGGATATTAATGCAAAGAAACACTATCAGATTTGTAATAGATGGCTAAATAGGCCATATTTGGCCAATAGGCCAAAAAGGCATTGGATACCAAAGAAATATACCATCTCTAGTTGGCCAAAAATCCTCAGGGTAAGGTAGGCGGTTTTTTGTTTTAAAAAATAATGCATTATAATGTAGTGAAGTAAATGTCACTTACAGGAATGTGCATCACACAGTTATCAGCTTCTGGGAGTAATCATCACTCAAAACATCATGTAAGACAATTTTACTATAAGGAACCTACAAGATGCATGCCATCTGATACCTCTTGCCAGTTTGATTAGAGAAGTCTTTACAAATGAGACTATAATATGCCATACAATGAAGCTAGGAAAAAAATGTTAACAAGTGTGTGTCTGTGTGCATGAGTGCCCAAGGAAAGGTCAAGGTAGGGCATGTATATAAAACTACCCTACTGCTGAAATGATTCTAAGAAAATCTTGATTTCTTGTCATGCTTTCAGAAAGAAGCAACAAGTGAGACACTTGTCTTCCAGAAAATGTTATACAATCTAAGTATTAATTATCTTTCTGAAATTAAAAGTCAGCTCTGCCTTAAGTTATCCTACTTTCCACTTGGACTAAGCAAACTGAAATATTAATAACAACTTTGTTTCTAAGAGAAAATTCTCCAAATTAATATGTGCAGAAGCAATAGGGATGTGAATTTAAAATCAATACCAATTTCCTATATATACAATGGAATACTACACAGCCATAAAAAAGAATGAAATAATGCCATTTGCAGCAACATGGATATACCTAGAGATTGTCATACTAAGTGAAGTAAGTCTGACAGAGAAAGACAAATATCATATATCACTTATACGTAGAATCTAAAATATGATACAAATGAACTTATTCACAAAACAGAAACAGACTCACAGACATAGAAAACAAACTTATGGTTATCAAAGGGGAAAGGGCAGGGGAGGAAGTTTGGGATTAGCAGATACAAACTACTATATATAAAACAGATAACAAGGTCCTACTGTATAGCACAGGGAACTATATTCAATAGCTTGTAATAAACCATAATGGAAAAGAATATGAAAAAGAATATATATATATATATATGAATCATTTTGCAGTATACCAGAAACTAACATGACATTATACATCAACTATACTTCAATAAAATTAAAATTAAATAAAAAATTAAAGCATAAAAGACGATCAATACCAATTTCCAATACTAATAAGATACTAAGATTGATATTTTCTGAGCTTTCTTTAACAATGAACTTTGCACATGAAGGACAAGTTGGTATCCACTCTCCTTCTCTCTGTCTTTTTCTCTCTCTCGTAAGTAACTTTAGCATTTTACTAAATGTCAGACTACCAAATTTGGAAAAGTTTTAGGATCTACATGGATATATTCTTTATGCTGGTTATATGATTATACTTAAGATCTCTCAAAGGCGAAGTCTGTAAACTCTTTCTTCCGTGAAATTATTTTCACAAATTGTGGAGGACACTATGGCAAAAATCTTCCATACAAAATATTGAAAAAACAAAAAATATTGTTCTAATGGATGAGGTTCAAAATTGTAAGTCTGTTTATTCCTAATCAATAGAAAACAAAATCACTCCTAAGGATAGAGTTCTTTTATTTATTTTTTGTCCAGCTTGGTTTACCTTTTTTTCCCACATTGAAATTGTGGAGTTCCTTCCCCTGCATTTTTTACATGTTGGACAACCTTACAGGGAAATGAATCCATCTCTAAGAAAAATCAAGACAAAGCATCCTTGTAAATGACTGCTCATCAGCATCACTTCTGAAGTGAATGAGACACAATATTTGTATTTTAAGGGGTTGGCGGAATATACTGTTGCCTCTGTTTTATTCGCCTAATTGAAGATAAAGTCTCAAACCAACAAGGTGGCCATTACTGCCCTAGAGAATGAGAACACTGTTCTAAATTATTTACTTAAAGTCTCATCTGTGTAACCCTGGTCCCAAAGCAGATTCTTTTTACCTCAGACATTTTCAATAACAAGTGGCTAACTGGTGGGCACAAGAAGAGTTTTAGTTGTTTTGTTGAGCCTTCTTCATTTTGGTTATGTGCTTTTAACGACTTAAGCAGGGATTTTTAAAAACATAGTCAAAATTCTGCAGGCACATAAATGTAAAGCACGTTTTATTTAGTTAGGTTAAAATCATCATAGGGGAAACAGATCAGAAGAAAATGTATGGCATAATTTAAATATACCACAAATCACCCCACCTAATTATCAAGATAAGTAAATGTTTATCATACTGAAACTGTCTTGAATAGAACATAAATTAATAATTTATCTTGCATAAATATTTCTAAAGCCCTTGCTACTATGTTGTCTGGCATTTAATTATCAACCAGCCAGGCAGGAGGTGTCACTTGGACATTCCCATTATGCAGCCTGAGATATAGAGAACATGGCATGGCACCTGGGCACTGAAAAAAAGATGTACTTTTATGAATAGAAAGGTCATGAATATTGAGAATGTGAAAATTGAGGGAAATTAATAAATTAACCAGGATATTTCTTATTAAAATTTCATATCAGTAATCTTATTAAAACATATTGCAAGTATTCAGTTAAGTGGTCATTAAGTGTTTTCCTCATCATAGGCAAGAGAGCCTTCTCAAGGGAGAGATTATAAACAATTCTCTCCATGGTGTTAGCTGAGGTTGTGTAAGACCAGGAAACATGTTGACTGAAAAGGAGTAGAACAAACCTCTGCACAGGGGAGAAAGGCACCTTCTACCAGAGCTCTTGGGTTACAGGTCACTGAAAAAAGAAGGGAGTTGGGCAAAAAGAGCCTCAAATTGGCCTTCTCCCTAGTCTTTTAATGGAGGATTTTGTAAGCTTCATATTATTTCCAGCACCAGCAAAGAATACATGAGGTTGGCAGAAAATTTCAATAAAAGCAAAATAATTCAAAGCACAAAACAAGAGATAATATAATGCCATCTAGCTTCATTGCTAATACAGGCTATCTCTACAAACAAAACAAAGAACTGGGGCTGGGAATTCCCTGGTGGTCCAGGGGTAAGGACTTGGCTCTTTCACTGCTGAGGGTGCAGGTTCAAGCCCTGATGGGGGAACTAAGATCCCACAAGCCACGTGATGTGGAAAAAAAAAAAAAAAAAGAACTAGGGCTAATTTTTTAAATAAAAAATTGCTATGCTTATTATTACTAGTATTTTAATAATATTTGTGACATCGTAAATGACCTTAGAGTTTCTGAATCTGCAATTTCTGTTGAAGAGCT